>NC_134354.1:28224813-28578563 GCF_048569485.1 Anomaloglossus baeobatrachus | reverse complement strand
ATAGATAGATAGATAGAGGGATATATAGATAGATGGATAGAGGGATAGATAGACATAGAGATATTCCAGCCTCTTTATACTTGGCCCCAGTAACAGATCAGCTTCTAGTGCTCTTCTGGGTTCTGACAAGTCTCAGGTGAGAGATTTCTCAGTTAGGTATCTTTATTATTTCGGAATCTTCTTATCTCCGTGTCTGGCTTCTGGAGTATCTGGCTCCGCTGACACATACAGCAATTATGTAGATGTGTGGTAATAATTCAGCTTTTACAATAGTTCCTTAGAAAGACAAATATTTGCTGATATAATTCATCCGTGAGATGATTGATGACAGGTTATGTACACTCTCCTTCTTGTGAAAGTGGTTTTGTGGATCTAATGCGCAGCACAATCTAAATGGTACATGGTGCAGTAGCATATTATATACACTGCTCAAAAACAAGGGAACACGTGACCAGCACAATGTATATATCAATCCCGCTTCTGTGAAATCCTCCTGTCCAGTTATGAAGCCGCACTGATTGTGAATCAATGTTACCTGCTATTCTGCAGGTAGAGAGAACAGGTGGAAATGATCGGCCATTAGCAAGACACCCCCTAATATTGTGCTCGGTGTGAGCCTACTCTCATCTGTGAGGAGCACAGGGCACCAATGTTGAATCTTCCAAGCCGGGTGTTCTCTGGCAAATGCCAATCGCCACAGTATTGGGCTGTAAGCACCACCCCCACTTGTGGACGTCGGGCCTTCTTACCACCTTCATGGAGTCTGTTTCTGAAAGTTTGAGCAGACACATGCACATTTGTGGCTGCTGGAGGTCATTTTGCAGGGCTCTGGCAGTGCTCCTCCTGCTCCTCCTTGCACAAAGGCAGAGGTAGCGGTTCTGCTGCTGGTTGTTGCCCTCCTACGGCCCCCTCCACTTCTCCTGGTGTCCTGGCCTGTCTCCTGGAAGCGCCTCCATCCTCTGGACACTACGCTGACACACAGCAAACCTTACCACAGCTCACATTGAAGTGCCATCCTGGATGCCTTGTCTACCTGAACACTTTCTGTGGGTTGTAGAGTCCATCTCATGCTATATCTAGGGTGAGAGCAATGACAAAATGCAAAAGGGACCAAAACAACAGCGAAAAAGAATGAGAACAGAGAAATGGTCTGTGGACACCACCTGCAGAACCGCTCTGTGACAGACGTGACAGAGTCTGGAGACACCGTGGAGAGCGATCTGCTGCCTGCAACATCCTCCGGTTTGGCAGTGGGACAGTAATGGTATAGGGTGGCATTTCTTTGGCAGGCCACACAGCCCTCCATGTGGTAGCCTGACTGCTATTAGGTACCGGGATGAGATCCCCAGACCCGTTGTGAGAGCACATGCTGGTGCAGTTGGCCCTGGGTTCCTTTTGATGCATAGCAATGCTAAGCCTCAAGTTGCTCAAGTGTGTCAGTAGTTTCTGCATGATGAAGGCATTGAAGCTATGGACTGGCCCGCCCATTCCCCAGACCTGAATCCAGTCGAGCACATCTAGGACATCATGTTTCATTCCATACAGCAATGCCACATTGTACCACACACTGTCCAGGAGTTGGCGGATGCTTTAGTCCAGGTCTGGGAGAAGATCCCTCAGGAGACCATCCACAGCCTCATCAGGAGCATGCCCAGGCATTGTAGGGAGGTCAGACAGGCACGTGGAGGCCACATGCAATACTGAGCCTCATCAGGAGCATGCCCAGGCGTTGTAGGGAAGTCATACAGGCACATGGAGGCCACACACAATACTGAGCCTCATCAGGAGCATGCCCAGGCGTTGTATGGAGGTCATACAGGCACGTGGAGGCCACATGCAATACTGAGCCTCATCAGGAGCAGCCCAGGCGTTGTAGGGAAGTCATACAGGCACATGGAGGCCACACACAATACTGAGCCTCATCAGGAGCATGCCCAGGCGTTGTATGGAGGTCATACAGGCACGTGGAGGCCACACACAATACTGAGCCTCATCAGGAGCATGCCCAGGCATTGTAGGGAGGTCAGACAGGCACATGGAGGCCACACACAATACTGAGCCTCATCAGGAGCATGCCCAGGCATTGTATGGAGGTCATACAGGCACGTGGAGGCCACACACAATACTGAGCCTCATCAGGAGCATGCCCAGGAGTCGTAGGGAAGTCATACAGGCACGTGGAGGCCACATACAATACTGAGCTTCATCAGGAGCATGCCCAGGCGTTGTATGGAGGTCATACAGGCACGTGGAGGCCACACACAATACTGAGCCTCATCAGGAGCATGCCCAGGCATTGTAGGGAGGTCAGACAGGCACGTGGAGGCCACATGCAATACTGAGCCTCATCAGGAGCAGCCCAGGCGTTGTAGGGAAGTCATACAGGCACATGGAGGCCACACACAATACTGAGCCTCATCAGGAGCATGCCCAGGCGTTGTATGGAGGTCATACAGGCATGTGGAGGCCACACACAATACTGAGCCTCATCAGGAGCATGCCCAGGCGTTGTATGGAGGTCATACAGGCACATGGAGGCCACACACAATACTGAGCCTCATCAGGAGCATGCCCAGGCGTTGTATGGAGGTCATACAGGCACATGGAGGCCACACACAATACTGAGCCTCATCAGGAGCATGCCCAGGCATTGTATGGAGGTCATACAGGCACGTGGAGGCCACACACAATACTGAGCTTCATCAGGAGCATGCCCAGGCGTTGTATGGAGGTCATACAGGCACGTGGAGGCCACACACAATACTGAGCCTCATCAGGAGCATGCCCAGGCATTGTAGGGAGGTCAGACAGGCACGTGGAGGCCACATGCAATACTGAGCCTCATCAGGAGCAGCCCAGGCGTTGTAGGGAAGTCATACAGGCACATGGAGGCCACACACAATACTGAGCCTCATCAGGAGCATGCCCAGGTGTTGTATGGAGGTCATACAGGCATGTGGAGGCCACACACAATACTGAGCCTCATCAGGAGCATGCCCAGGCGTTGTATGGAGGTCATACAGGCACATGGAGGCCACACACAATACTGAGCCTCATCAGGAGCATGCCCAGGCGTTGTATGGAGGTCATACAGGCACATGGAGGCCACACACAATACTGAGCCTCATCAGGAGCATGCCCAGGCATTGTATGGAGGTCATACAGGCACATGGAGGCCACACACAATACTGAGCCTCATCAGGAGCATGCCCAGGCGTTGTATGGAGGTCATACAGGCACGTGGAGGCCACACACAATACTGAGCCTCATCAGGAGCATGCCCAGGTATTGTAGGGAGGTCATACAGGCACATGGAGGCCACACACAACACTGAGCCTCATCAGGAGCATGCCCAGGCGTTGTATGGAGGTCATACAGGCACGTGGAGGCCACACACAATAGTGGATGTTAAACTTGCTGGCCAATGGACCTCCCCATTACCTCCAGGCTCAGCATTAACCCTTTGGAAGGGCAATGCTGTTGTGGCGACCAGGTCCTGGGGCGCCACACACACACAATACTGAGCCTCATCAGGAGCATGCCCAGGCGTGGTATGGAGGTCATACAGGCACATGGAGGCGACACACAACACTGAGCCTCACTTTGACTTGTTTCCACTTTCATTTTGTGTGTGTCTTCAAATCCAGGCCTCCATTGGTTAAAACAGCTGAATTCACAATTATGCACTTAAGGGAGAATTTATAACTTCTGCCGAAAATTACACATTCTGTTTTACATATGTCTTCTAATTTGCAGTTACTAAAATTCCTGAGAGTCCTCATGAGAGATCTGATTAACTCTGGTCGAATGAGAGTTGTGTTGAAGAGTCTGACGAGTGGCAGCATCATTGTGGATTACGACATTATCACAAACGTCGCTGACAACATCACAGTGGAAAATGTGACGGCAGATTTCACTGATGCCCTTGAACAAAGCTCTGCCCTGAAAATAGATAATACATCTTACACGTATAACGGTAAGTAGAGATATTGTGCCGAGTGTGACGTTACAGGCTCAACTCCGCAGACTGCACCCTATGTACAAAACTATAACTGCTATAATACTGCTCCTATGTACAAGAATATAACTACTATAATACTGCCTCTATATACAAGAATATAACTACTATAATACTGCTCCTATGTACAAGACTATAACTACTATAATACTGCTCCTATATACAAGAATATAACTACTATAATACTGCCCCCTATGTACAAGACTATAACTACTATAATACTGCCCCTATGTACAAGAATATAACTACTATAATACTGCACCCTATGTACAAGAATATAACTACTATAATACTGCACCCTATGTACAAGAATATAACTACTATAATACTGCTCCTATGTACAAGAATATAACTACTATAATACTGCACCCTATGTACAAGAATATAACTACTATAATACTGCTCCTATGTACAAGAATATAACTACTATAATACTGCACCCTATGTACAAGAATATAACTACTATAATACTGCTCCTATGTACAAGAATATAACTACTATAATACTGCACCCTATGTACAAGAATATAACTACTATAATACTGCACCCTATGTACAAGAATATAACTACTATAATACTGCTCCTATGTACAAGAATATAACTACTATAATACTGCTCCTATGTACAAGAATATAACTACTATAATACTGCACCCTATGTACAAGAATATAACTACTATAATACTGTCCGCTGTAGCTAAGAAGATGTATCTCTGACTAATCAATATTATTCTACATTTCTTGTTGGTTTATTTATGGCTTTGTATATTTTATCTGCAGCTCTAAACAGCTGTGTATCGGGGCTGAATGGCTGCTCTGAGAATGCGACCTGCACTCCAAATTTCGGCTCATACACTTGTAAATGCTTCTCCGGATATGTTGACACCAGTCCCAATGTCCCGGGGGTCACATGTGAACCAGGTACGGCAGATCCTCGGCATCGGTGATGTATTCTAGTATTAGACTCACTGATACATTGAGTTTACTCCTTATTTGATATCCTGTTTGTGCAGATATAGACGAGTGTGCGACGCCAAGCCTTAACAATTGCTCCCAGCTGGCGAATTGCACCAACACTGTCGGCAGTTATCAATGTCAGTGCATACCAGGAACCGAAGATCGCAACCCCTCCAGCCCAGGACGGGACTGTGCAGGTGAGTAAAGACATGACAGTATACAATGTACACAGTATGACACCTACCCATGAATAAGCGACCATAATTCATTGCGAAACGTACGTCGGGTCCTCCACGTGGAGCTCCTTCTCCACTGGCAAGCTGCTGTTACTGGTGCCTTAGGTATATCCTGCCATGCTAACCCTTTCCCCGATGCTGTGATACTGTTAATCTGCTTATCCAGGGACTATTGTGATATGGGTGAATATCCAGTTACGTATGCTTGCCCACCCACCGTACTTCCACAATTGTATACTTAACTCTTTATATATCTATTCAAGTCGTGTCATGTGCCAATGCTATTTATATGTGATTTTTTAATAATTTGTCATAATAAAACTGTATTTTAATCTTTATACCTCAAAACTCCGTGGTTTCTCCTTGTTTATATGGTTATTGGAGTTGGTATGGGGTCAACACTGTTTCACATCTTTGTGTTTGGCCCTACGCTTTGAATTTAAAATGTGCCGCAGGTCTTTTTGTCTAGTATTAATGTACACAATATGTACGGGAATAGAAGCTGATTGGGTGGAGTTTTTTTTTTTTTTTTTAAAGGGGTCATCTGCGTTTCAAATAGAGATATATAAAATAAAAAGCAAAAAAAAATAAAAAAGACAAAACAATACCTTAGTTTTATTTTCCCCGCCTCTCTTGTGTTGGCTCTTGGAGTTCTTGATGGTCTTTGTTTACATTCCTGCATGATGATGTCACATCATAACATGTGACCACTGCAGCCAATCAGTGACCTCAGTGATAATTCTGGTATGTACAGCATGAGACCATTGATTGGTTGCTCTGGTCACATCACTGGCGGACACAGATAGTAAAGGGCCCCTTTGCAGGAAAAGTACAAGGGCCCTTTTCAATCCAATAATTTACCAAAATGCACAATTCCACCTGGTATGGAGGTGGAAATGGGCCCCCTGACCTCTTGGGCCCCTGTGCTACTACATAGGTTGCACCAATAATATGTCCTATCTCTCTCTGCATGTATATATATATATATATATATATATATATATATGTGTATATATATATATATATATATATATATATATATATCTATATATATATATATATATATATATATATATATATATATCTAGGCCAAATCTGGTAAGAACACCCAAGCATCAGCGCAGTTAGAGGCAGGGAGATTTAAAAGATATTGGTTTATTTTTTTTAATTAACTGATTTTTTTTATTTATTTTATTTTTTTATTTAATTTATTAATTTATTTATTGTTTTAAAAAAGTCTTAAAGAATAACTAAACTTTCAGTTCTATTTTTTATGTAATTTTCAAATAACTTTATTAAAGGATTTGTCTTCTTCATTCCTTTTTACCTGTCATAGCTGCATTGATACCAGAATGTACTCATGAGGAGTACAGTTGATGGCAGTGATGGGTCAGCATCAGCATGTCTCTTCTCCTCTGAGTATTCTGCTTATCAGATCAGTCTCCTGCAGCTTCTTATCACCAGAGTTAGAAGGAGCTAATCTCACCCTGTCACTGCATTCATCTTTACTCCAGTTCTTATATCAATGCAGATGAAGACAGGTTAATAGACTGGGGGGAAAGCAGGCATTTGGAAACCATATACAGTACAGACCAAAAGTTTGGACACACCTTCTCATTCAAAGAGTTTTCTTTATTTTCATGACTCTAAAAATTGTAGATTCACATTGAAGGCATCAAAACTATGAATTGACACATGTGGAATAAATACTTAACAAAAAAGTGTGAAGCAACTGAAAATATGTCTTATATTCTAGGTTCTTCAAAGTAGCCACCTTTTGCTTTGATTACTGCTTTGCACACTCTTGGCATTCTCTTGATGAGCTACAAGAGGTAGTCACCGGAAATGGTTTTCCAACAGTCTTGAAGGAGTTCCCAGAGATACTTAGCACTTGTTGGCCCTTTTGCCTCCACTCTGCGGTCCAGCTCTCCCCAAACCATCTCGATTGGGTTCAGGTCTGGTGACTGTGGAGGCCAGGTCATCTGGCGTAGCACCCCATCACTCTCCTTCTCAGTCAAATAGCCCTTACACAGCCTGGAGGTGTGTTTGGGGTTATTGTCCTGTTGAAAAATAAATGATGGTCCAACTAAATGCAAACCGGATGGAATAGCATGCCACTGCAAGATGCTGGGGTAGCCATGCTGGTTCAGTATGCCTTCAATTTTGAATAAATCCCCAACAGTGTCACCAGCAAAGCACCCCCACACCATCACACCTCCTCCATGCTTCACGGTGGGAACCAGGCATGTAGAGTCCACCCCTTCCCTTTTTCTGCGTTGCACAAAGACACGGTGGTTGGATCCAAAGATCTCAAATTTGGACTCATCAGACCAAAGCACAGATTTCCACTGGTCTAATGTCCATTCCTTGTGTTCTTTAGCCCAAACAAGTCTCTTCTGCTTGTTGCCGGTCCTTAGCAGTGGTTTCCTAGCAGCTATTTTACCATGAAGGCCTGCTGCACAAAGTCTCCTCTTAACAGTTTTTCTAGAGATGTGTCTGCTGCTAGAACTCTGTGTGGCATTGACCTGGTCTCTAATCTGAGCTGCCGTTAACCTACGATTTCTGAGGCTGGTGACTCGGATAAACTTATCCTCCGTAGCAGAGGTGACTCTTGGTCTTCCTTTCCTGGGGAAGTCCTCATATGAGCCAGTTTCTTTGTAGCGTTTGATGGTTTTTGACACTGCACTTGGGGACACTTTCAAAGTTTTCCCAATTTTTCGGACTGACTGACCTTCATTTCTTAAAGTAATGATGGCCACTCGTTTTTCTTTACTTAGCTGCTTTTTTGTTGCCATAATACAAATTCTAACAGTCTATTTAGTAGGACTATCAGCTGTGTATCCACCAGACTTCTGCACAACACAACTGATGGTCCCAACCCCATTTATAAGGCAAGAAATCCCACTTATTAAACCTGACGGGGCACACCTGTGAAGTGAAGACCATTTCCGGTGACTACCTCTTGAAGCTCATCAAGAGAATGCCAAGAGTGTGCAAAGCAGTAATCAAAGCAAAAGGCGGCTACTTTGAAGAACCTAGAATATAAGACATATTTTCAGTTGTTTCACACTTTTCTGTTAAAGGGGTTATCCGGCTTCTTTGACATTTTTTTTTTTATTTCCCTATTGGGCTACATTGGGGCAGGTAAGTAGTTAGAGACCACTTACCTGCCCTGCTGTCAGCCCCTCTCCCCCGGCTCAGAGCGGTCATGTGACCGCTCCTGCCGCGATTTTGCTGCTTCCGGTCATTTCATGTCTACATGGGCAGGGCCATGTTGACATGCAAATGTGGAACAGCATGTCGCCTCCCTGCTGGGTGTCTACAGTGTGATAAGCCCCGCCCCCTTCCCTGCACCCTCCCACACATTCCCCCGCACCTCTTACTCTCCAGTAACCTCCCCCTGCACTGCTGTGGGGTCGGTGATCTGGGGGCGGGGCCTGGCGACAGCTGCCATGGTGTCAGCGCCAGCACCGGGCCCCCTGCCCAGGATCGCACATTCAAATGTACCGGCATCACAGATCACCGATGCCGGTACATTTGAAAGTGCTGATGAGAAGCAGCGCAGCTTCTCATCACTGTCCCTCCCGCTGTCTGTGCTCTCTTCAGCACAGCGGTGACGTCACTACTGTGCTGAAGAGAGCACAGACAGCGCACGAACGTGCAGGAGCGGCGGGGACCGAGGACAGGTGAGTATGTACTCCACATGTGTTCCCGATGGGGATGGGGGGGTTGCAGAGCCATATGTGTGCGTGTGCAGAGCCATATGTGTGCGTGTGAGGTGCAGAGCCATATGTGTGCGTGTGCAGAGCCATGTGTGTGCGTGTACGGTGCAGAGCCATGTGTGTGCGTGTGCAGAGCCATATGTGTGCGTGTGCGGTGCAGAGCCATATGTGTGCGGTGCAGAGCCATATGTGTGCGTGTGAGGTGCAGAGCCATATGTGTGCGTGTGCAGAGCCATGTGTGTGCGTGTGCGGTGCAGAGCCATATGTGTGCGGTGCAGAGCCATATGTGTGCGTGTGCGGTACAGAGCCATATGTGTGCGGTGCAGAGCCATATGTGTGCGTGTGCAGAGCCATATGTGTGCGTGTGCGGTGCAGAGCCATATGTGTGCGTGTGCGGTGCAGAGCCATATGTGTGCATGTGCGGTGCAGAGCCATATGTGTGCGGTACAGAGCCATATGTGTGCGTGTGCAGAGCCATATGTGTGCGGTGCAGAGCCATATGTGTGCGTGTGCAGAGCCATATGTGTGCGTGTGCAGAGCCATATGTGTGCGGTGCAGAGCCATATGTGTGCATGTGCAGAGCCATATGTGTGCGGTGCAGAGCCATATGTGTGCGTGTGCGGTGCAGAGCCATATGTGTGCGTGTGCGGTGCAGAGCCCGATGTGGGGCTGTTATTTGCAATGCTGTAGTGATACCAGGTTAGGTGCTGGGGAAGAATACTGACAGGGAATGTGTGTGCAGGGGGCGGGCAGGGGGCGGGCAGGGGGCGAGGCTTGACACTGGGGTGGGTGGTGACAGCTGTGACTGAGGTTCAGCACAGGAAGTGGTCATGTTTGCTGGATCTGAATGTAAACAAGAAGCTGCCGAGAATAAAGGGATAATTCAAGAGGAACAAAAGTTAGAAAACAAAAAATAACAATGTAGGTGTGATTTATATGACAATACAGCACAGATAAACTCAAAAATTTTTGTTAAGCTAATGTCGGACAACTCCTTTAAGTATTTCATTCCACATGTGATAATTCATAGTTTTGATGCCTTCAATGTGAATCTACAATTTTCAGTCATGAAAATAAAGAAAACTCTTTGAATGAGAAGGTGTGTCCAAACTTTTGGTCTGTACTGTACATTCTTCTTTTAAAAAAAAAAATTAAAAAAAATGTAAGAAAGTAATTTGCAACGTTTCAGAACTTTTTATAATAGAAAAATTATGCAAATAAAAAATAAACGTTTAAAAGGGAAACTCCAGTTTTTGAGCTTCCATATTTATATATGGGCAAAATTATGACAACATCTAAGTTTTTATTTTGATTTATATTTTGTCTTCATGTGCAGATATTGATGAGTGTGCGACGGCAAGCCTTAACAATTGCTCCCAGCTGGCGACCTGCACCAACACTGTCGGCAGTTATCAATGTCAGTGCATACCAGGAACCGAAGATCGCAACCCCTCCAGCCCAGGACGGGACTGTGCAGGTGAGTACGGACACAAGAATACAAAATATACACAGTATTTGCTTTTTCATATCCTCCTGTGATGGTAGGAGGATAGGAGAATAGAAGCTGCTTAGGAGAAGTTACCCTTTCATGGGTTATATGGGTATTAAAAAGAAGAAACTGTATTAAAAAAGCTGATAACAATATTCAACTTATATCTCCTCTGCCTCTCCAGAGTTAGTGAGAAACAGGTGCTAAGCTGACCCTGTCACTGCCATCATCAGTACTCCAGTTCTGATATCAATGAAGATAGACTGGGGATATCAGGGATTTGGAGGCCATAGCATGGACAGAATTATGACAATATATCATGTTTATTTTAGTATGGCTGTTTTTTTAATTTCACATTGGTTTTTATGTTTTCTCCATGTGCAGATATAGACGAGTGTGCCTCGGCAAGCCTGAACAATTGCTCCCAGCTGGCGACCTGCACCAACAATAATGGCAGCTATCAATGTCAGTGCATACCAGGAACCGAAGATCGCAACCCCTCCAGCCCAGGACGGGACTGTGTAGGTGAGTACAGACATGATAGTGTAAAATATATCCATTTTTCAAATGCTTCGCTATAATGGTAGGAGACCGGGAATAATAGGTGATGCCGCTTACATTTTTTATAATTTTATAGAATATGGAAAGTTATGATAGCTTAAAAACGACACTTTATTTGGGGATTTAACATCATTCGCTTTTGTCTGACTTTGGCTACATTGAAGTAAGAATATACTGATTTGGAGTACTGCTGCTGGCAGTGATGGGTCAGCGCCTGTCTCTTCCTCTGATTGTTCCCTGTGGGACATCATCCTGCTTATCACAACAATCTCCAGCAGTATCTTATCCCCAGAGTTAGTGAAACACCGGTGCTGATCTCACCCTGTCACTGCCATCATCTGTACTCCAGTTCTGATATCAATGCAGAAGACAGGTGAATAGATAGAGGGGAAAAAAGGAGGGATTTGGAAGCCAATTATATGCAATTATTGTTATAAGAATGTAGAAAAAATTCTAATAAATTGTTTTGCAAAGTTTTGTTACTTTCTATGCTGGTCAAAAAATATTAAAAAATAAATGAATAAATAAATAAATAATTAAATAAACGTTTATTTACTCCTTAAAGGGAAACTTCATGTTTGTAGCTTCCATATTGGGATATGGGCTGGGTTATAACAATATCTAATCTTTATTTTAGTATGTCTGTTTCTTCTTATTTCCCATTGGTTTATATATTTTTTCTCCATGTGCAGATATAAATGAGTGTGCCTCGCCAAGCCTTAACAATTGCTCCCAGCTGGCGACCTGCATCAACAATAATGGCAGCTATCAATGTCAGTGCATACCAGGATACGAAGATCGCAACCCCTCCAGCCCAGGACGGGACGACTGTGTAGGTGAGTACAGACACAAGAATACAAAATATACACAGTATTTTACAAAGCCTCAGCTGTGATGGCAGGAGACCGGGAATAGAGGGTGATTGGGTAAAGTTACCCTTTAAAAGGGTTATCTGAGTTTGTAAAAGAAGAAAATGTGTTATAAAACCAAAAAAATAGACAAAAACAATACTCAACTTTTTTTTCCTTACACCTCTTTAGAGTTAGTGAGATACAGGAGCTAATCTGACTCTGTCACTGCTATCATCTGTACTCCATTTCTGATATCAATGCAGATGAAGGCAGACAAATAGACTGGGGAAAAGCAGGGATTTGGATTTTTTTTTACAAAAATGAATATTTCCTAATAAAGTAATCTTCCAAGTTTTAGAACTTTCAATTTTTTAAACAAAATTATATAAAAAAATATATAAATGTTTAGTTACTCTTTAAAGGGAAACTTCAGCCTTCGCTTTTTTCTATGGGCAGGGTTACAACAATATCTAATTTTTATTTTAGTATGGCTATTTTATTTTTTCATTTCACATTGGTTTATATATTTTATCTTCATGTGCAGATATAGACGAGTGTGCCTCGGCAAGCCTTAACAATTGCTCCCAGCTGGCGACCTGCACCAACAATAATGGCAGCTATCAATGTCAGTGCATACCAGGAACCGAAGATCGCAACCCCTCCAGCCCAGGACGGGACTGTGTAGGTGAGTACGGACATGACAGTATACAACGTACACAGTATTTGCTTTTGGAAATCTTCCGCTGTGATGATTGGAGACCGGGATTGGAAGCTGATTGAGTGGAGTTACCCTTTAAAGGGATTATCTGCATATTAAAAAGAAAACAATTTTTATAAAACAAAAAAAAGCAAAAACAATACTTAACTTTTATCTCCCCTGCTTCTGCAGAGTTAGTCAGGCACAGGAGCTAATTTGACTCTGTCACTGCTATCATCGGTACTCCAGTTCTGATATCAAAGCAGGCAATTAGACTGGGGAAAAGCAGGGATTTGCAGGTCATGATATGGGCAGGGTTATGACAATATCTTATTTCTATTCTATTATTCCTTGTTTTTGTAATTGCTTTATATTTTATCTTCATGTGCAGATATAGACGAGTGTGCCACTGCAAGCCTTAACAATTGCTCCCAGCTGGCGACCTGCATCAACATTGTCGGCAGTTATCAATGTCAGTGCATACCAGGAACCAAAGATGGCAACTCTTCCAGCCCCGGGCGGTACTGTGTAGGTGAGTACAGACACAACCGTACATAATATACACAGTATTTGCTTTTTCAGATCCTCTGCTATGATGCTAGGAGACTAAGAATAATAACAGATGTCGCTTAAATTATTTTTTTATCATTTAAAATTATGATACCTTCAACATAACATTTTATTTTTGAGTTCCACTTAATTCCTCTTTGCTTGCATTTAGCTACATTGATATCAAAATATACTCATTTGGAGTACTAATGCTGGCAGTGATGGGTCAGCGCCTGTCTCCTCCTCTGATTGGTGTCTGTAGAAGATTATCCTACTTATCAGAACAATCTTCTGCAGCAGCTTGTCCACAGAGTTAGTGAGACACAGCTGCTGATCTCACCCTGTCACTGCCATCATCTGTACTCCAATTCAAATATCAATGCAAATGAAGACAGGCAGACTGGAAAAAGCATGGATTTCGAGGCCACTTAAATGCATTTTTTACAGGAATGAAGACATAATAGGAATGAAGACCTAAGAAAATGATTTGTAAAATAACAAAGAAAACTGGAGAAAATTCTAAAAATAAATAAATAAAACGTTTAGTTACTCTTTAGGCTGTGTTCACATGTTGCGTTTTTGCTCATTTTTTTTCTGCAGCCAAAACCTGCTTTCTTGGCAGTAAAAAAGCTGTTTCCAAAAAGCAGTTTTTGCTGCATTTTTGCTACTTTTTTGTTGCATTTTTGCTGCGTTTTTTTTATTGCATTTTTCATGTGTCATTTGTCTACAGTCCATTTGTAATAAAATTAGTTTTATTCACCCCAAAAAAAGCAAATTAAACACAGTGTTTGCATTTTTTGCACTTTTCTATTGCTTGGTGAATGGTGCAAAAATGCTGAAATAATTGATACGCTGATTTTTTCAAAAACGCAGCAGTTTTCCATTCCAATCAGAAAAAAAAAAGCAATCGTGTGAGTTGGATTTATGGAATCTCCTAGCTTTTGCTGTTATGTAAAAAGTAGCATTTAATGTGCTTTAAAAATGCTATAAAAAACTGCAGCAAAATCGCAACGTGTGAACATAGCCTTAAGGGTAAACTCCATTCCTGGATCTTCGATATTGTGATATCAGCAGGGTTATGACAATATCTCATTTTTATTTTAGTGTAGCTATTTTTTTTTTATTTCACATTGGTTTATATTTTCATAGAAAGATAACCTAATATCAAATATGTTTCCTTTATGTTGATGGGCAGATATAAACGAGTGTTCATCAGGGCAAAATAACACGTGCTCACCTCTGGCAGCCTGCACCAACACTATTGGAAGCTATCAATGTCAGTGCTATCCAGGAATTCAGGAGCTCACCCCGTCCAATCCCGGACGGGACTGTTTTGGTGAGTGCAACTTGGCATTTCTGTATTTTCAATGCTTCGGGCCTTAAATCGAGGAGCCAGTGTAACCTGCTCTGCAGAACTAACCAGTACAGATCAGAAAACGTTCATTTCTGCATAAACCCTCCATTTACTAAATCCGGTCCTCAAACCATGTAATTAGTCTGAATGTCTCGAATGTGGGCTGTGCCCCTTCCCCTATAGATATTTCTTAGAACAGAGCCAAGGTCATCCAGCTTTCCACGACCCCTGAATGACAAATCATTCTCCTGTGCAGATTTGACATTTGCCATTAGCTACATTGAAATAAGAATATACTTGATTGGAGTACTAATGCTGGCAGTGATGGGTCAGCGCGTGTCTCCTCCTCTGATTGTTCTTTGTAGAAGATCATCCTGCTTAGGCCGGAGTCCCACTTGCTCGTATCTCATGCGAGTCTCGCAATGCATCACCTGATGCGGCTGCATACTGCCCTACTGTCCTGACATTAGCGGGTGGGCTGCATGTATTTCTATGCAGCTGAGACACTCCTGTCCGGGCGTTGGCACACCGTGCCGGGTGATGCGATGCAAGACTCGCGCGAATCTCTCACAAGGGTGACTCCGTCCTTATCAGAACAATCTTTTTCAGCATCTTGTCCCCAGAGTTCATAAGAGACAGCTGCTGATCTCACTCTATCACTGCCATCATCTGTACTCCATTTCTGATATCAATGCAAATGAAAGCATGCAAAAAGATTGGAAAAAGCAGTGATTTGGAGGCCACTTAAATGCTTTAGAAAAGAATGTAGAAAGTCGGGCACTGCAGCACAAAGCTGTGTAGTGGAGCCGTACTCACAGATTTCAGCAATCAGCTGTACAAGGACTTCTATGCCGCCTCAGGTTTTGGACTTGCTATAGAAAAGAGCCGAGGTCACCCAGCTTTCCATGACCCCTGAATGACAAATCATCTTCTCATGCAGATTTGACATATAGGAGTCTGGTAAAGTTGCGTAGACATCCCCTGTGGCTGTGTTAATGGTGGCTATATTGGTTGTCAGCCAATTTCTTATATAAATGGTGTAAAGTTACCAAAAATAAGCCACTGTATTATACCGCCGGATAAAGGTGTGCCATGCAGGACTACAAAATGGCCATAGATGGGAGAAAATATAGCTAATTATATAGCAAAATATAGTATTATTTCGCTATTTTAGGCTGATTTTGACCAGTTTTGCAATTATAGAAAAATATGCCCCCAAAAATGATTGTTAAAAACAAACAAAAAAAAAATGTCAGTGCAGGAGGCCGTTGTGGCTGCATTTTTTAAGTGGATTTCAGTGTAGAAAATTCGCTATTACTGTGTCGGCCAAATTAATAGGATATTTCTAAATAGTACAGTTACTTTAACCTATCGCACAAACACCCTCCACGACATGTTTCGCCATTATTCTGGCTTCATCTGAGCAAAGGGTGAAATGTGTGGAAAATCCTCGTCATTGCCACAGCAAATTCAATGTGAAAATTCCACTGTAAAAAGGTTGCGTGGGAACATAGCCTAAAGATTTAACAAATCAATTAGCGGAGCCCGGATACTGCTCAGGATGTGTGTAATAATGATTGGTAATTATGGCTCTGCCTCGCTCTTTGACCTCTCTGGGAATCCATAGACTATTTTAAGCCATACAATTATTAGCGGATTATCTGATTTACTGCAGTAAATGAACAGACAACAATGGAAAGGTGCGGCACGTAGCATTTAGTAAATTTTTGTTTTCTGTATTATTTGGGGTTATGAAAATGGAGGCTTCTGTCATCAAGAATTACACTAGGCCTCAGGAGGTAGAGCTGTTTCCCATAGCAACCAATCAAATCACTGCTTTTATTTTCTAATTTGCTCTGGGGAAATGAAAGGTGGAATCTGATTGGTCCTTAAGTCCCAGAGTGAAGGCCTTACTGCTGAATATACGTTTTCTGTCACTATGAATCTCACAAAAGAGGTTCATAATATGAAAGCGTCACGGAAACTGAGATTTCAACATGAGCGTTTTCTGCCCAGAAAAGTGGAAAATTTGTTTGTTAAAAAAAATGCATTAGTCACAAAATCAATAAATTTAGACAGAAAAATGACATTAAAAAGCAAAAATGGTAAATCAGCCCCAGAGCTCGTGACATAATTGGAGCATGAGGAGCGCAGATGTTGGGGAATCAGTGTTAACACAGGCAAGCTGAGTTTCATACACAGGTGACTGCCTGCAGCGGTGTCAGGTGTTAGCTGTTGGCAGGGCCCGGTGACCCTCCTACCCACGGCCTTCATCTGAACTTATGCACTTATCCTTATAATAAAAGGTTTTCATCCCGTGAAGCTGAGTCAATATTTCTCTTGTGTGAGAGTCTATTAACGCTGAGACGATGACAAACATTCCCACAGCACATCCCGGGCGAACCCCCAAATACAACCACACGGACAATGGTGTCACTAATACTGGGATTAAAGGGGAATCTACATATCATTAAACAGAGCACCCATCTCACCCCATAGACTGTGGTTATGTCGCGGGCGGGGAGGAGGGTGTCGGCACACTGCGCTCACCCCTTCTGCTCGGGTCCGGCAGCTGCTCAGTGGTGGCTCGAGCTGTGGGCCGGATCCCGGGGTTCCTCGAGCGACACTCCTCGCCCGTGAGTGAAAGGGGATTGTTGTTGGGTGTGGGGGATTGTTATAGTTCGTGACGCCACCCACGGTTGTGGTGATTGCACCACCGCTGCTCTGAGTGGGGATCCCGGGGATGGTGATGGGGAGCAGCCAGGTGTTGTGTTGCCCCTCCATGGGTAGGGGTTGGTGATCCCGGGGCCCGGTGATGGTTTGTGAGGTGCGGGGCCTGGTGGGCGCAGGGACGCAGGGGCAGCGCTGTGCCTTGCGGCACTGTGGTACTCACTCAGCCTGAGACTTGGACACAGTTTGTACGGTAAACCAAACGGCTGGTAGGACGGTCCCACAGACGGCTGCACCTGCACTCCCGGTAGTTGACGGTGATGTCCCTCTTCCTTGCACCTATGTTTGACTGATGGTAGTGGTGGATTCCCTCCGGTTACCCGCTCCCCGACTGCAATCTGGGCCGGAGGAGCTCTACATTTTGCCCGCAGGCGCTGGCCCTGAGAAACTGGTGCCTTGGCGGTGGCGGTGTCTCTCTGCTTCAGGTTGGGCTGTTGCCGTCAATCGGGACTTGGTTGCTGGGGGATCTACGTCCCCTTCACTGACGGATTCGGCAAATTGGGCGACTCCTAGCCTTGCCGGGGTCCGAGAGGCCCCTGCCCTGGTGCTGACTGTCCTTCGGAACACTGCTCCAGACCACCGGGCACACAGCCAACGGGGTCCTTCCAGGAACTTCCAAACGGTCCCCCTCCAGACAGTCACCGCCGTCGCTGACCTTGCTGTTCTGGCCCTCACAAAGCTGGACCCTTCAGGCTTTGCACACTCTCTGCTCTGTCACCACTTCTTGCTTTCCTCCTTTACTACTCTTCTTTCCTCCACTTTCACTTCTCTGTTGTTTACTTTAGCCCTCCTGGGCTACTCCTCCACTCCTTCCACTTCCTCCTCCCTGACTGTTCTCTTGCCCTGCCCGGGCTACTCTCTGTTTACTCAAGCTCGTCCCTGAGCTGACTGCCTGGTCCTTCCCGCCTCCAGAACTGTGATCTCCTTGGTGGGCGGAGCCAACCGCCTGGCCCACCCCCTGGTGTGAATCATCAGCCTCTGGAGGAAGGCAACAAGGATTTTTGGTTAGCTTAGGTGTGCCTACCTGGGATGTGGGGCGTGGTGGTGTGTGACCTGTGTCCCCTGGCTTGCCCAGGGCGACACATTCCCCCTTAGCAAAATGCAGACCGTCCGCGGGCTGCCGTCCTACACCGGTTTTATTTTTCTGAAAAAGGGGTAACAGGGTTAAACAAACAAAAATAACATTTTTAATAACTTCTTCCCAAGACGGGAGGCACATTTCTTTTAACGTTGCAACGGTTTACGGTTACGGTTTCCGCTCTCTCCCACCCAAGTAACCTGGCCCTGATGCTGCCCCTACAACCCAGGCAGCACCCCTTGACCCACAGTCCAGCACACGGTACCCGAGCGGGATCTGTCCTTCCCTCCAGAGGGTAGCCACCGGTTCCTTTGGTGGCTGGGCCCCAGCCTGCTCTGCTGAGGGCCCTCCCTCCAACCTGCCTCTCCGGAGGCGGCACTGCGGAAACGGTAACGGTAACCAACATATTTACAAGCCACTAACGTCTGTGGTTGCCCTGCAAGTTCACGGGCCTGTCCATGGATAGTTCCCATGCAATTTTAAACGGTCCCCACGGGGACAACGGTGCCGGCTCCGGCCGGTTCAATCACTACAGATAATCAGGTGAAAACTCGGTAATCATCACTTTTTCATTTGCAGAACTTTCAAACAAACAGTGGTGGTCCCAACGGGGACGGTGCAACGGGCATCCGCTGCCCTTTTGCAGCTCAGCAGTCCATTCTCACTCGTGGGGCTCTAGTGCCACCTTCACATGGTGCACCGCTCTGGACCCCAATGGTAGTTCGCTGCAGGCGATCTTCTTCCATATTCATGCGGGCATGCACATCCGCTCTACACCCCTCTCGGGCATCGATCTCTCTGCGCAGCTGCTGTTGCCGCTGCTCCCAGCCGGGAGTACTTTCTGTTTGCTCCGGTTCAGCGTGTGCGGGGGACGGACCCAGCCAGAGTCCCTCCGTGTCGGCTACGACCGGCACCTTCAGTAATGAGGGACCCCGCTGTGACATGGCCTCCTCTGCCTCCTGGCAGCTGCATCCCCGCCGTGCCTCCGGTGCATCTTTGCTGACGGGCTCAGCCTTTGGCTTCTTCCATAGAAGCGGTTCAGGGTGGTCATGAGCTTCTGCTGCAGGTCGGTCCGCCGGGGCGGATTGGCAGGGTACCGCTACCGGTGGTGGTGGTAGCGGGCCTAGTGGCGGGGCAGCAGCAGCTAATGCGGGTAGCGGGAGAGGCCGCAGGGTGAACGGGTGTAGGCCGGGCCCCTCAGCCGCAGCGGCCGATCCCTCGGGAATACAGGGACGTGGGTCTCTTACCCGTTCCTCCAAATCTTCCTCCACCTCGCATCTCCACATAGCAGCCACCTCTTCCACCATGTCGGCCTCCCACTCCTCCAGGAGGAGCTGCATGCGGACCTGCAGACGGCTGCTTAGCTGGGCGGTCCGGACTTCCACCCACACCGCCATGCCGGGCGCGGGGACCACGGTGTTGTTGGTCGGACTCAGCATCTTTAGCAGCGGCCTCTTCCAGGAACCAATAAATGGCCGCAGGGTCCTGGCGTCCCTGCTTCCACAGCCGCGCTCACATGCGGCCAGCCGCCATTTCGTCCCCCTTAGCTCTTTCCGGCCCCTCCTCTCTCGGGGCGGGGTTTCGGCCTTCGCGCCTCTACTGCTCGAGAAGACGCTCGAGCGGGAACTTTTCGCGCCAAAGATGGCGGCTTCTGAAATTTTTCTGCCGGATACCTCCGGCGGTAACAAGGCGCACCTCTACCAGACAGCAGAGAGGTAAGATCCTGTTCGTGATGCCAAGTTGTCGCGGGCGGGGAGGAGGGTGTCAGCACACCGCGCTCACCCCTTCTGCTCGGGTCCGGCTGCTCAGTGGTGGCTCGAGCCGTAGGCCGGATCCTGGGGGTTTCTCGAGCGGCACTCCTCGCCCGTGAGTGAAAGGGGGGTTGTTTGGGGTGTTGGGATAATGTCCGTGACGCCACCCACGGTTGTGGTGAGGTGTAGCACCACCGCTGCTCGATGCGGGGATCCCGGGGATGGTGAAGGGGAGCAGCCAGGTGTTGTGTTGCCCCTCCGTGGGTAGGGGGGTTGGTGATCCCGGGGCCCGGTGATGGCTTATGAGGTGCGGGGCCTGGTGGGCGCAGGGACGCGGGGGCAGCGCTGTGCCTTGCGGCACTGTGGTACTCACTCAGCCTGAGACTTGGACACAGTTTGTACGGTAAACCAAACGGCTGGTAGGACGATCCCACAGACGGCTGCACCTGCACTCCCGGTAGTTGACGGTGATGTCCCTCTTCCTTGCACCTATGTTTGACTGATGGTAGCGGTGGATTCCCTCCGGTTACCCGCTCCCCGACTGCAATCTGGGCCGGAGGAGCTCTACACTTTGCCCGCAGGCGCTGGCCATGAGAAACTGGTGCCTTGGCGGTGGCGGTGTCTCTCTGCTTCAGGTTGGGCTGTTGCCGTCAATCGGGACTTGGTTGCTGGGGGATCTACGTCCCCTTCACTGACGGATTCGGCAAATTGGGCGACTCCTAGCCTTGCCGGGGTCCGAGAGGCCCCTGCCCTGGTGCTGACTGTCCTTCGGAACACTGCTCCAGACCACCGGGCACACAGCCAACGGGGTCCTTCCAGGAACTTCCAAACGGTCCCACTCCAGACGGTCACCGCCGTTGCTGACCTTGCTGTTCTGGCCCTCACAAAGCTGGACCCTTCAGGCTTTGCACACTCTCTGCTCTGTCACCACTTCTTGCTTTCCTCCTTTACTACTCTTCTTTCCTCCACTTTCACTTCTCTGTTGTTTACTTTAGCCCTCCTGGGCTACTCCTCCACTCCTTCCACTTCCTCCTCCCTGACTGTTCTCTTGCCCTGCCCGGGCTACTCTCTGTTTACTCACCTCGTCCCTGAGCTGACTGCCTGGTCCTTCCCGCCTCCAGAACTGTGATCTCCTTGGTGGGCGGAGCCAACCGCCTGGCCCACCCCCTGGTGTGAATCATCAGCCTCTGGAGGAAGGCAACAAGGATTTTTGGTTAGCTTAGGTGTGCCTACCTGGGATGTGGGGTGTGGTGGTGTGTGACCTGTGTCCCCTGGCTTGCCCAGGGCGACACAGTTACATACACTATATATATGCTTATTCTATGCCTTTCTATTACATATATGTACAATGTATTTCAGCATGTAATGGGCATGTGTGCATAATGTACTGTATATATGCATGTGGTATGTACATTGTATATGCATGTGCATGTTTCATGTGTGTGTCCTTTGTTTGTAATGTGAATATGTGTGCAGCATTTTTATATTCTTGTCAATTTGTGTGTATATATATATATATATAAAAAAATTATATATATATATATATATATATATATATATGGTATGTGTACATATATATAACATACTATACATACATATATATTATACATGATATATACATATTTTATATATATATATATATATATATATATATATATATATATATATATATATATGTATGTATAAAAATATGTATATATCATGTGTAATTATATGTGTAAGGTGTATACATGCGTATTTTATATATGCGTGTTGTGTGTGTACTCTGTATATTGGTGTGTAATGTGTATGTATTTTATATATCCTTGTGTATTATATGTTTGCTTATGTATATTGTGTATGTATTTTATATATGCTTGTGTGTACTCTGTATATTGGTGTGTAATGTGTATGTATTCTATATATGCTTGTGTATTATATGTATGCTGATGTGTTCTATGTATGTATTTTATATATGCTTATGTATTATATGTATGCTGATGTGTAATTTGTATGTATTTTATATATGCTTGTGTACTCTATATTGGTCTGTAATGTGTGTATTTTATATATGCTTATGTACTATGTATGTTGGTGTGTAATGTGTATGTGTGTATTTTATATATGCTTGAGTATTATATGTATGCTGATGTGTAATTTTATATATGCTTGTGTGTGTATTATATGTATGCTGATGTGTAATGTGTATGTATTTTATATATGCTTGTGTACTCTATATTGGTGTGTAATGTGTGTATTTTATATATGCTTGTGTATTATATGTATGTTGGTGTGTAATGTGTATGTACAGTATTTTATATATGCTTGTGTATTATATGTATATTGGTGTGTAATGTGTATGTACAGTATTTTATACATGCTTGTGTATTATATGTATGTTTGTGTGTAATGTGTATGTGTGTGTATTTTATATATGCTTGTGTATATGTATGCTGATGTGTAATGTGTATATACAGTACAGTATTTTATATATGCTTGTGTATTATATGTATGCTGATGTGTAATGTGTATGTATTTTATACATGCTTGTGTATTATATGTATGTTGGTGTGTAATGTGTATATGTGTGTATAATGTGACTATGTATGTATATGAATGTGTTTGTGTGTTTGGGTGGTTCCTGACAGAATTGGTGGTCAGGCCACATCCTGGCCCTTTGTTATCAGGGGCCATTACTTCAGTTACCCAGCTTTCCCAGAATCCAAAATGCAGAGATGCATCTATAATAATATTAAAATAAATCAGCTTATTTTTTTTTTTTTCATAGTCCTGCGCCAGCCATATTGATTTTTATCCAGTTTTCTCAAAACTCGATCATTTGCTATTCAGAAATCTATTGTTTCCACCCAGCTTTCCTTGGATCTGACAAATGAACATGCAGAATAAAAATTCTCTACATTTTTTTCCTAAAATTGGCGCCAGTCCGCCTGCGTTATACCCCAGCCATTATGTGTGATGTATTATACTCAGCCCCGGGCGGACACGACAGACTTGTTCTTCCAGCCTATACAAATGTTGCTGAGGAAAATAGTGACAGATGCGATTGTACAGATTGTATAGATGTCAGATGTCAATCATGCCGTTTATCTTCCAGAACCTGTGAACTGTTATAACATTTCGACCCTCTGCTCTTCTACATCTTCCTGCAATATTGACTCCCGACCCAATATATGTGCTAGTGAGTATCGGGTACACCTTTATTTTTATTATTTGCCTTTCTCATTTAACAAAAGTCAATGTTATATCAGGATGTTTTATATGTGTAACCAGGTAAACCGACTTTACTACCTGTATTTACTAACCGCAAAGGAAATAGTTCCGCGACATATTCAGCTCTGCTACATCTGCATTCATCACCATGTTAGTTAGGTTTCTAATTCTTCCCAGATGCCACAAATGTCTCTACATTCTGACCTTCTGATACACTGATGTAGCAGAGATGGGTTTGTCTGGTATTTGTGTAAGGGGTCAAGGATTTGGGGCCACTTTTGCCCCCCCAGGTTGGCAAGCACTGCACTGTAGCACCTAGGCTTTCCCTAATCCAGGGCACAATTTCTGTTTGCAGTCCTCACCATGTGTTTAAATACTGTGGCCAAGGGAGGATGTGCCTCAATAATGTCCTCCTAGGCACCCGGCACTGGAGGCACGTGCCCGACAGACCCCTCTGGCTTTGCCCTGCCCATTTCACAGTAAGGGGGTGGACTGTGACTTGCTCGGACGGGCGGCAGGACTTCTTCCTCCGCTTCTTCCACCTCCGAGTTCCAGCACACCAACTCGGTGGGCAATTCAGGGGGGTCCCCGGTCACTCCGCTCTTATTGGCCTCTTCGACAGGTAGCACCTCTTCTTCTGGCCCCTCCACTCTTAGACGTGTCCAGCGCTGGATCCAGACCTCACTGCAGGCAAGGCCCAGCGCTAGGTGTGGCACCATACACTAGCTTACATACACAGGCACCATGCTGTCAGCGCCCTCCGCCCCAGGAGCGCAACGGCAGTCACCTGCATCTCCAGGGGTCATCGGTCGGATTATGTCCTCCAGCTTTGCTTCACTTCCCGCATACGCCATCTCCGGTACTCCACTTCCCAGCTAATAGCGATGGGCAGCATGCTCCTGCTTCTCCTCCAACCAATTCCAAAATGGTGCAGGCCCATCATGTAGTACTATATTCCGGCGTGCTCGGCCCCAACTCTTACGGTGCCAGGGCTCCATTGCGTCACCTAACCATCTCAAAGGCGAAGACCACAACCACACCTCTCTCACACACCGGGCTGCCCTCACCAGGCCATGTCTCACTGGAGACTGTGCCTTCCTCTCACAGGTGCTGCCTCTGCTGGGCTGGACCCTTATTTTACACCGGACTGTCCCTCAGGGCGTCTTTCATTCACCAGTCCATATCTCACTTTGGGCCAGCTTTTCATTAACCCTCTCAGCCCTGTCCTATACATGAGACCTAAGCTTACCCTTCTAGCTAGGGAACCAAGAACCGGTGACACCTAATAGTGGGTGGTAGCTCGAAAATGATAGAAGATCTGGGGGTTACAAGTCACAGTCCACCCCCTTACATCACCATTGCATCTTCTCCTTCAACTTTGAATATGATATTTTGTTGATGACCGAAACTACAGGGAACCTGTTCTGTGTAATTAGAAGGTACCAGGGTCTTGCAGGCAACTGGAACCACCATCACCATCACTCTTCATGATGCTTGCACCATAAATTCCCATGGACCAACACCACTGACGTTACTTCCCATCACTTCTCCATTCTCAAGCTTATCTATAAGAGTTAAGTTTCTCAATTCAGAGTGAATTGGATCGGCCAAAAACCTCTTATACTCACCTGTTCTTGGGTCTATCCTCCATTTAGCTCTTTTGTCTTCTAGCTTCGTTACAGCCGTCCGGTCACTTCTTCCTCATTCACTGAGCAGCGCATCGTCACATGATGGTGATGGGCCCAGTGTGTAGAAGACCCGGCCGGAAGTAATATCTTGCTTTGGGCAATCCCTACACGTTAGAAGGTTTTACTGACACCTAGCAGTAAGTGTTCAGTTTCCCCACAGCACTTCCGCAGGAGAAATGAGGTATTACACCGGATCCTCCAGAGTGAAAGACCTAAATCCATTAACTAGGGTGTTTGAAATGTTTTTTTTAAACTGGACAACCCCTTTAAGTGTCCCACGTCATCATCACTCATGATCTTTCTCTACTTACAGGTAAACAGGCATTCCCATCCAAAATCCTGTTGAAGAACTATAATTTTTCCACAGACCTCTATAATCCATCCAGTGATGCCTATAAAAATCTCGCCATACTGTTCACCCGCAACGTAAGTAATAATGACAGCCAGCACGGCCCAAGGGTGTAAATGTAGTGTTGTACTTGGTCCTTGGAGCCTAGGGGGGTCCCAAAAGGTTTATTTACCCAACATGAGAAGACCAGTTCTACATAGCTGGGGGCCCTGTTGGAGATTTTCCATTGAGGCCTATATATTTCATAACCTCTTCCATATGGCCTAAGGTTAATATTTGGAGAATGTGGTGTAGACAATGGTTTACATTACGTGGATTGATGTTTTATATTCTCTTTGCAGCTAACAATTTTTATAAAGGAGAAACTGAATGTGAGCAGCTTTGAGATTGTGATTGTGGGCTTCCGGGAGGGCAGCGTCATTGCCCACTTTATGTGCATCCTAAACTCGTCTACCCCAATTAGCGCCAATGTATTGCAAGACGCTCTGAGCAGTGGTGCCAAAAGAATCCTGTCTAATGACAGCTCAGTCACTGTGTTGTCTCGTAAGTAATGCTTATACTTCATTTATATCATATAGTAGAATTATAGTTGCAGGTGGCCACCACTAGGGGGAGCACACTACATATGGCTTTATACAGGTGGTAAAAAAAATTGTACCTGCAGGAGCTCGCCGCATATGGATTTATACAGGTAGTAAAGAACTGTATATATCTGCATTAAACCACCACTAGAGAAGCTTATTGCATATGGGTATGCACAGTTAGAAAAGAAACATATATATATATATATATATATATATATATATAATATATATAACATCAGTATTCAACCACCACTTGGGGGTGCTTACATTCTATAAGTTTATACAGGTAGTAAGACATTGTATATGCCTGCATGCAGTCACCACTAGGGGGAGCTCATTGCATGCGGTTTATACAGGTAGTAAAGAACTGTATTTATCTGCATGCAGCCACCACTAGAGGGAGCTCAATGCATATGGATATACACAGTTAATAAAGAATTGTAAATATAAGTGTGCAGCTACCACTAGGAGGAGCTCACTATATATATCTTTATACAGCTAGTAAGGAATTGTATATACCTGCATTCAACCACCACTAGGAGAAGCTCACTTCATACTGTTTATACAGGTAGTAAAGAACCGCATATAGATATAGGTTCTTTACTACCTGTATAAACAGCATGCAGTGAGCTTTCCTCATTGCATATGCATATACATAGATAGTGAAGAACTGTATTTATCAGCGTGCAACCACCACTAGGGGGAGCTCACTATATACAGATAGTAAGGAATTGAAGATACCTGTATGCAGCCATCACAAAGAGAAGCTCACTGATTATGGTTATTTATAGGTACGGTAGTAAAGAACTGTATATATCTGCATGCAGCCACCACTAGGGGGAGCTCATTTCACATGCATATATACAGGTAGTAAATAACTGTATATATCAGTGTGCAACCACCACTAGGGGAAGCTCACTGCATACTATTTATACAGGTAGTAAAGAACCGCATATATCTGCATGCAGCCACCACTAGGGGGAGCTCATTGCATATGCATATATACAGGTAGTGAAGAACTGTATATATCAGTGTGCAACCACCACTTGGGGAGCTCACTGCATAGGGTTATATATGGGTAGTAAATAACTATTTATCTGCATGTGCCACCACTAGGGGGAGCTCGCTGCATACGGTTATGTACAGGTAGTAAACAACTGTATTTATCTGCATGTGCCATCACTAGGGGGCGCTCACTGCATACGGTTATATACAGGTAGTAAACAACTGTATTTATCTGCATGTGCCATCACTAGGGGGAGCTCACTGCATATGGTTATATACAGGTAGTAAACAACTGTATTTATCTGCATGTGCCATCACTAGGGGGAGCTCACTGCATACAGTTATATACAGGTAGTAAAGAACTGTATTTATCTGCATGTACCACCACTAGTGGGAGCTCACTGCATATGGTTATATACAGGTAGTATAGAACTGTATTTATCTGCATGTACCACCACTAGGGGGAGCTCACTGCATAAGGTTATACATAAGTAGTAAAGAACTATATATATATATATATATATATATATATATATATATATATATATATATATATATATATATCTGCATGTAGCCACCACTAGGGGGAGCTCACTACATGAGGATCTAAACAGTTTTTTTTTTCTGTCTATTTGCCTCCCCCTAGTGGTAACTACTAAGTATTGCATCAAGCAGAAAACATTTATATTACATAAATCACATATTTATGTATTTAAATATTATTATTTATTATCTTGCCTATACAGTTTCAGAAAGAAAACATTTATTATTAATCGGTGATCATTTATCACCATTTATTTGGCCATATAATTAATATTCCTGCCATAGAGATGAGCGGGTACCAGACTAAGTTTACACCCCTTAGTAAAACAATAGGAATACATAATTAAATCCAATTAACCCCATATAAGTTTACCCATGAAAACCAACAGATACTTATCTATACTTATAAGATACTTATCTTATCTACAGATAATATTCTGCAATGTACAAACTAATTATTTATAATTATTTATTATATATTAATTTCTGATAATATAATGTGAAAACAGCGCCACCTGGTGTTGATAGATGTAAAAACAATGATATTCGATATATTAATAATAATAATAATAATTATTATTATTATTTATTATATATTATTAAGTATTATTTCTGATAATATAATGTGATAACAGCGCCACCTGGTGTTGATAGATGTAAAAACAGGGATATTTGATTTTTTTTTTTTTATTATTATTATTATTATTATTATTATTTATTATAGCGCCATCAATTCCATGGCGCTTTACATGTCAAGTAATATCCTTTATGGCTTCTTTTTTTTCTTAATGAGATAATGTCAAACTCCATACAGATGTATTATTATAATAATTCATTAATTCTGCATATTTCTGTTCAAAAGTGATGATATTAATGCATCTTTATCTCCTATTACAGCAATAACCACGACCCCGACCACAGCCACGAGTGACGACAGCAGCTGGAGGACGGCCACCATCGTCGTCGCGGTCCTGCTGGGATTCTTCTTATTAATAGTGGTAGTGTTGTCCGCTATATGGATATACACCAAGAACAGAGCCGGGGCATACTCGCCCTACACGGGGAACGTCATCGCTTCCTCCTACAAGAACTTTTAGGGAAAACGGAACTTTATGTCTCCAAACATATCTGGATTTACTCCGTGATGATATATAGTAATATTTCTTTTCAGAATTCGGAAGCCGGATTAAAGGGATTTGCTATATATAAGGACTGTGTAGGCCGTTGGCTATAATATTACATGAAATTCTGCTTTTTTTCCAATATATTGGATAAGGGGTATACACTGCCTCAGTCATATTCAATATATTATTCCATTAAGTTTCAGAAAACTCAATTATTAATTATAGTGATATATTTACTATATTTTTGCACTATTTTTCTACTTTTGTCCTTATTCGCGTCTATCGGGCCGTAATAATGTGCCAAAGAGGGATCAATGAAAATCCTTCGTACTGTCGTCAAGAACAAATGTCGCTCTCCTCTGTTTACATGATAAAAGTATAAGATATACTGTATTTTTTATTATATTAATATGCATTGATTGCATTTATATTACAAGGAAAGGAGCTATATGTTCTATATGTTACCCTGGTGGTGGCAAAAATGACAACCCATAACTCCCATTCGTTTCCATGGCCGATCAATTTTCTATAATAGGCCGGGATCGCTTGGGTGGTAATGGGATATATCAATTAGGAGATTTTTGGGGACAACCCCTTGAGGACATATATGGTATATGTATATGTATGTGATGCTATAAAGTCATGTTTATACTGTGTATTGCATACTGAATTAATATGTATAATTTTTTTTTATTTATTATGATGCTATTTAAGCTGAAGACAATAAACAGATTATTTTTTATTAACGAGTGGTTTATGCTGACTTCTTCACTGGTATTCAGAGTGTATTGATGATGGCCACCACTAGGGGGAGCTCACTGATGACCGATTTCACATTAATGGTGACTGTATAAATCTGTATGTAGTGAGCACCCCCTTGTGATGGCTGTATAAATATGTAAGTAGTGAGCTCCCCCTAGTGGTTGCTGTATAAATTTGTATGTTGTGAGCTCCTCCTAGTGGCGCCTGTATAAATCTGTATAGTTATTTAGTGATGACCTCTCCCTAGTGGTGGCTGAATAGATCTGTATGTAGTGAGCTCCCTCTAGTGGTGGCTGTATAAATCTGTATGTAGTGAGCTCCCTCTAGTGGTGGCTGTATAAATCTGTATGTAGTGAGCTCCTCCTAGTGGTGGCTGTATATATCTGTATGTAGTGAGCTCCCTCTATTGGTGGCTGTATATATCTGTATGTAGTGAGCTCCCTCTAGTGGTGGCTGTATATATCTGTATGTAGTGAGCTCCCTCTAGTGGTGGCTGTATAAATCTGTATGTAGTGAGCTCCCTCTAGTGGTGGCTGTATAAATCTGTATGTAGTGAGCTCCCTCTAGTGGTGGCTGTATAAATCTGTATGTAGTGATCTCCCCCTAGTGGTGGCTGTATAAATCTGTATGTAGTGAGCTCCCCCTAGTGGTGGCTGTATAAATCTGTATGTAGTGAGCTCCCTCTAGTGGTGGCTGTATAAATCTGTATGTAGTGAGCTCCCCCTAGTGGTGGCTGTATAAATCTGTATGTAGTGAGCTCCCCCTAGTGGTGGCTGTATAAATCTGTATGTAGTGAGCTCCCTCTAGTGGTGGCTGTATAAATCTGTATGTAGTGAGCTCCCTCTAGTGGTGGCTGTATAAATCTGTATGTAGTGAGCTCCCTCTAGTGGTGGCTGTATAAATCTGTATGTAGTGAGCTCCCTCTAGTGGTGGCTGTATAAATCTGCATGCAGTGAGCTCCCCTTGGAACTACTGATTATGACTTGGCCGGAGCCAGACAAGACAGTTGCCATGAAAGAGGACTAATGGGAAGTGGCAGTTCTCAAGAGTATTTTATAATATGAGAAGCTGGAGAAATACCAGGGCCTGAAAGAAGAACTGGAGAAGATGTGGAAGGTGAAGGCAACCGTGATTCCAGTGGTGATAGGAGCACTTGGAGCAGTGACGCCTAAGGCTATGTTCACACTGTGCAGTTTTGATCCTGTTTTTTCCTGACCAAACCTGATCTTGTGCCGAAGTCTCTTGGTGCTTTTCTGCATTTTTGGTATGGTTTTTGGTGAGGCTTTTGTTGCGGTTTTTCTGATGTTTTTACATTTTTTTATTGAGTTTTTCCTGCACTTCCATGATGGCCGGACCAAATCCAGACCCACGGGGGTTCAAAAGTACCCGAGGGCCAGGCCAGGGCCAGGATTGATATGGATCCAGCACTCAGATCAAGCGCGCTATACTTACCAGTCTCCAGTGCAGCTGTACCTGCTCTTGTAGCCCCTCCTTTTACTTCCGGGGCCGCTCATTAGCCCCATGCATATTCACTGCTTTCCCCGCCCACCAGCATCTGGGATTTGTTGCAGCCGGCCAGGATTACCGCGTCCAATAGATGTGACCATTCCAGCACTTTACCCAGCTTTTCCCGATTGCCCTGGTGTGTTGACAATTGGGGTAATATAAGAGTTTAATGACAGCCCACAGCTGCCACTAAGACCTAGTTTAATAATGACAGGCATCTATGAGACACCCCCCATTACTAATCTGTAAGTGAAAAGAAATAAACACAAACATCGAAAAAATCCTTTATTTGGAATAAAATACAAAAAAATCCACCGTCTTTCACCACTTTATTAACCCCCAGAACACCCCTGCAGGTCTGACATAATCCACATGAGGTCCCACGACGATTCCAGCTCTATAGAACATGACTGCCCTTTGTGAGGTTCAGGCAGGGACTGAGTGAGCCACACAATGAGCAGTGACATCACTAAGGCTATTTGCGGTCGCAGATGGAAGACCGTGATAACATCCAGCTGTGACTGCAAATCACCTGAATGATGTATCCGCTCATCGCGGCTCATTCTCTGCCTGCAGTTAGAATGCGCCGACATGTTTCAAGATCACGCGCTGTCATTTCGGATGTACCAGAGTTGAATCATCGTAGGACTTTGTGTGGATTATGTTGGACCAGCAGGAGTGTTTTGGGAGTTAATATAGTGGTGAGGGTGTTTTTGGATTTTATTTCAAATAAAGGATTTTTTTGCTGTTTCTATTCATTACTTTTCACTTACAGATTAGTAATGGTGGGTGTCTTATAGATGCCTGCTATTACTAATCTAGGGCTTAGTGGTAATTGTCAGCTGACATTAACCTCTTATATTACCCCGATTACCACTGCACCAGGGCAATCGGTAAGAGCCGAGTAAAGTGTCGGGTTTGTCAAATGTAACAGATGTGTCAATCCTGGGCTGCTGCAGACTGCTATTTTTAGGCTAGGGTGCTCAATAAGCATGGGTCTCCTCATAGGCTGGATGTGAGTTCTGTGTCTCTCTCCTAGTAATATAGGCTGGATGTGAGCTCTGTGTGTCTCTCCCAGTAATATAGGCTGGATGTGACCTCTGTGTCTCTCCCAGTAATATAGACTGGATATGAGCTCTGTGTGTCTCTCCCAGTAATATAGGCTGGATGTGAGGTCTGTGTGTCTCTCCCAGTAATATAGGCTGGATGTGAGCTCTGTGTGTCTCTCTCCTAGTAATATAGGCTGGATGTGAGCTCTGTGTGTCTCTCCCAGTAATATAGGCTGGATGTGAGCTCTGTGTGTCTCTCTCAGTAATATAGACTGGATATGAGCTCTGTGTGTCTCTCCCAGTAATATAGGCTGGATGTGAGGTCTGTGTGTCTCTCCCAGTAATATAGGCTGGATGTGAGGTCTGTGTCTCTCTCCCAGTAATATAGGCTGGATGTGAGCTCTGTGTGTCTCCCAGTAATATAGGCTGGATGTGAGCTCTGTATGTCTCTCCAGTAATATAGGCTGGATATGAGCTCTGTGTGTCTCTCCCAGTAATACAGCCTGGATGTGAGCTCTGTGTATCTCTCCCAGTAATATAGGCTGGATGTGAGGTCTGTGTCTCTCCCAGTAATATAGGCTGGATGTGAGCTCTGTATGTCTCTCCAGTAATATAGGCTGGATATGAGCTCTGTGTGTCTTTTCAGTAATATAGGCTGGATGTGAGCTCTGTGTGTCTCTCCCAGTAATATAGACTGGATGTGAGCTGTGTGTCTCTCCCAGTAATATAGGCTGGATGTGAGCTCTGTGTGTCTCTCCCAGTAATATAGGCTGGATGTGAGCTCCGTGTGTCTCTCCCAGTAATATAGGCTGGATGTGAGCTCCGTGTGTCTCTCCCAGTAATATAGGCTGGATGTGAGCTCCGTGTGTCTCTCCCAGTAATATAGACTGGATGTGAGCTGTGTGTCTCTCCCAGTAATATAGGCTGGATGTGAGGTCTGTGTGTCTCTCCCAGTAATATAGGCTGGATGTGAGCTCTGTGTCTCTCCCAGTAATATAGGCTGGATGTGAGCTCCATGTGTCTCTCCCAGTAATATAGGCTGGATGTGAGCTCTGTGTGTCTCTCCCAGTAATATAGACTGGATGTGAGCTGTGTGTCTCTCCCAGTAATATAGGCTGGATGTGAGCTCTGTGTGTCTCTCCCAGTAATATAGGCTGGATGTGAGCTCTGTGTGTCTTTCCAGTAATATAGGCTGGATGTGAGCTCTCTGTGTCTTTCCCTGTAATATAGAATGGATGTGAGGTCTCTGTGTTTCTCCCAGTAATATAGGCTGGATGTGAGCTCTGTGTTTCTCCCAGTAATATAGGTTGGATGTGAGGCCTGTGTGTCTCTCCCAGTAATATAGGCTGGATGCGAGCTCTGTATGTCTCTCCAGTAATATAGGCTGGATATGAGCTCTGTGTGTCTCTCCCAGTAATATAGGCTGGATATGAGCTCTGTGTGTCTTTCCAGTAATATAGGCTGGATGTGAGGCCTCTCCCAGTAATATAGGCTGGATGTGAGCTCTCTGTGTCTCTCCCTGTAATATAGGCTGGATGTGAGGTCTGTGTGTCTCTCCCAGTAATATAGGCTGGATGTGAGCTCTGTGTATCTCTCCCAGTAATATAGACTGGATGTGAGGTCTCTGTGTTTCTCCAAGTAATATAGGCTGGATGTGAGGCCTGTGTGTCTCCCAGTAATATAGGCTGGATGTGAGATCTGTGTATCTCTCCCAGTAATATAGGCTGGATGTGAGGTCTGTGTGTCTCTCCCAGTAATATAGGCTGGATGTGAGCTCTATGTGTCTCTCCTAGTAATATAGGCTGGATGTGAGGTCTGTGTGTCTCTCCCAGTAAAATAGGTTGGATGTGAGCTCTGTGTGTCTCTCCCAGTAATATAGGCTGGATGTGAGGTCTGTGTGTCTCTCCCAGTAATATAGGCTGGATGTGAGCTCTGTGTCTCTCCCAGTAATATAGGTTGGATGTGAGCTCTGTGTTTTTCCCAGGAATATAAACTGGATGTGAGCTCTGTGTGTCTCTCCCAGTAATATAGGCTGGATGTGAGCTCTGTGTGTCTCTCCCAGTAATATAGACTGGATGTGAGCTCTGTGTCTCTCCCAGTAATATAGGCTGGATGTGAGGTCTGTGTGTCTCCCCCAGTAATATAGGCTGGATGTGATCTCTGTGTGTCTCTCTCAGTAATATAGGCTGGATGTGAGGTCTGTGTGTCTCCCAGTAACATAGGCTGGATGTGAGCTCTGTGTCTCTCCCAGTAATATAGGCTGGATGCGAGCGCTGTGTTTTTCCCAGTAATATAGGCTGGATGTGAGGTCTGTGTGTCTCTCCCAGTAATATAACCTGAATGTGAGGTCTGTGTGTCTCTCCCAGTAATATAGGTTGGATGTGAGCTCTGTGTGTCTCTCCCAGTAATATAGGCTGGATGTGAGGTCTGTGTGTCTCTCCCAGTAATATAGGCTGGATGTGAGCTTTGTGTGTCTCTCCCAGTAATATAGGCTGGATGTGAGTTCTGTGTGTCTCTCCCAGTAATATAGGCTGGATGTGAGCTTTGTGTGTCTCTCCCAGTAATATATGCTGGATGTGAGTTCTGTGTGTCTCTCCCAGTAATATAAGCTGGATGTGAGCTCTGTGTGTCTCTCCCAGTAATATAACCTGAATGTGAGGTCTGTGTGTCTCTCCCAGTAATATAGGCTGGATGTGAGCTCTGTGTGTCTCTCCAGTAATATAGGCTGGATGTGAGGTCTGTGTGTCTCTCCCAGTAATATAGGCTGGATGTGAGCTCTGTGTGTCTCTCCCAGTAATATAACCTGAATGTGAGGTCTGTGTGTCTCTCCAGTAATATAGGCTGGATGTGAGCTCTGTGTGTCTCTCCAGTAATATAGGCTGGATGTGAGCTCTGTGTGTCTCTCCAGTAATATAGGCTGGATGTGAGCTCTGTGTGTCTCTCCAGTAATATAGGCTGGATGTGAGGTCTGTGTGTCTCTCCCAGTAACATAGGCTGGATGTGAGCTCTGTGTGTCTCTCCAGTAATATAGGCTGGATGTGAGCTCTGTGTCTCTCCCAGTAATATAGGCTGGATGTGAGGTCTGTGTCTCTCCCAGTAATATAGGCTGGATGTGAGCTCTCTGTGTCTCTCCAGTTATATAGGCTGGATGTGAGGTCTGTGTGTCTCTCCCAGTAACATAGGCTGGATGTGAGCTCTGTGTCTCTCCCAGTAATATAGGCTGGATGTGAGGTCTGTGTCTCTCCCAGTAATATAGGCTGGATGTGAGCTCTGTGTGTCTCTCCAGTAATATAGGCTGGATGTGAGCTCTGTGTGTCTCCCAGTAATATAGGCTGGATGTGAGCTCTGTGTGTCTCTCCCAGTAATATAGGCTGGATGTGAGCTCTGTGTTTCTCCCAGTAATATAGGTTGGATGTGAGGCCTGTGTGTCTCTCCCAGTAATATAGGCTGGATGTGAGCTCTGTGTTTCTCCCAGTAATATAGGCTGGATGTGAGGTCTGTGTGTCTCTCCAGTAATATAGGCTGGATATGAGCTCTGTGTGTCTCTCCCAGTAATATAGGCTGGATGTGAGCTCTGTATGTCTCTCCACTAATATAGGCTGGATATGAGCTCTGTGTGTCTTTCCAGTAATATAGGCTGGATGTGAGGCCTCTCCCAGTAATATAGGCTGGATGTGAGCTCTCTGTGTCTCTCCCTGTAAGATAGGCTGGATGTGAGGTCTGTGTGTCTCTCCCAGTAATATAGGCTGGATGTGAGCTCTGTGTATCTCTCCCAGTAATATAGACTGGATGTGAGGTCTCTGTGTTTCTCCAAGTAATATAGGCTGGATGTGAGGCCTGTGTGTCTCCCAGTAATATAGGCTGGATGTGAGATCTGTGTGTCTCTCCCAGTAATATAGGCTGGATGTGAGCTCTGTGTGTCTCTCTTAGTAATATAGGCTGGATGTGAGGTCTGTGTGTCTCTCCCAGTAATATAGGTTGGATGTGAGCTCTGTGTGTCTCTCCCAGTAATATAGGCTGGATGTGAGGTTTGTGTGTCTCTCCCAGTAATATAGGCTGGATGTGAGCTCTGTGTCTCTCCCAGTAATATACGTTGGATGTGAGCTATGTGTGTCTCTCCCAGTAATATAGGCTGGATGTGAGGTCTGTGTTTTTCCCAGGAATATAAACTGGATGTGAGCTCTGTGTGTCTCTCCCAGTAATATAGGCTGGATGTGAGCTCTGTGTGTCTCTCCCAGTAATATAGACTGGATGTGATCTCTGTGTGTCTCTCAGTAATAAAGGCTGGATGTGAGGTCTGTGTCTCTCCCAGTAATATAGGCTGGATGTGAGCTCTGTGTCTCTCCCAGTAATATAGGCTGGATGTGAGCTCTGTGTTTTTCCCAGTAATATAGGCTGGATGTGAGGTCTGTGTGTCTCTCCCAGTAATATAACCTGAATGTGAGGTCTGTGTGTCTCTCCCAGTAATATAGGTTGGATGTGAGCTCTGTGTGTCTCTCCCAGTAATACAACCTGAATGTGAGGTCTGTGTGTCTCTCCCAGTAATATAGGCTGGATGTGAGCTCTGTGTGTCTCTCCCAGTAATATAACCTGAATGTGAGGTCTGTGTGTCTCTCCCAGTAATATAGGCTGGATGTGAGCTCTGTGTGTCTCTCCAGTAATATAGGCTGGATGTGAGGTTTGTGTGTCTCTCCCAGTAATATAGGCTGGATGTGAGCTCTGTGTGTCTCTCCCAGTAATATAAACTGAATGTGAGGTCTGTGTGTCTCTCCAGTAATATAGGCTGGATGTGAGGTCTGTGTGTCTCTCCCAGTAATATAGGCTGGATGTGAGCTCTGTGTGTCTCTCCAGTAATATAGGCTGGATGTGAGCTCTGTGTCTCTCCCAGTAATATAGGCTGGATGTGAGGTCTGTGTCTCTCCCAGTAATATAGGCTGGATGTGAGCTCTGTGTGTCTCTCCAGTAATATAGGCTGGATGTGAGCTCTGTGTGTCTCCCAGTAATATAGGCTGGATGTGAGCTCTGTGTGTCTCTCCCAGTAATATAGGCTGGATGTGAGCTCTGTGTCTCTCCCAGTAATATAGGCTGGATGTGAGCTCTGTGTGTCTCTCCCAGTAATATAGGCTGGATGTGAGGTCTGTGTCTCTCCCAGTATTATAGGCTGGATGTGAGCTCTGTGTGTCTCTCCCAGTAATATAGGCTGGATGTGAGCTCTGTGTGTCTCTCCAGTAATATAGGCTGGTTGTGAGCTCTGTGTGTCTTCCAGTAATATAGGCTGGATGTGAGGTCTGTGTGTCTCTCCCAGTAATATAGGTTGGATGTGAGCTCTGTGTGTCTCTCCCAGTAATATGACCTGAATGTGAGGTCTGTGTGTCTCTCCCAGTAATATAGGCTGGATGTGAGCTCTGTGTGTCTCTCCCAGTAATATAGGCTGGATGTGAGTTCTGTGTGTCTCTCCCAGTAATATAGGCTGGATGTGAGCTCTGTGTGTCTCTCCCAGTAATATAACCTGAATGTGAGGTCTGTGTGTCTCTCCCAGTAATATAGGCTGGATGTGAGGTCTGTGTGTCTCTCCCAGTAATATAGGCTGGATGTGAGCTCTGTGTCTCTCCCAGTAATATAGGTTGGATGTGAGCTATGTGTGTCTCTCCCAGTAATATAGGCTGGATGTGAGGTCTGTGTTTTTCCCAGGAATATAAACTGGATGTGAGGTCTGTGTGTCTCTCCCAGTAATATAGGCTGGATGTGAGCTCTGTGTGTCTCTCCCAGTAATATAGACTGGATGTGATCTCTGTGTGTCTCTCCCAGTAATATAGGCTGGATGTGAGGTCTGTGTCTCTCCCAGTAATATAGGCTGGATGTGAGCTCTGTGTCTCTCCCAGTAATATAGGCTGGATGTGAGCTCTGTGTTTTTCCCAGTAATATAGGCTGGATGTGAGGTCTGTGTGTCTCTCCCAGTAATATAACCTGAATGTGAGGTCTGTGTCTCTCCCAGTAATATAGGTTGGATGTGAGCTCTGTGTGTCTCTCCCAGTAATATAGGCTGGATGTGAGGTTTGTGTGTCTCTCCCAGTAATATAGGCTGGATGTGAGCTCTGTGTCTCTCCCAGTAATATAGGTTGGATGTGAGCTATGTGTGTCTCTCCCAGTAATATAGGCTGGATGTGAGGTCTGTGTTTTTCCCAGGAATATAAACTGGATGTGAGCTCTGTGTGTCTCTCCCAGTAATATAGGCTGGATGTGAGCTCTGTGTGTCTCTCCCAGTAATATAGACTGGATGTGATCTCTGTGTGTCTCTCAGTAATAAAGGCTGGATGTGAGGTCTGTGTCTCTCCCAGTAATATAGGCTGGATGTGAGCTCTGTGTCTCTCCCAGTAATATAGGCTGGATGTGAGCTCTGTGTTTTTCCCAGTAATATAGGCTGGATGTGAGGTCTGTGTGTCTCTCCCAGTAATATAACCTGAATGTGAGGTCTGTGTGTCTCTCCCAGTAATATAGGTTGGATGTGAGCTCTGTGTGTCTCTCCCAGTAATACAACCTGAATGTGAGCTCTGTGTGTCTCTCCAAGTAATATAGGCTGGATGTGAGCTCTGTGTGTCTCTCCCAGTAATATAACCTGAATGTGAGGTCTGTGTGTCTCTCCCAGTAATATAGGCTGGATGTGAGCTCTGTGTGTCTCTCCAGTAATATAGGCTGGATGTGAGGTTTGTGTGTCTCTCCCAGTAATATAGGCTGGATGTGAGCTCTGTGTGTCTCTCCCAGTAATATAAACTGAATGTGAGGTCTGTGTGTCTCTCCAGTAATATAGGCTGGATGTGAGCTCTGTGTGTCTCTCCAGTAATATAGGCTGGATGTGAGCTCTGTGTGTCTCTCCAGTAATATAGGCTGGATGTGAGCTCTGTGTGTCTCTCCAGTAATATAGGCTGGATGTGAGCTCTGTGTGTCTCTCCAGTTATATAGGCTGGATGTGAGGTCTGTGTGTCTCTCCCAGTAATATAGGCTGGATGTGAGCTCTGTGTGTCTCTCCAGTAATATAGGCTGGATGTGAGCTCTGTGTCTCTCCCAGTAATATAGGCTGGATGTGAGGTCTGTGTCTCTCCCAGTAATATAGGCTGGATGTGAGCTCTGTGTGTCTCTCCAGTAATATAGGCTGGATGTGAGCTCTGTGTGTCTCCCAGTAATATAGGCTGGATGTGAGCTCTGTGTGTCTCTCCCAGTAATATAGGCTGGATGTGAGCTCTGTGTCTCTCCCAGTAATATAGGCTGGATGTGAGCTCTGTGTGTCTCTCCCAGTAATATAGGCTGGATGTGAGGTCTGTGTCTCTCCCAGTATTATAGGCTGGATGTGAGCTCTGTGTGTCTCTCCCAGTAATATAGGCTGGATGTGAGCTCTGTGTGTCTCTCCAGTAATATAGGCTGGTTGTGAGCTCTGTGTGTCTTCCAGTAATATAGGCTGGATGTGAGGTCTGTGTGTCTCTCCCAGTAATATAGGTTGGATGTGAGCTCTGTGTGTCTCTCCCAGTAATATGACCTGAATGTGAGGTCTGTGTGTCTCTCCCAGTAATATAGGCTGGATGTGAGCTCTGTGTGTCTCTCCCAGTAATATAGGCTGGATGTGAGTTCTGTGTGTCTCTCCCAGTAATATAGGCTGGATGTGAGCTCTGTGTGTCTCTCCCAGTAATATAACCTGAATGTGAGGTCTGTGTGTCTCTCCCAGTAATATAGGCTGGATGTGAGGTCTGTGTGTCTCTCCCAGTAATATAGGCTGGATGTGAGCTCTGTGTCTCTCCCAGTAATATAGGTTGGATGTGAGCTATGTGTGTCTCTCCCAGTAATATAGGCTGGATGTGAGGTCTGTGTTTTTCCCAGGAATATAAACTGGATGTGAGCTCTGTGTGTCTCTCCCAGTAATATAGGCTGGATGTGAGCTCTGTGTGTCTCTCCCAGTAATATAGACTGGATGTGATCTCTGTGTGTCTCTCCCAGTAATATAGGCTGGATGTGAGGTCTGTGTCTCTCCCAGTAATATAGGCTGGATGTGAGCTCTGTGTCTCTCCCAGTAATATAGGCTGGATGTGAGCTCTGTGTTTTTCCCAGTAATATAGGCTGGATGTGAGGTCTGTGTGTCTCTCCCAGTAATATAACCTGAATGTGAGGTCTGTGTCTCTCCCAGTAATATAGGTTGGATGTGAGCTCTGTGTGTCTCTCCCAGTAATATAACCTGAATGTGAGGTCTGTGTGTCTCTCCCAGTAATATAGGCTGGATGTGAGCTCTGTGTGTCTCTCCCAGTAATATAACCTGAATGTGAGGTCTGTGTGTCTCTCCCAGTAATATAGGCTGGATGTGAGCTCTGTGTGTCTCTCCAGTAATATAGGCTGGATGTGAGGTCTGTGTGTCTCTCCCAGTAATATAGGCTGGATGTGAGCTCTGTGTGTCTCTCCCAGTAATATAACCTGAATGTGAGGTCTGTGTGTCTCTCCAGTAATATAGGCTGGATGTGAGCTCTGTGTGTCTCTCCAGTAATATAGGCTGGATGTGAGCTCTGTGTGTCTCTCCAGTAATATAGGCTGGATGTGAGCTCTGTGTGTCTCTCCAGTAATATAGGCTGGATGTGAGCTCTGTGTGTCTCTCCAGTTATATAGGCTGGATGTGAGGTCTGTGTGTCTCTCCCAGTAATATAGGCTGGATGTGAGCTCTGTGTGTCTCTCCAGTAATATAGGCTGGATGTGAGCTCTGTGTCTCTCCCAGTAATATAGGCTGGATGTGAGGTCTGTGTCTCTCCCAGTAATATAGGCTGGATGTGAGCTCTGTGTGTCTCTCCAGTAATATAGGCTGGATGTGAGCTCTGTGTGTCTCCCAGTATTATAGGCTGGATGTGAGCTCTGTGTGTCTCTCCCAGTAATATAGGCTGGATGTGAGCTCTGTGTCTCTCCCAGTAATATAGGCTGGATGTGAGCTCTGTGTGTCTCTCCCAGTAATATAGGCTGGATGTGAGGTCTGTGTCTCTCCCAGTATTATAGGCTGGATGTGAGCTCTGTGTGTCTCTCCCAGTAATATAGGCTGGATGTGAGCTCTGTGTGTCTCTCCAGTAATATAGGCTGGATGTGAGCTCTGTGTGTCTTCCAGTAATATAGGCTGGATGTGAGGTCTGTGTGTCTCTCCCAGTAATATAGGTTGGATGTGAGCTCTGTGTGTCTCTCCCAGTAATATGACCTGAATGTGAGGTCTGTGTGTCTCTCCCAGTAATATAGGCTGGATGTGAGCTCTGTGTGTCTCTCCCAGTAATATAGGCTGGATGTGAGTTCTGTGTGTCTCTCCCAGTAATATAGGCTGGATGTGAGCTCTGTGTGTCTCTCCCAGTAATATAACCTGAATGTGAGGTCTGTGTGTCTCTCCCAGTAATATAGGTTGGATGTGAGCTCTGTGTGTCTCTCCCAGTAATATAACCTGAATGTGAGGTCTGTGTGTCTCTCCCAGTAATATAGGCTAGATGTGAGCTCTGTGTGTCTCTCCCAGTAATATAGGCTGGATGTGAGTTCTGTGTGTCTCTCCCAGTAATATAGGCTGGATGTGAGCTCTGTGTGTCTCTCCCAGTAATATAACCTGAATGTGAGCTCTGTGTGTCTCTCCCAGTAATATAGGCTGGATGTGAGCTCTGTGTGTCTCTCCAGTAATATAGGCTGGATGTGAGGTCTGTGTGTCTCTCCCAGTAATATAGGCTGGATATGAGCTCTGTGTGTCTCTCCCAGTAATATAACCTGAATGTGAGGTCTGTGTGTCTCTCCAGTAATATAGGCTGGATGTGAGCTCTGTGTGTCTCTCCAGTAATATAGGCTGGATGTGAGCTCTGTGTGTCTCCCAGTAATATAGGCTGGATGTGAGCTCTGTGTGTCTCTCCCAGTAACATAGGCTGGATGTGAGCTCTGTGTCTCCCAGTAATATAGGCTGGATGTGAGGTCTGTGTGTCTCTCCCAGTAATATAGGCTGGATGTGAGCTCTGTGTGTCTCCCAGTAATATAGGCTGGATGTGAGGTCTGTGTGTCTCTCCCAGTAATATAGGCTGGATGTGAGCTCTGTGTGTCTCTCCCAGTATTATAGGCTGGATGTGAGCTCTGTGTGTCTCTCCAGTAATATAGGCTGGATGTGAGCTCTGTGTGTCTTCCAGTAATATAGGCTGGATGTGAGGTCTGTGTGTCTCTCCCAGTAATATATGGGGAGATAAGGTATGCACACCAGTGACTATGGAAGGGGAATACATGGAATAGCAGAAACTGCTGTGTGAATACTGACATGAAAAATTCAATAGCTATTTGTAAGAATGAAATGTGAAAAATGGAACCTGCATTACTGCCATGAATATATGAATAAAGAGAAATTTAGCTACTGAATTGATCAATGCAGAAGAGCCCCAACACTACGCCAAAGTATTTCTCTACGTTGGGGTCCCTAGCTAGTGTGTGTCCTCTCATGCAGTTAAAAAACTTACCGTGTATGGGACGCTGAGACCCAGGCTATATATGCGTATAATGTGGATTGGCAATAGGTGTGTATGGGGAGGGTTCACAAACGAAAAACTACTAACATTAAGGAATAACGTTTGGAACTCCATTCTATGTCTGAACTGGGTGCAAAAAACCTTTTTTTAGGTTTTTTGCACCCAGTTCAGACATAGAATGGAGTTCCCAACGTAGAGAAATACTTTGGCGTAGTGTTGGGGCTCTTCTGCATTGATCAATTCAGTAGCTAAATTTCTCTTTATTCATATATTCATGGCAGTAATGCAGGTTCCATTTTTCACATTTCATTCTTACATATAGCTATTGGATTTTTCATGTCAGTATTCACACAGCAGTTTCTGCTATTCCATGTATTCCCCTTCCATAGTCACTGGTGTGCATACCTTATCTCCCCATAGTGATGTTTTTTAGGTTTTTTGCACCCAGTTCAGACATAGAATGGAGTTCCAAACGTTATTCCTTAATGTCTCCCAGTAATATAGGCTGGATGTGAGCTCTGTGTGTCTCTCCAGTAATATAGGCTGGATGTGAGCTCTGTGTGTCTCTCCCAGAAATATAGGCTGGATGTGAGCTCTGTGTGTCTCTCCCAGTAATATAGGCTTAATGTGAGCTCTGTGTGTCTCTCCCCGTAATATAGGCTGGATGTGAGGTCTGTGTGTCTCTCCCAGTAATATAGGCTGGATGTAAGGTCTGTGTGTCTCTCCCAGTAATATAGGCTGGATGTGAGGTCTGTGTGTCTCTCCCAGTAATATAGGCTGGATGTGAGCTCTGTGTGTCTCTCCAGTAATATAGGCTGGATGTGAGCTCTATGTGTCTCCCAGTAATATAGGCTGGATGTGAGCTCTGTGTGTCTCCCAGTAATATAGGTTGGATGTGAGCTCTGTGTGTCTCCCAGTAATATAGGCTGGATGTGAGCTCTGTGTGTCTCCCAGTAATATAGGCTGTATGTGAGCTCTGTGTGTCTCCCAGTAATATAGGCTGGATGTGAGCTCTGTGTGTCTCCCAGTAATATAGGCTGGATGTGAGCTCTGTGTGTCTCTCCAGTAATATAGGCTGGATCTGAGCTCTGTGTGTCTCTCCAGTAATGTAGGCTGGATGTGAGCTCTGTGTGTCTCTCCAGTAATATAGGCTGGATGTGAGCTCTCTGTGTCTCTCCAGTAATATAGGCTGGATGTGAGCTCTGTGTGTCTCTCCCAGTAATATAGGCTGGATGTGAGCTCTGTGTGTCTCTCCCAGTAATATAGGCTGGATGTGAGCTCTGTGTGTCTCTCCCCGTAATATAGGCTGGATGTGAGGTCTGTGTGTCTCTCCCAGTAATATAGCCTGGATGTGAGCTCTGTGTGTCTCCCAGTAATATAGGCTGGATGTGAGGTCTGTGTGTCTCTCCCAGTAATATAGGCTGGATGTGAGGTCTGTGTGTCTCTCCCAGTAATATAGGCTGGATGTGAGCTCTGTGTGTCTCTCCAGTAATATAGGCTGGATGTGAGCTCTGTGTGTCTCCCAGTAATATAGGTTGGATGTGAGCTCTGTGTGTTTCCCAGTAATATAGGCTGGATGTGAGCTCTGTGTGTCTCCCAGTAATATAGGCTGGATGTGAGCTCTGTGTGTCTCTCCAGTAATATAGGCTGGATGTGAGCTCTGTGTGTCTCCCAGTAATATAGGCTGGATGTGAGCTCTGTGTGTCTCCCAGTAATATAGGCTGGATGTGAGCTCTGTGTGTCTCTCTAGTAATATAGGCTGGATGTGAGCTCTGTGTGTCTCTCCAGTAATATAGGCTGGATGTGAGCTCTGTGTGTCTTTCCAGTAATATAGGCTGGATCTGAGCTCTGTGTGTCTCTCCAGTAATATAGGCTGGATGTGAGCTTTGTGTGTCTCCCAGTAATATAGGCTGGATGTGAGGTCTGTGTGTCTCTCCCAGTAATATAGGCTGGATGTGAGCTCTGTGTGTCTCTCCCAGTAATATAGGCTGGATATGAGATCTGTGTGTCTCCCAGTAATATAGGCTGGATGTGAGTTCTGTGGGTGAATATAAAAAGCTTTGGAGTTGAAGTATTTTCTATATTAATATGCTTTAGTAATGTTGAGAATGTCATCTGTAATAACTGGATATATCTTTGGGTAGCTGTATGGGACCGGGGCCCCCAGGGAGTAGGCACACACTCATCATTTGATTATGGAAGTGCTGTTCCACTTTTGGCTATTTCCACAATAACTATAGCTTGAGATTTTCTGGAGAACGTCCGTAATTTATCAGACAAATATAGTCAAATGCAATTCATAGAAATTACTTGGCAGTATGTAACATGACCACTAGAGGTCACTGCTACACTCCTTATATTACTTGCAGAGATGAAGGGCTCAGTCACACTTGTCTGCATTATTTTTATTTATTTTTTTTTACTATGCCAATACAGTATATATGAATTGCCTTTTTTACATAAAAAAAGATATGAATAAAAAATGAACAACCTAGGACAAAATAAAAACGAAAAATGGAACAAATAGTAAAAAGATTCCATTATGTGTATAAAATCTGTAATTCTTTACAGACAATGTTTTTTTAACATGCCTCATGAACGTTTTTTTGCTGCAAAAGCGGATCCTGTTTTTGCAAAGAGAAACGCAAGTGTTATTTTACAGGATCCTGCCACTTGAAGTTTATGGGTGGGCATTGGAGTCATGTGATCGGGAGTGAGGGGAGCTGAACATGACAGACTGGAAATTCAGACACAGCTGGGGGCAAAAGAGAGAGGAGAGAGGGGAGAAGAGAGGGGAGAGAGAGAGAAGAGAGGGGAGAAGAGTGGAGAGAGAGGCGAGAGAGAGGAGAAGAGAGGGGAGAGAGAAGAGAGGGGAGGAGAGAGAAGAGAGAGGCGAGAGAGAGAGAGGAGAGGAGAGAGAGGCGAGAGAGAGGAGAGAAAATACAGGCAAGAGTGGAGAAGAGAGGAGAGGAAAAGAGAGGAGAGGAGAGAGAAGAGAGGAGAGAAAAGAGAGCAAAGAGGAGAGAGAAGAGAGGAGATTAAATAGAAAAGAGGAGAAAGATGAGAGATGGGAGAGGAGGAGAGAGAAGAGAGGAGAGAAAGAAGAGAGGAGAGGGGAGGGAGAGAGAAGAGAGGAGAGAGAGAAGAGAGGAGAGAAAGAAGAGAGGGGACGGGAGGGAGAGAGAGAAGAGGAGAGAGTAAAGAGGAGGGAGAGAAGAGAGGAGAGAGAGAGAAGAGAGGAGAGAGAGAAGAGAGGAGAGAGAGAAGAGAGAAGAGAGGAGAAAGAGAAAAGAGAAGAGAGGAGAGAGAAGAGAGGAGAGAGAGAAGAGAGAGAAGAGAGAGAGTCCATTGTAAATGCATTGAAATGAAAACACATTTGCACTGGATCCGTTTTTGTGTCAAAAAAACGTTCAGGACGCATGTTAAAAAACGTAGTGTGAAAGCAGCCTAAGACTACAGCTGACACTTAAAGGGGATGTCTAATTTAGAGCTAACCCTTTACTAAGAAGTCTATTGGGGAATTTTTACATACATTTTTAGGCTATAGAGGGCAAGTTCTCAGGACCCCATGTCTTAGAGACCTCACTTACCAACTAGACCACCAGGAGCAATGTGAACTTACAACTGACCCCAAGAAACAGTGTTACATTGAAATGCCTGGAATACCCCTTTAAATCTCCAATAATCCTGCCAGTATTATGTTTGTCATGACATTGCCGTTCCTGGGTTTGCATGTGTGGTAATGCGAGACAGATTTGCAGCTACATAGCAAAACTATTACAGCTCGTAATAGGATTAGAAAATTCCAAGAAGAAGAGCAGATCCGAGGCCGACCTGCTGAGACGGGGACACGAGCTCCAGGATGAGACAAGGCCAAGACAACATATCAGTCTACGTGTTTTATTATCGCATAATTTAAAAGTAACTCTTCTATATAACATGTGCCATATAGTAACACCTGTATCTTCCTATGTAGCAGAGAGGGCCCAAATGTAACTGCTACCTCTGTATCCCCTATAGTCACTGGAATACTTTACCGCTATATTCAGCCACCACTAGGGGGAGCTCTCTGCATACACATTATTTTACATTTGCTTTTTAATTAAAATAAATTGGCTGTATAAGAAATATCCGGACAATAAGCCCTAGCATAATTTTTCAGGATTTTTCAAGTATGCTTGGAATATAAGCCCTACTCCAAAACTCAGCCCTAGTTACAGGCAGTTGGAATTAGGGAGAGTGAAACTGGGCAAACTCTCAGGGTCCCACTCTCTTTGGAGCCCCCAGAGTTCCTATTCCAAAGTTAACATTGTTTAAGGACCTTTATGTGACCATCATGTCACCAAAGGTCTCCTGACTACGGGAGTCTAGAGCTGAAGAAGGGACAGGGCGATATGTATATGCACTGTGTGTGTTTATATATATACAGTGCCTTGCGAAAGTATTCGACCCCCTTGAATTTTTCAACCTTTCCCCACATTTCAGGCTTCAAACATAAAGATAAAAATGTTAATTTTATGGTGAAGAATCAAAACAAGTGGACACAATTGTGAAGGTGAACGAAATTTATTGCTTATTTTATACTTTTTTAAAAAATAAATAACTGAAAATTGGGGCGTGCAATATTATTCATCCCCTGTAAGTGAATACTTTGTAGCACCCCCTTTTGCTGCGATTACAGCTGCAGTCGCTTGGGGATGTGTTACACCTCGTGGCTCTCCTGTGGCAAGGAATGAGACAGTCTCCTTGCCTGCCACGAGCGCTCCTGCTCCGCAGCGCCGAAGGTCTGCCAGACTGCGCAGTGTGCAGGAGAAACCTCCTCAGAGAGGCAGCACAAGGGTGACACCTAGTGGTACTCCTGTTGCAAGAAATGAGGCGGTCTCCCATTCCTTGCCTGCCACAGCTCCTCCTGCTCAGCAGCCTCGAAGGTCTGTGAGGTTGCGCAATGTGCAGAGATTTGCTGCTCAGGGAAGCAGTGAGACTCCCGTTATCTCTACACATTGTGAGACCGAGGATCCCGCCTCTATTTCCCAGAGGCAGGAGGGTGAGCATGTGCTATGCTTGGTGGATCCTGATTCGCCCACTGACGTCACACGGCTTGATGACAAGGCTGGTGACGTGGTGAATCCTGACTGGCCAGGCTGGGATGTCGTGGATCCTGATTGGGTCAAGTCCGTCATCTCCGCCTCGTGCCCGCCCTTGGCTGGAGCTACACCTCCTTAAAAGCTCCTCCTGCCATCATGGCGGTGCGCGACCGTCCTTCTATGTTTGGATGTCTGGCAGCGTGCTGCCACGCCACTGCTCAGGCATTATCTTCTTCTGTGGGCTTGGCCCTTGCTGCTTAGGCAGCACCTGGTTTGCAGGCCGTGTCCCTGCCTTGCTGCTCCGGCAGTAGCTCCTTCTACAGGCCGTGTTCCTGTCCCAGGTGAGCTCCTCGAGTCTCCACTGGACTCACCTGGTTATTGAAAGCACACGTGCGTGGGCACCTCTGTGCTACCCTCGTGCCATATTCTCGTGACTTCCACTGGCACACGTGCGTGGGCACCTCTGTGCTTCCCCGTGCAACAGGTACACCGAGCCGTGAGATCTGTGCCATACAACCCTCAGGGGTTAGGGCAGACCGGTGTACATAGATCGTCTGTGACATTCCAGACGATCGCTAGCAGCAACCCGCTCACTCTTCACCCACCATAGCAGCGGTCCCTTACACCGCACAGTGGACCTTGACCGGCGGAAGCTGTCCATTCCCCATCTTGGCACGCTTCCCCGGGTCCCCCTCGTAACATTACGGTCGCGCCAAAGGTCTGGCTATGGCTGAAGAGCAGCAGCAGTTGCTGCGTTATGTGCAGCAGTTGGAATCACGTTTGGCAGCAGTGGAGCAGTCTTCCTCCGACAAGACTGCTCTGACGACAGTCGCCACCCAGGCGGCTACCCAGGCTGTGCTATTGGGCGGAAGGTCTCCTCGCCTTGCGCTTCCAGAGCACTTTAGCGGGGACAGCTCCGAGTGCCGTGGGTTTATAAACCAAGTTACCACCTACTTAGAGCTGTCCGCGACTCTTTACGCTACCGAGAAGGCGAAGGTAGCCTTCGTCCAGTCCCTGCTCACAGGGAGAGCGCTGAAGTGGTCCACGCCGTTGTGGGAGCGCGGAGATCGGGTGGTGAATACCTTAGCATCTTATCTTGGGGCCATGAGAATGGTGTTCCTCGGGCCTCAAGTCACCCACGACTCCGCGCTGCGCCTCCTACGACTTCGGCAAGGGTCTGCTTCAGTCGGAGACTTTGCCGTACACTTTAGGACACTTGCCGCAGAGCTGGACTGGCCCGATAAGGTCCTTGTCCCTGTGTTCTGGGAGGGCCTGGCAGGGTTCGTCAAAGACGCACTGGCCACGCGTGAGGTGCCTGCTACTTTAGAGTCCTTGATTGTGGTTGCCTCTCGCATAGACATCCGCCAGGCGGAGCGGAGGCTCGAGGTCTCTTCAGCACCCACGTCCTCACGGCCTAAAAAGCGTCTGGCTACCGTATTCCACCAGACAGGTCTCCCAGCCAGCTCTGTAGGCGACTCCGTGGAGTCAATGGAGGTGTCCAAAGTGGTCTCCTCTACCCCAGGTTCTCGGTCTGGTGTCATCTGCTTTTCCTGTGGGCAGAGGGGACACATAGCTACCCGATGTCCCAAACCATCGGGAAAAGACAGCGTCTAGTTTCCATCAGAGGGGGGTTACTAGACGCTGCTTCTCCCTCTAGGTTGACTATCAGCACCCAGTTGCAGTTTGGCACTACTCTCTTCTCTGCTCTGGCCTGCCTGGACTCAGGCGCTGATGGCAATTTCATTTCGACCTCCCTGGCAACCCGATACTCAGTTCCCCTGGTTCTCTTACCCAAGCCACTCAGGGTTCGGGTAGTCAACGGGTCCCTACTAGTCGATCCCATCACCCAGATCACCATCCCTCTCAGGATGGAAGTACCACCGGGACACCATGAGCAGGTGTCCTTCCTGGTGCTTCCAGGGGGGACGGATGAGATCCTACTGGGCCTCCCCTGGTTGAGACAGCATGCTCCTATACTCAACTGGGCAACAGGGGAGATCTCATCATGGGCAGGATCCTGTAGGGAGCACCTCGTGACTACCGAACCACCCGCTACCATTAGGTCGGTTGGGTCCTCAGGGAATACAGGGGAGCCAGGTTTACCGACACCTTATGAGGCCTACAGGGACGTCTTCTCCAAGAGGGCCGCAGATACCCTTCCTCCCCACCGGCCATACGATTGCCGAATAGACCTGAAGCCAGGCTCCGAGCCCCCTAGGGGCAGAGTGTATCCCCTCTCTGCTCCAGAGACGGAGGCTATGTCCAAATATATTCAGGACAGCCTGGCAAAAGGGTTCATTCGCAAGTCTATTTCACCGGCCGGTGCGGGGTTCTTCTTCGTGCAAAAGAAGGAAGGGGATCTACGCCCCTGTATCGATTACAGGGGATTAAATGCAATCACGATCAAAAACAAATACCCTTTGCCCCTCATTACGGAGTTATTTGATCGATTCCGCGGGGCAAAGATCTTCACGAAGCTGGATCTACGCGGGGCGTATAATCTAGTGCGAGTCCGAGAGGGCGATGAGTGGAAGACCGCCTTCAACACCAGGGACGGTCACTATGAGTATCTCGTAATGCCCTTCGGACTCTGCAATGCCCCCGCCGTATTTCAAGACTTTGTGAATGATGTTTTCCGGGATTTGTATCTTTCCGTGGTTGCATACCTGGATGATATCCTTATCTTCTCCCCCGATCTTGCCACCCATCGGAGGGATGTCATCCGAGTACTTAAGAGGCTCCGCACTCATTCGTTATATGCTAAGCTAGAAAAGTGCGTTTTTGAACGTGAATCCTTGCCGTTCCTGGGGTATATCGTGTCCAGTCAGGGGTTAGCAATGGATCCGGGGAAGTTGGAGACAGTGATGAAATGGCCTGAGCCCCGCTCGCTGAAAGCGATCCAGCGATTCTTGGGGTTTATCAATTATTATCGCCAGTTCATTCCCAACTTCTCGACGGTGGCAGCACCCATCATTGCCCTTACCCGCAAGGGCGCTAATCCCAAAGCATGGACACGGGAAACGGTAGAGGCATTTCACACTCTCAAAACTTACTTCTCCAGAGCTCCCATCCTTCATCGTCCAGACATCTCCAAACCCTTTCTACTAGAGGTAGACGCCTCTTCGGTCGGTGCTGGTGCAGTCCTGTACCAGAAAGACGAACGAGGAAGGAAGCATCCATGTTTCTTTTTCTCCAAAACCTTTTCTCCGGCCGAGAGGAACTACTCCATAGGGGATAGGGAGTTACTGGCGATGAAACTAGCATTCCAGGAATGGCGGCATCTCCTGGAGGGTGCGAAGCATCCATTTGAAGTATTTTCCGACCATAAAAATCTCACATACCTCCAGACAGCACAACGCCTGAACCCAAGGCAGGCCCGTTGGTCCTTGTTCTTCTCCCAGTTCCGCTTTATTATCCGCCAGGTACACCGAGCCGTGTGATCCCTGCCATACAACCCACACGGGTTAGGGCAGACCGGTGTACATAGATCGTCTGTGACATTCCAGACGATCGCTAGCAGCAACCCGCTCACTCTTCACCCACCATAGCAGCGGTCCCTTACACCGCACAGTGGACCTTGACCGGCGGAAGCTGTCCATTCCCCATCTTGGCACGCTTCCCCGGGTCCCCCTCGTAACAGGGATGTGTCTATCAGTTTTGCACATGGAGAGACTGAAATTCTCGCCCATTCTTCCTTTGTAAACAGCTGGAGCTGAGTGAGGTTGGATGGAGGCGTTTGTGAACAGCAGTTTTCAGCTCTTTCCACAGATTCTCGATTGGGTTCAGGTCTGGACTGTGACTTGGCCATTCTAACACCTGGATACGGTTATTTGTGAATCATTCCATTGTAGATTTTGCTTTATGTTTGGGATCATTGTCTTGTTGGAAGACAAATCTCCGTCCCAGTCTCAGGCCTTTTGCAGACTCCAACAGGTTTTCTTCAAGAATGGTCCTGTATTTGGCTCCATCCATCTTCCCATCAATTTTAACCATCTTCCCTGTCCCTGCTGAAGAAAAGCAGGCCCAAACCATGATGCTGCCACCACCATGTTTGACAGTGGGGATGGTGTGTTCAGGGTGATGAGCTGTTGCTTTTACGCCAAACATATCGTTTGGCATTGTGCAAAAAAGTTTGATTTTGGTTTCATCTGACCAGAGCACCTTCTTCCACATGTTTGGTGTCTCCAGGTGGCTTGTGACAAACTTTAAATGACACTTTTTATGGATATCTTTGAGAAATGGCTTTCTTCTTGCCACTCTTCCATAAAGGCCAGATATGTGTCCTGTATATGACTGATTGTTGTCCTATGGACAGACTCTCCCACCTCAGCTGTAGATCTCTGCAGTTCATCCAGAGGGATCATGGGCCTCTTGGCTGGATCTCTGATCAGTCTTCTCCTTGTTTGAGATGATAGTTTGGATGGACGGCCGGGTCTTGGTAGATTTGCAGTGGTATGATGCTCCTTCCATTTCAATATGATCGCTTGCACAGTGCTTCTTGGGATATTTAAAGTTTTGGAAATCTTTTTGTAACCAAATCCAGCTTTAGATTTCTCCACAACAGTATCCTGGACCTGCCTGTTGTGTTCCTTGGTCTTCATGATGCTCTCTGCGCTTTACACAGAACCCTGAGACTATCACAGAGCAGGTGCATTTATACGGAGACTTGATTACACACAGGGGCTTATATTTATCATCAGCAGTCATTTAGGACAACATTGGATCATTCAGAGATCCTCAATGACCTTCTGGAGTGAGTTTGCTACATTGAAAGTAAAGGGGATGAATAATATTGCACGCCCCAATTTTCAGTTTATTATTTTTTTAAAAAGTTTAAAATAAGCAATAAATATCAGTCAACTTCACAATTGTGTCCACTTGTTGATTTTTCACCAGAACATTAACATTTTTATCTTTATGTTTAAAGCCTGAAATGTGGGAAAAGGTTGAAAAATTCAAGAGGGCCGAATACTTTCGCAAGGCACTGTATATATATATATATATATATAGGTATATATACGGTGTATATATATACACTGTGTATATATATATATATATATATATATATACACACTGTATATATATATATATATATATAATTTGGAGAGTTATGTTGATGTTGATGTTCCACTATGCGATATGATGATATGATGATATTTGAATAAATGTGGATTGCTGTTTATGTAAAAAAAAGACTTCCCCTGAAAATAAGCCCTAGCTCATGTTTCCAAGCAAAACGTAATATAAGAGCCAGTCTTATTTTTGGAGAGACACGTGTATACTTACATACACTTAGCACCCCCTAGTGGCGCTTGTACACAGCCATAATTGAATCATTTAAGAAGCCAAAAATATACACATCTTCTATGCCTCTGACTTTACTAGAGGAAGACTATATTTGTAGGTTGTTGGTTTTCCTTCTCTGACAAAGGAAAACTCTAAACAATACCTAAAAATACAACTTTACGTATCCAGATTAGCATAAACCTTTCCCACTTGCGCGCCTGTGCTGTAATATTGTTATGTCTTGTAAATCGCACCTGACTTGGGCGTCGGAGAATATTCCTAGGCTCTAGTTCTGCTAATTGTACTTAATGTAAATGATTTTCCGCCGTGTATAAAGGGGAGATGACACATTTCTAAGTGTTTGCCATCGACGGGTGATCAGCCGTACAAAAATAGAAGTTATAGCAAAAAGCAATTGCTCATTTGGTGGAGGATGCGGGCAGAGCATGTAGGATTCAGCATAAGAAAGAGGGTAGTAATGTCAAGAAAGTTTATTTAAAAAGCCTCTTATTCCAAGACAAGGGCATAATTTACAAAACAATTCAATTAGAGGGAAAATAACTCAGTAACTAGTGATGGGCGGACCTTGACTTTAAAAGTCCGAATCCGCGCAGTATCAAAAGTATCCGGGTCCGGGCCCAGAGCTGTCAGGGAACCGTGGGAACCTCCATCTGTGACCGCAAATAACCTGAGTCACGTCAATGCTCATCGCACTGCTCAACCTCACAGCGGACAGTCACATTCTGTGGCCGCGCGCTGTGCCTTCAGATGTAGCAGAGCTGGATTTGTCGTGGGATCTCGTGTGAATTATATCGGACCTGGGTATTTTGGAGTTAATAAAGGGGTGAAAGAGGTTTTTTTTTTGTATTTTACTTCAAATAAAGGATTTTTTTCATGTTTGTTTCTTTTCGCTTACAGATTAGTAATGAGGGGAGTCTCATAGACGCTTCCCATTAATAATCTAGGGCTATGAGCTGCCATTAACCCCTTACTATCCAATTGCCACTGTACCAGGGCAATCGGGAAGCGCTGGGTAAAGTTCTGGGATTGTCACATCTAATGGATGTGGCAATCCTGGGTGGCTGTAGGCTGCTATTTTTAGGCTGGGGGGGGCAAATAACCATGGGTATACATAGCCTGAGAATACCAGCCCTCAGCTGTTGGGCATTTTTATGGCTGGGCATCAAAATTGATGGGGAGTCCCTACACATCGTTTTTTAAATTATTTAAATAATAATAATAATATAAAAATCCGCATGTAGTCCCTCTTATTTTGATACACAGCCAAGATAAAAGCACGGTTGGGGTCTGCAGCTTGTAGCCGTATGCTTTATCTGTGCTGGGTATCATAATATGGGGGGGACCCTATGCTAATTTATTTATTTATTTTTATACCACGATATAGACCTGCAGACAGGGTCTGTGATCGCAAGAAGTCAGACACGCAGTCAGACACGCACTGGGGGCGAGTCTGACTGCAACCAATCACAGACTCCAGGACTGTCAGTGGGTGGGGGAAGCAGTTAATATGCATGAAGGTAATGAGCGATCCCGGAAGAAGAGTGAGCGGCCTGGAAACAGTACCTAAAACCACCATTTGCAAGCGCTGTATTCTGGTCCCCAGAGACTTATATGGGGACTGGCTTATGGACAGATATCTGGGATCAATTCTGGACTGGAACTGTTTTTGGCTTTTTTAATCCGGTTAGTCCCGCCAATCCCGGATATCTGCTAGTCTGCCCATCACTATCAGTAACACATTTAGAAGGACACAATACTGTGAAGCATTTTTCCTATCTATGGCTAAAGAAGATCATCTGGAGTGAATTAACTCTTAAAAAATTCCTATAAGTCCCTTGACCATAGGTGTTCCCTCTGTCCAAACATCATGTGCAGCTTTCTGCTTCAAAGGACTGTTCACATCCTTAAAGGAATTGGATGACAATGTTTTGGGTTTTTTTTAACGTCATGGATGTTTTTAAAATAAGAAGTGAAGACGTACGCACCGTTCATCACCTCCATGGATGTAGACCTCTGGAGGTCTACGCCACTTCCTGAAGAGGTATGTGGATGTCAATAGGACTGCTGAAGTCTGTGATTGGTGGCAGCGGTCAGGTCACTAAAAAGTCTGTATCATTGAATGTTAAAATAAAATATACATGCTGCCTTAAAGAAGGATTTGTCATCAGGTCAAAAGCATCCAGTGTTTGCTTTTATTTTATACCCAGTTGACTTAGGTCTTCTCTTCATTCCTTGCTTCTCATATCAGCTGCACCTCAAAAACGTCTCCAGAATCCGACATTTTCTCACCTTAGACTCTGCAAAAACTTTTACAGTTTCCTATTCCGTCTCCCTATTACTAAACTCTCCCCTCTCCAATCCGTCCTGAATGCAGCAGCCAGGATCATATTCCTTTCCAACCTCTACACTGATGCCTCCACCTTGTGCCAGTCATTGCACTGGTTGCACATCTGCTATAAAGTTCAGTGTAAATTTATGTGTCTCACCCACTGTTCTACATCTCTTCCCTTATTTCTCTCTACCTGTGACCTCTGTTTCATCTACCATGTTTTTGAAAAAATAAGCCCTAGCAGAAATTTTCAGCATTTACGGCTAAAGGCTTAAATACAAGCTTTACCCCGAAAATAAGCCCTAGCATATTTTTCGGGGCAAAAAAATATAAGACAGTGACTTATTTTCGGAGAAAGAGGGTAAGACAAACTTTCTCAATAATCCGATCCTTCCTCTCCAAGACTTCTCATGAGCTGCACCAAATTCTCTGGAATGCGCTACCCAAGACAATTTGGTTAGTTCCCAATACCCACAGTTTTATGCGTGGCCTAAAAGGCATTTCTTTAGACTGCTCTATCGCCTCACTTCATTTATATAACTATTCCTGTTTTGCCCATCCAAAATTTTCCTCTGAATCTAGTCTTATATTATATGTTTACACCCTGAATGCACTTATTAGCGCTCTGTACCTGCAGTTGTACACATATTTGATGGTTACTGGCTCATGCAGCGTTACAGTTGAAACCAGAAGTTTCCATCAACTCTCTAAAAAGACACATCTGCAGGTTTTTCCCTCCGCCCTCTATAAAGACACATCTGCAGGTTATTCCCTCCGCTCTCTATAAAGACACATCTGCAGGTTTTTCCCTCCACGCTTTATAAAGACACATCTGCAGATGTGTCTTTATAGAGAGCGGAGGAAAAACCTGCAGATGTGTGTCATGATGTATTTTACCTTCTCACTGTATTTGCTGTAATACTATGTCTTGGGATGTAAGTAACCATACCTTCCCCCCCATCTCCTGTGTCTCTGGGCCCATAATGCAATTATCTCTTGTCCACACAGCCAGGGGAACTTCTCATTGTTTCGTAAGCAGTGGATAACGCCAACTACACAAACCTGTAGACATCTCGGAGCCAACCATTGCATAGACCCCTACCCTTGAGGGGCAGGCCCACGAGCTCAGACAATTCACTCCTGTTTCTAAATGCAGTTGGGAGCTGAGTTTTGAAGAGGAAGGGAGCGAGATCTGATTCTGCGGACAGATCTCACCATCCAGTGGATTGTGTGGGATTTCTGGGACTCTGAAGAGGACTATTTCGTCGTGAGCTGGCACTTTGGATTATCGGGAGGTGCCCCCGAATCTGTTTTATTTGGACTTGTCGTGTGCTGTTCCTGTATTCCTGTTAGTAAACCTGTTGGATCATCCTCGGCCTGTTGTCTCTCTTTGCTCTGATGTACACCCCGTCACAAACTGGTGGCAGCGGCGGGATCAGAGCAGAAGAAATGGAGGACAACGGCCAATCAACGTCTGAAACCAGAACCTCAGGATACAGGAACTGGACTGTGGTGAGCCTACAAACAAAGGCCCGTGAATTAGGTGTCGGCTACAAAGGACTCTCTAAGGAGCAACTAATTGAGGCATTGGAAAACGCTTGCCTGCAAGATGGCACCGAGGAACAATTTCCACAGCAAGGGGAGCAAAGACGGGAGCCGGAGGTAAATACCCAAAAAAGTCAATGGGTTGTGTGGTACGAGGAGGAGATGGCCTTGCTGGGAGAGGAGACCACCATAGAATATAAGATGGAGGTCATGCGTGGAGCTAAAGAGAAGGAGCGCAGGATGGAGGAGATGGCACTGCTGGATAAGCAGCTCGCTGTGGAAGCCGCGAGAGGTTCCAGACAGACTGTAACCCCAGCACCCATCATGAGGGAACTTCCCAGGGTGTCCCGCAAAGACTTCAAGCAGTTTAATGAGGCTGCTGGTGACATTGAGGGCTTCTTCCAGGACTTTGAGCATCAGTGTCGATTAATGGAAGTCCCAGAAATGGAGCGCGTCCGGCATCTGGTTGGGCTCTTAGAGGGTGGAGCTGCTGCAGCCTATAGAACTATGGACCCTCGGTGGAACTGTGAGTATGCGGATATTAAACAGACTATTCTAGAACATTATGCTGTAACGCCAGACACTTACAGGACTCAGTTCCGTACTTTAGCATGTGATGAGGAAGTGTCCTTCAAGATGTATGCCCACAAACTCAAACATCTGTGGCATCGTTGGCTGGAGGCAGAGGAGGCCTTAACCTTGGAGACCGTCCTCCAGGTCCTCCTAAAAGAGCAGTTTTACTTCAAGTGCCCCGCTGAGATCCGGGAATGGGTGCGTGAAAGGAGACCAGCCACTGTGGAGGAAGCTGCAGCTCTAGCTGATGAGGCTCTCACCATCAAGCCTCAGTGGAAAAAACTACTACCCAGTGAGAAAAAAACCACCAACCCCCCAACGCTGGCGGCCCCTGGTCCTTCTGGCCCCAATGTTCACCATCACCCTAGACCGTCAACTCATGGGGACCTTCGTGTGACTGCCTCGCATTACTCATGCTCCACCTTTGGGAATACGACGTGGAGGAAGAATCCCAGAGCGCAGATGTTATGGGTGTGGGCAGCCTGGGCACATGCAATTCCAATGTCCAGGTGTTCGGAGACAGAACAGCTACAGACCGCCTTTGCCTGTTCATTTTCTACAGACACCTTCACCAGGAGAAGAGCTGGATTCTGTGCCTGATGACTTGCCAAGTGACTCAGATATCCTGGCTCCCCTACCCGGAGTCTATGGGGTGCGAGCTCCAGCCACCTGTTCTTCTGATCTTCAGGACAAACATCTACAGGAGGTCGTGCTGGATGGCCAAAAAGTTGTTGGCTTCTGTGACACTGGGGCTTTCCTCACCATAGCCGATCCCCGAGTAATTCAACCACAAGCAATTCAAAAGGGACCAGGAATTGCCATTGAACTGGCAGGAGGTACCCAGAGATATATTCCAAGAGCGAGTGTGACCCTGGATTATGGCTTTGGGGCAAAACAATGTGTGGTCGGTGTGATGAGCGGCCTCCCTGCAGACGTTCTTCTAGGAAATGATGTGGGGAATCTTCATTGCCACTTTGTCGGTGCGGTAACCAGAAGTCAAGCCAAGAGAGCAGCCCATGTGGACGTGTACAACCCATTCATGGAAATGAGGCCACCAGAACTGCCATTACAGCCGGTGAGTGATTCTTCTTGTGGGGATAATATGAATGTTACTTGGGATAAAGTTCAGTTTAGACAAGAAGTAGAGACTGACCCCACCCTTGCTAGTTTTAGAGCCCGAGCTGAAATAGGGCAGCTAGGGGAGAACGGAGAAAGAATTATCAGAGAAAATGGACTTCTGTATCGGGTTGCCAATGCCGACTCCCTAGATAAGCCCTGGACTTATAGCAAACAGCTGATTGTTCCTCAGAAGTACAGAATTCCCCTATTACACCTGGCTCATGACATTCCTACAGCTGGCCATCAAGGCAAAACCCGCACCGAGAGACGATTGACTCAAACTTTTTATTGGCCGGGGATTTCCCAAGCAGTGGCGCATTTCTGCCGAACTTGTGACATATGTCAGCGTAGAGGGCGACCCGGAGATCACCCAAAGGCACCCCTGCAACCGCTCCCTATAATAGAAGAACCCTTTCAAAGAGTAGCTGTTGATATCATTGGACCTCTGCCTAAACCAAGTAAATCTGGAAAGCAGTACATTCTCACTGTTGTGGACTATGCCACCCGATATCCAGAAGCCGTGGCCTTGTCAAGTATCTCTGCAGCGAAGGTGGCCGAGGCCTTGGTTATTATTTTTACCAGAGTAGGATTCCCCAGTGAGATCTTGTCGGACCAAGGCTCCCAGTTTATGTCAGAGTTGGTCCAATGTCTGTGGCGCACCTGTGGAGTACGAGCGATCCGAACGACCCCGTATCATCCCCAAACAAATGGACTTTGTGAACGATTCAACGGCACTCTGAAGAATATGCTGAGGGCCTTCACGGACCGAGATTCAGACTGGGAGAAGTACCTACCCCATCTCTTGTTTGCCTATCGGGAAGTTCCCCAGGAGTCCACTGGGTTCTCCCCCTTTGAACTACTCTATGGAAGAAAGGTCCGAGGACCCTTAACCCTGCTCAAGGAATACTGGGAGGGGCAAGTTGAAGATACAGGAAACCCTGTTGTCCCTTATGTCCTAAAGCTGCGAGAAACCCTGGCCCAACTTGCTAGTTTTGCCCAGAGTCATTTGCGTATGGCTCAAACCAGACAGAAGACATGGTATGACCGTAAAGCACGCTATCGGGAGTTTGTAAGTCTTAATGATTGTTCCCCATCGGCAGAATAAACTGCAGACCACATGGGAGGGTCCCTTCCGGGTTCTCAGAAAACTGAATGATACCAATTACCTTCTTGCTTTAGATGATCAGGGGCTAAGGCAAAAGACTGTCCATGTGAATATGATTAAGGAGTACCATGACCGGAACATTCCAATGATAGCAAGCTGTCGGTTGGCTTCAGAAGATGGTCAAGAGGATGAGGACTCTCTACCTGATCTCGTGGAAGCAGCGAGAGCCCCATCCACTGTGGAACAGGTTCCCCTGGGAGATTACCTGGACTCCTTACAGAAAATCCAGAGGCTGGAAGTGCTTCAACAGAGACGGGCTGCTTTCTCATCCCAACCAGGTCGAACCACCGTCACCCAACATCATGTGGACACTCAGGGCATCCGTCCCATACAACTGGCTCCTTACCGGGTACCTGAATCAGTTCGAAACACCATGCAGCACGAACTGGAGGAGATGTTACAGCTTGGGGTAATCCAGGCCTCCCATAGCCCTTGGGCCTCCCCTGTGGTGTTAGCACCCAAGAAGGATGGGAGTACTCGATTTTGTGTGGACTATCGGCGACTAAACGACCATACCGTCAGCGATCCTTACCCAATGCCTCGTATTGACGAACTTCTAGACCGACTGGCTGGGTCCCGATATGTCACTACCTTGGATCTCAGTAAGGGATACTGGCAGATCCCTCTAACGGATGAAGGGAGAGAACGGTCCGCTTTTATAACCCCCTTTGGTCTGTATGAATTTCTAAGCATGCCTTTTGGAATGAAAAATGCCCCGCCACCTTCCAGAGAATGGTGGATCAGATCCTCCAGGGATGTGGTGACTTTGCTTGTGCCTACTGGGATGATATCACCGTCTTCAGCCAAACATGGGAGGAACATCTGAATCAAGTAGCCATTATTTTGGACCTGATTCTTGCAGCCGGCCTAACTATTCGACCCGATAAATGCCAATTGGGGATGGGGGAAGTCCAGTACCTAGGGCATAGAGTGGGAGGAGGGAAGCTCCGTCCTGAGCCTGCCAAAATCCAGGCTATTAGAGACTGGCCTGTACCCCAAACTAAGAAACAAGTTATGGCTTTTCTGGGCACTGCCAGTTATTACCGAAAATTTGTTTCTCATTTCAGTACTGTGGCCAAGCCTCTTACCGACCTGACCAAGAAAACAATGCCCCGGCTGGTGATCTGGACTCCAGCCTGTGATGAGGCTTTTAACCGGCTGAAGGACGCTCTGGTCTGCGATCCTTTCCTGGCTGCTCCAGACTACAAGCGGAGATTTATTGTGCAAACGGACGCCTCTGCTTATGGACTGGGAGCTGTCCTCAGCCAGGTGAATGCAGCTGGGGACGAACACCCCATTGCCTACCTCAGCAGGAAACTGCTGGACCGAGAAGTGGCCTATGCAACTGTTGAAAAAGAATGTCTGGCTGCAGTGTGGGCCCTTAAGAAACTACGGCCGTATCTGTATGGACGGGAATTCACTGTGGTTACTGATCACAATCCCCTCACCTGGCTGAACAGAGTCTCTGGGGACAATGGACGCTTACTGCGATGGAGCCTGGCTCTGCAGCCCTATAACTTTACCATACAATATAGAAGGGGCAGCCAACACCAAAATGCAGATGGACTGTCCAGGCAAGAGGAGCCTTGAGTCCTGTCAGCCATGCCTGCGTGTACTTAACCAGCGACCTGTAGAGGTCCCTAGTACGTACACAAGTTGGGAGGGGAAGGAATTGTCATGATGTATTTTACCTTCTCACTGTATTTGCTGTAATACTATGTCTTGGGATGTAAGTAACCATACCTTCCCCCCCATCTCCTGTGTCTCTGGGCCCATAATGCAATTATCTCTTGTCCACACAGCCAGGGGAACTTCTCATTGTTTCGTAAGCAGTGGATAACGCCAACTACACAAACCTGTAGACATCTCGGAGCCAACCTTCTAGAATCTTCTAGTGGGCCCAACCATTGCATAGACCCCTACCCTTGAGGGGCGGACCCACGAGCTCAGACAATTCACTCCTGTTTCTAAATGCAGTTGGGAGCTGAGTTTTGAAGAGGAAGGGAGCGAGATCTGATTCTGCGGACAGATCTCGCCGTCCAGTGGATTGTGTGGGATTTCTGGGACTCTGAAGAGGACTATTTCGTCGTGAGCTGGCACTTTGGATTATCGGGAGGTGCCCCCGAATCTGTTTTATTTGGACTTGTCGTGTGCTGTTCCTGTATTCCTGTTAGTAAACCTGTTGGATCATCCTCGGCCTGTTGTCTCTCTTTGCTCTGATGTACACCCCGTCACAATGTGTCTTTATAAAGGGCGGAGGGAAAAACCTGCAAATGTGTCTTTATAGAGAATGGAGGGAAAAACCTGCAGATGTGTCTTTATAGAGAGCGGAGGGAAAAACCTGCAGATGTGTCTTTATAGAGAGCGGAAGGAAAAACCTGCAGATGTGTCTTTATAGAGAGCGGAGGGAAAAACCTGCAGATGTGTCTTTATAGAGAGCAGAAGGAAAAACCTGTAGATGTGTCTTTATAGAGAGCGGAGGGGAAAACGTGCAGATGTGGCTTTATAGAGAGTGGAGGGAAAAACCTGCAGATGTGTCTTTATAGAGAGCGGAGGGAAAAACCTGCAGATGTGTCTTTATAAAGAGCGGAGGGAAAAACCTGCAGGTAAAGACACATCTGAAGGTTTTTCTCACTATCTTACATGAAATCAGAATAAAACTTTCCCGTTTTTAGTCAATTAGGAACCAAAATTATTTATATTTGCCAAATGCCAGAATAATGAGAGAGATAATGTTTTAAGATATTTTAATAACTTGCTGCAAAGTCAAAAGTTTCCATACACAGAGTACTGTGCCTTTACACAATATGGGACAGCCCATGTGATGATGTCATGTCTTTGGAAGCATCTGATAGGTTTATTGGTAACATCTGAGTTAATTAGAGACACACCTGTGGATGTATTTTAATGCACACCTGAAACACACGGCTTCTTTGTGTAGCATCATGGGAAAGTCAAAATAAATCAGCCAAGATCTCAGGACGAGAATTGTGGACTTGCCCAAGTCTGGTTCATCCTTGGGTGCAATTATCAGATTGCTGAATGTGCCTCATTCATCTGTACAAACAATTATACACAAGCACAAACAAGATGGGTATGCCATCATACCGCTTAGGAAGGAGACGGGTTCTTTGTACCAGAGATGAACGTGCTTTGGTCAGACATGTGCATATCAACCCAAGAACAAAAGAAACAGACCTTGTGAAGATGCTGGCGGAAGCTGGTAAGATTGTGTCATTATCCACAGTGAAATGATTACTGTATCAACATGGGCTGAAAGGCCACTCTGCCAGGAAGAAGCCATTTGTAATACTATTGTATGAACTGAGGATTTCGATTGCGTTAGGGCAATGACAACCAGAGACGGGTTCTTGGTGCAAAGACGTTTTATAATATGCAACCAACAATATGTATGTGACGCCCTGGCAAAACCAGGTAGTCACAGATGACTGTACCCCCCACCAAGGGTACAGGAATCGCTTCCTCCTTGGGATTACACACATACACACCCTCACATGGTGCATATGAGCAGCCGCCCCTCCCCCACAGTTAGTAGCTGAAAAGAGAAGCAGGGGAGGAGTTCAGTCAGTCGAGGAGAGCAGCAGAGCAGTCAGGAGTGTGTCTCCTGGGATGCAGAGAAAGTTGCAGAGCGGTCAGGGGTTGGAGCCCCTGGACTGAGGGAACAGGTCAGGCACTAGGAGGAGACCCAAAATGGACCGGGGCAGGGTAGTAGCCCGCCGGCATCGGGAACCCGGAATAGTGCAGGGAAGTGGACTTCCCCGTTCCAACCAGAGGAGCTAAGCAGACTACCAGATGCAGTGCAACAAAAGAGGGCTCCTGCTCATTGCACCGTGTGGGACCAGCACACCTCTCCAAAAGGCTCCCGGTCACCGGCAAGTTGGTTTACAAAGGACTCTGTGTTTTCTGACCACACACATCAAGTCTAGCTTCATCCAACACCAAGACATCCGAACTGTGAGTTTCCTGCTCCCTGCAATCCCTGCCACCACCCCAACTCCCAATTGGACCCCGGGACTATATCTCCCCTACCCGTGGAGGGGATCCCACCTTGCTGCCCCACACCATCAGTTCTGGGCATGGTCCCCAGAGGCAGCGGCGGTGCCACCATCTCATCATCGCAACCCACGGGTGGCGCCACGGACAATCTCCCTTACCTAATCCCCTTTTTGCTGTGTAGCCTGGGATCACAGACCGGGTCACGCCACCGTGATACCTCTAGAAGCGACCCCATTGGCCCGGCTCTGAGTACCCCCTATCCCTGGGCGACACAAATTGGCGTCACGAACAGGATACTTACCCATCCACTTACCTTGTGGAAGTGCGTCATGTGTTGAAGTCAGTGGAGACCCGTTGAAAATTTTCAGAATCCACCATTTTGTCGCCATCTTTTGGCGCGAAGATTCCCGCCAGAGTCTTCTTCCCCGTGAAAAGAGCTCGAAAGTTGAAGCCCCGCCCCCTGGGAACACGGCCGGCAAGCAAAGCCGGAAGTGGCAAAACGAAACTTACCGGCCTGAGAGAGGAGTGCCGAGAAAAGACCAAGGGGGGGCGGGTGAAAATTCTGCGACATTTAACGAGAGCTGTAAAGGCAGGGACATCAGGACTTTGCCTAATTCCGTTCCTGGACAAGCAAGCCGCAACCCTGATGACATCATCCCCGACCCTGGCAGTCCGCCCGGCTACAACAGTGATGACGTCGGCTCCGGCAGTACGCCTGACCGCAACGGCGATGACGTCGGCTCCGGCAGGGCACCTGGCCGCAACGGTGATGACGTCGGCCCTGGCAGTCCGCCCGGCCGCAGCAGAGGCGACACCCGACCGGAAGTGTGCCCCAAATGCGGCGCCAGCCGCTCCCAGGTATCCCGTCCCGGCTGTGGAGAGGAGGAGCAGGCCACTGAGCGATGGGGCCCTCGGCAGTTAGCGAGGCTAGTTGTAGCCGGCGCCGAGGGCATCCGAGTGGGCCTGGCTCCTGAGCAGGAGACAGAGCATGGAACCCGTGCCCCGTACTGGGAGTGGCGGCAGCAGCAGCAGCGGTAGCGGAACATGGACGGCTACCCGCAAGTTGACAGTTTAAAAGTTTTAAGTTAAAAGTGACTGCCTACTACCTGTGTTGAACCTCCCCACGTTCCCCGGGAGAGGCCATCGGGGGTCAGAGCCCCAGGTGGAAGGTGGTAGAGGCCCGTCGTTCTTGTTGATCCCCTCTGGTGGGAACCAGATGGGGCCATCAGGGTCGTTAATGGTGTGTGACATGTCAGTGTCACTGGGACCCTAGGTGGAGGATGATGGGCAGTTAATTGTTTTGGTAGCGAAACCCGGCTACCCCTTTTGCCCTGTTATGCCCCACCAGGACTGTAGCACAACATGGAGTGGACTGTCCAAGGAGAGGCCTGTGATGAAGGTGGCCGAGGTCCAGTCACCATGATGACCGGTGACCTGTTTGTTGCTGTGGACTGGTGGGAGGTGGGCTATGGGCGCCATAACGTTTAAGACTTTAAAAGTTTGAGCAAACGTACCTCCCGATGTGGGAAGATGTATGGTTGTAATGTGTTAACTTTTTCTTTCTCCCGTTAAAATAAACGTCAGTGGCCAGACAGCTCGCGGACGGGCTGTGTTTAACCAAGGGGGAATGTGATGCCCTGGCAAAACCGGGTAGTCACAGATGACTGTAGCCCCCACCAAGGGTACAGGAATCGCTTCCTCCTTGGGATTACACACACTCCCCCCCACATGGTGAATATGAGCAGCCACCCCTCCCCCACAATTAGTAGCTGAAAAGAGCAGCAGGGGAGGAGTTCAGTCAGTCGGAGGAGAGCAGCAGAGCAGTCAGGAGTGTGTCTCCTGGGATGCAGAGAAAGTTGCAGAGCGGTCAGGGGTTGGAGCCCCTGGACTGAGGGAACAGGTCAGGCACTAGGAGGGGACCCAAAGTGGACCGGGGCAGGGTAGTGGCCCGCCGGCATTGGGAGCCTGGAATAGTGCAGGGAAGTGGATTTCCCGCGTTCCAACCAGAGGAGCTAAGCAGATTACAAGATGCAGTGCAACAAAAGAGGGCTCCTGCTCATTGTACTGTGTGTGGGACCAGCAAACCCCTCCAAAAGGCTCCCGGTCACCGGCAAGTTGGTTTACAAAGGACTCTGTGTTTTCTGACCACACACATCAGCCTAGCTTCATCCAACACCAAGACAACCGAACTGTGAGTTTCCTGCTCCCTGCCACCACCACAACTCCCAATTGGGCCCCGGGACTATACCTCCCCTACCCGTGGAGGGGATCCCACCTTGCTGCCCCACACCATCAGTCCTGGGCATGGTCCCCAGAGGCAGCGGCGGTGCCACCATCTCATTATCGCAACCCATGGGTGGCGCCACGGACAATCTCCCTTACCTAATCCCCTTTTTGCTGTGGAGACTGGGATCACAGACCAGTTCACGCCACCGTGATACCTCTAGAAGCGACCCCATTGGCCCGGCTCTGAGTACCCCCTATCCCTGGGCGACACATGTACACAGAACAGAACATAAACACAGTAAATACCTGCCAGGTTCGGAGCAAAAGGGGAATTCCCGGGACTGTGCACCGGACTCCCCCAGGGAGGCCACCAGGAGCGAACCCCTATACAGGGGCTGTCTGGCGATCACCCCAGAAGGCCTAAATGCGCAGCAGCCAGGACACGAAAGGGCAACAGGTTATAGCCCAAAAATGTCCGTGCAGGATGTGGATATGGACCGGAAGAGACCGGGCACAAGCGCCGACCAGAGACGGCAGACAGAGTCCGGGACCAGCGAGGGCACAGCTCGATGAAACCAGGTGGAGTCCAGGACCGGTGTCTGGTGATTCACCAGGATCCAAAATAACAACCAGGAAATGAGAGCAGCGGAGCAGGAGTAGACAGGAAGCAGTATACTCAAGCAACTAGACTAAGCTCAGGGGCGGGCTTTTAAACAGATGAACAGGAAGTAGGGCAACGGAACAGAAAACTCCATGTTAGCAAAGGGCAAGATCCTTCAGAAGCAAGCTGGAAATCCCGGAACACTGACACCATTACTCCAAAACAAAATCCATAGGCAGATTAATGTTTGCAGATGCGCACAGGAACAAAGACCTTAATTTTTGGAGCTGTCCTGCGGTGTGAGGAAACTAAAATGTAACTGTTTGGCCATTATGATTATCGTTACGTTTGGAGGAAAAAGGGAGAAGCTTTGAAGCCTAAGAACACCATCCCAACTGTGACACACGGGGGTGGCAGCATCAGGACGTGGGGTGGTTTTGCTGCAGGAGGGACTGGTGACTTCACAAAATAGATGGAATCATGAGGAAAGAAGATTATGTGGGAATACTGAACATCTGAAGACATCAGCCAGGAACAAAGCTTGAGCGGAAATGGGTCTTCCAGATGGACAATGACCTGAAGCTACTGCTAAACTGGATACACAGCGGCTTAAGGATAAAGTCAATGTTTTGGAGTGGCCATCACAAAACCCTGATCTCAATCCTATTGAAGATCTATGGGCAAAGCCAAAAAGGCCGGTGCGAGCGGCGACCTCCAAACATGGCTCAGCCACACCAGATCTGTCAGGAGGAATTGGCCCAAATTCCACCAACTATTGTGAGAAGCTTCCGGAAGGAGATCGAAAACGTTTCACCCAAATCACACAATGTAAGGGCAATGCCACCAAACACTAATGACATGGAGGGAAACTTCACTGTGCAGAAAGGAATAAAATGCTGGAAAACATTCTCTCTGTCTCTCTCTCTCTCTCTCTCTTGCTCTCATTATTCTGGCATTTGGCAAATATAAACAATTTTGGTTCTCAATTGAGCGGAAACGGGAAAGATTTATTTTGATTTCATGTCCGATAGTGAGAAAAACCTGCAGATGTGTCTTTATTGAGAGCGGAGGGAAAAATCTGCAGATGTGTCTGTATAGAGAAGGGAGGGAAAAACCTGCAGATGTGTCTGTATAGAGAGCGGAGGGAAAAATCTACAGATGTGTCTTTATAGAGAGCGGAGGGAAAAACCTGCAGATGTGTCTTTATAGAGAGCGGAGGAAAAAAACCTGCAGATGTGTCTTTATAGAGAGAGGAGGGAAAAACCTGCAGATGTGTCTTTATAGAGAGCAGAGGAAAAAACCTGCAGATGTGTCTTTATAGAGGGCAGAGGGAAAAACCTGCAGATGTGTCTTTACAGAGAACGGAGGGAAAAACCTGCAGATGTGTCTTTATAGAGAGTGGAGAGAAAAACCTGCAGATGTGTCTTAATAGAGAGCAGAGGGAAACTAAGGGTTTCAACTGTATGTGAATCCCCTATTTCTTATCTGATGGCCAGACCAGACAATAAAATATCACAGCAGTGCTCAACGGAGTCTAGAATATATTCTACCAGGTTATTAATATCTCAGCAGGCGTAGAAAGTAAATAAAACTGAACCTTTAATGTATAAATATTAAAAAGACCATATTAAAAATAAAAAAACAGGGTTACGCCATTTGAAAATACGCAGCAGTCACCTATAAAGACACAGGAGCTATAAGAGCTTGAGGAGGCCGAAGCAGGACCTGACGATGATAAACCAGTGTCACAATATAGAGCTACGAGAGGTTACCTCATTGTATGATGATATAACCAATATTGACACAAGTGCAGGGAAAGCTCTAAAAAGCCTACAATAGACATCAAACAGGAACAATCTCACTAATATCCAGGCAACGTTTCAAGAATGCTACTGCATTGGACTGATCCTCACCATGGAGGGGAGGGGGGCATTCAGTCAACCAGCCACATAATGCCCCAAATTTCAACAACCCAAAAGACAGGACATTACTACAGGATGGGACATATTGCTACAGGATGGGGACAATAATGGGACACATTACTACAAGTGGACCAGGATGGGCACATTACTACAAGATGGTGACCAGGATGGGGACACTACTACAAGATGGAGACCAGGATGGGGACACTACTACAAGATGGGGACCAGGATGGGACACATTACTACAGGATTTGGCACATTACTAAATGAAGGGGACAAGGATGGGGAGATTACAACAAGAAGGGGCCCAGGATGGGGACATTACTACAAGAAGGGGCCCAGGATGGGAACATTGTGTCACGCTCCCCGGGTCCCCTGCCACGCTCTCCGGCTCCCCTGCCTCGCTCCCCGGCTCCCCTGCCACGCTCCCCGGCTCCCCTGCCTCGCTCCCCGGCTCCCCTGCCTCGCTCCCCGGCTCCTCTGCCAGGCGTCCCCCGCTCCACAGCCTCCAGGCCCCATCACCTGCGGTCCCCAGGTGGCCCGGTCCCCGCTCCCGGCGCCCGTCGGCAGCTCTGCTCCAGCCCGGCCCTCCTGCCTCCTGTTCACCGCTCCCTGCTCTGGCTTCTGGCACCCGGGCCTCGCGCATGCGCATTAGGGCGCGCGCGCGGTCATTGACCCTCTCTTAAAGGGCCAGTGTCCTCCAACAGGATATTGAAGAATCAGGTACAGGGTATATAGGGGGATCCTTTCCAAGTGGGCGGGGCCTGTTCTTCGTGTTTTGCTAAGCTAGGAGTCAGGTCTCCTTGTGTTTTGTGGTATACTTACCTATCTCTCTCCTAGAGCCGCTCCTGCCTCGCCAACTGGTTCTGACGATACCCGAACCCCGAACGGTGACGGTCTGCCATCCCGTCAAGTTCATACCATCTCCGATCCCTGTGGTGACCCGTCTTTTCGCTCCGTCAGTTCCGGACTCTGCCTGACGTCATCTCGGCCTCCGAACCTGAGCTCCGTCACCCGGACTACCTTCAGTGACTCCGTGGTCCCAGGAACTTCTACACTCCTCTGAACGGACTGTCCTGCTACCTGTACTGCTCCGGCTACCGGGCACCTTGCCCTCGGTGAGGTGTTCAGCCCAGTGGATCCACCTCCTGGGTCTGCCCGTCCACCTGGCCCTAACACATTAATACAAGAAGAAGACCAGGATGGGCAAATTACTACAGGATGGAGACCAGGATGGGGCACATTACTACAAGAAAGGAACCAGGATGGGACACATTACTACAAAGAATGGGACTAGGATGGGCACATTACTGCAGGATGGGGCACATTACTAAACAAAGATGGGGACCAGGATGGGGACACTACTACAAGAAGGGGCCTAGGATGTGGACACTACTACAAGAAGGGGCCCAGGATGGGGACATTACTACAATATGGGGACCAGGATGGGCACATTACTACAAGAAGGATACTAGGATGAGCACATAACTAGAATTTGGGGAACAGGATGGGTTATTACCACAACAAGGGGACCAGGATGGGGAATTACTAAAAGATGGGGACCAGGATGAGGAATTACTACAAGATGGGGACCAGAATGTGGGACATTACTACAAGAGGACTAAGATTGGCCATTATTACAAGATGGGGATAAGGATGGAGCAATACTAAAAGAAGGGAACAAGGATGGGGCACATTACTACAAGAAGGGAACCAGGATGGGGCATTACTACAAGAAGTGGACAGGGATGGGCACATTACTATAAGAGGTGGGCAAGAATGTGTACATTACTACAAGATGAGGACCATGATGGGGGTCATGACTACAAGATGAGGACAAGGATGGGGACATTACTTCATGATGAGGACGAGGACTGGGACATTGCTACAAGAAGGGGACCAGGATGGGGAATTACTACAAGACGGGGACCAGGATGTGGGACATTACAACAAGTTGGGGACCAGGATGGGGACATTAATAATCGTAAGACAATATCACTGTATGTGGCCAATTGAAGGGGGGGAGGGAATTAGTAAAACTAAATTCAAAATAAAGCATGAAAAAAATATTTTGCCACTAAAAATGCTGTGTCATATATAAACATAAGCAAACAAGAATAAGTTCCACATCTGTAACGACCCAAGCTATAAAACTGTACCATAACCTGTACGATAAATGCCATCTAAAAAAATGCATAAAAATGTACTTTTGTCTTGTAAACAATGCGGCCCCCCAATTTCTATTTTTTTCTATACCCAACCGAGTTTGAAACCCCTGGGATAGACTATAACCCAAAATGTTGCTTATGATTCGAACGTATGGCTTACAAACATAACAATGTATTATGATATTAATGATGGATCTTAAAATAGTGTGGTGGTGATATATATACTGTATATATGATGTATATGATATATATGATATACTAGCTGTTGTACCTGGGCGTTGCCCGGAATAATAACTGTGTCTCTTTCCCCATCTCTATCTTTTTCGCCGTCTCTGTCTCTTTCCCCGTCTGCCTGTCTGTCTCTCTATTTCCCTGTCTGTCTCTTTGTCTGTCTCTTTCCCTGTCTGCCTGTGTATTTCCCTGTCTGCCTCTGTCTGTCTCTTTGACTGTCTGTCTGTCTCTTTCTCTGTCTCTTTCCCTGTCTGTCTCTCTCTTTCCCTGTCTGCCTCTCTCTTTCCCTGTCTGTCTCTCTCTTTCCCTGTCTGTCTCTCTCTTTCCCTGTCTGCCTCTCTCTTTCCCTGTCTGTCTCCCTCTTTCCCTGTCTGTCTCCCTCTTTCCCTGTCTGTCTCTCTGTCTCCCTCTTTCCCTGTCTGCCTGTGTCTTTCCCTGTCTATGTGTCTGTCTGCCTCTGTCTGTCTCTTTGACTGTCTGTCTCTATCTGTCTCTTTGCCTGTCTGTCTTTCTTTTTCTCTCTCTCCCTACTGACATCTTATTACCTCACACATGAGCTTCTTATACTAACAATTTATTTTGTTCCTACCATTCACAACTCCTATTAATAACCTAATAGCTCGCAGCTCCATTGACTTTAATGGAGGCAGGTTTTTTGGAGAGTAACTGTAAAGCGCGGGGTTACATTTTCCCGTCAAAACATAGTGTATGACGTTCCCTGAGTCACATGGGGTGTCTGTGCAAAATTTTGTGATTGTAAATGCGACAGTGCAGATTCCTTTAGCAAACATACACACATACACACACACACATACATACACATATACACACATACACACACACACATACATACACATATACACACATACACACACATACAAAGCAAGTTAATAACCGAATATATCAATATACGCATGACATCAAGACAATGTAGAAATGTCACGTTGGATAACTCCTGCCTGTTATTTACAAACATGAGCGGAATAAATAACTTTCCCGTTCCGGCTGAATCACTTGTTACGTCACAGTATAATAAACGAGATCATTCCTGTGCTGAGCAGTCATCGTGCAAAAATGTTGTCAGCGACATTGCAAAAATATCTGGGCATGTTATCACAAGGGAAAACCTCCGTCTGACACGCACCGATCTGCGCCTCCGATTCATTGTCCGTGTGCCAGAAACATCTCGGAACAAGAGCAGACATGAAAAGAAGTCAGAAATAATGACTAATTGCCTATTGCAGACTGAAAAATGTCTAATGAAAAATCATAGAAAGTCAAAGTAAAGGGGGATTTTTTTTTTTTACACTGGCCTGTTAGCCGGTGCGTGACTAATAGTGAAGATCAATGATAAATGCTAAAACTATAGTTTAACATTGACCTTTATTGATTGTGCTGCTGTCAAAAGTCTCATTACCGGAGGCAAAGCTGCAGAGTGCAGGCGGCTCATGGGGGGGGGGGGCGGTGGCAAGGAGGCAAAGCTACAGAGTGCGCGCGGCTCATGGGGGGACGGTAGCAAGGAGGCAAAGCTGCAAAGTGCATGCGGCTCATGGGGGGGACGGAGGCAAGAAGGCAAAGCTGCAGAGTGCAGGCGGCTCATGGGGGGACAGTGGCAAGGAGGCAAAGCTGCAGAGTGCGCTCGGCTCATGGGGGGACAGTGGCAAGGAGGCAAAGCTGCAGAGTGCGCGCGGCTCATGGGGGGACAGTGGCAAGGAGGCAAAGCTGCAGAGTGCAGGCGGCTCATGGGGGGACAGTGGCAAGGAGGCAAAGCTGCAGAGTGCAGGCGGCTCATGGGGGGACGGTGGCAAGGAGGCAAAGCTGCAAAGTGCAGGCGGCTCATGGGGGGACGGAGGCAAGAAGGCAAAGCTGCAGAGTGCACGCGACTCATTTGGGGGACGGAGGCAAAGCTGCAGAGTGCGCGCGGCTCATTTGGGGGACGGAGGCAAGGAGGCAAAGCTGCAGAGTGCAGGAGGCTCATGGGGGGACGGTGGCAAGGAGGCAAAGCTGCAGAGTGCAGGCGGCTCATGGGGGGACGGTGGCAAGGAGGCAAAGCTGCAAAGTGCAGGCGGCTCATGGGAGGACGGAGACAAGAAGGCAAAGCTGCAGAGTGCGCGCGGCTCATGGGGGGACGAAGGCAAGAAGGCAAAGCTGCAGAGTGCAGGCGGCTCATGGGGGGACGGTGGCAAGGAGGCAAAGCTGCAGAGTGCGCGCGGCTCATGGGGGGACGGTGGCAAGGAGGCAAAGCTGCAGAGTGCAGGCGGCTCATGGGGGGACGGTGGCAAGGAGGCAAAGCTGCAGAGTGCGTGCGTCTCATGGGGGGACGGTGGCAAGTCGGCAATGGCAGCTCCGGTCGTGAGGAGCACCTCAAACTTCTTCTGAGAGTAAAAGCAAGAATGAAGCCAAGAATAACGAGGAAAATAGGGATGGGACAATTATGTCACATTAAAGGGAACCTGTCAGGTGCAATCTGCACCCAGAGCCACGGGCCGTTCTGTGCATATTGCTAATCTCTGCCTAAATGTCCCTGTATACACTAGCATAGATAAAGAAATCTATAGAAAAAGTATTTCTAAAGATCCTTTATGATATGCTAATGAGCGCAGGGACTAGTCGCAAGGGCGTTACTTCCCCCGACTAGTCCACCCTCTTAGCATGTTACTACGCCCACAGGAGCGTGATAATGTGACGCCCCTGACTATCTCAGGGTGTCACAGGGGACTGCATCCTCTCTTTCTTTGATGCAGGACCTACCCCCCCCCCCCATGGTTCCGCGTTCCTGAAAACCGGTATCACTCCCATCAGCACCACAAATCCCAACCACACCTTACATCATGACCTGTCAGACACACCAGTGGGTTGGTCTAGCTGGAAAAAGGCCACCCACCTAGGGGTCAGGCAGACTGGTGGGAGGGAAGGAAGTTAGTTACAGTTTAGTGTTAGCCCTCAGAGAGTGAGGAGCTGGGCAGTTGTAGCTCCCTGTGTGACCTTGGTTGGGTCGCAGACGAGTCGGAGACCTGGTCGCAGAGTATTGGGAGAGGGTGCCCAGACTTAGTCTTGGAGGACGGTCGACACCGGAAAGTCCAGTAACCGGACCGGTACCGAACACGGTGGGGTACAGGGCCCTAGATCAGGGAGTAGCTTCACGCAACCTGATAATTAACCTGTGGAGGATAGTCTCTTTATGAACTTTCCCCAAGAGCTCAGAGATCGAAGGCATCAACACAACGAGGGGGATAGGGCTTTCCAGCTTATGCGGCCCACTGAGATCCCAAGTGTCAGCCATCGAGAGCACAGCTCAACTAACTATAGGGAGCGAGACCCTGACAGCTTCAGGCCGAAGGGTCACAAGTACACTTAAATTTGTGCATGGAGGCAGGCTCCGGACCACTAAAGTGATACCGTTGGGAGTAGACACCCGGACAGGGTCCCCAGAGTGGCAGCGGTACCCAGAGACTTGGTTTACTCCTGTGTGTGTCTGCTTTATTGGCTGCATCAGTACCATCACAATCTGAGTGAGTACGCTGTCCCCCCTACACCTGGTCTGCCCACATCACCATATCATACACCAACCCTTCTGAGCCCCGGGGCCTTCCCTACCCGTGGAGGGGATCCCCATCTGGCTACCCCACTCCATCCGCCCCGGGTACTCCCATCGGCAGCGGGGGTACTCCCCTTACCGCGAACCACGGGTGACGTCACGGACTATCCTTTGCAAATATTCCCCCCCTTTCCATTGAGTGGCCGCTGAGCCCCGGGTCCGGGGACACTCGAGCCACAGCTAACCCTGGATCTGAGCAGTCCGCCTGCTCCAGGGCCGGCACAATAACATGCTATTCAATGCCCATTGCCCAGCATCATCAGTGGTGACATGTGTACCTGTGTACGTTGTGACCTCCTCAGACACCGGGTTTAGGCTCAGTGCTCATGATCAGAAGTTCCGGCACTTCCGGTCATGCGCACTAGGTGTACGCGTCCCAGCTTCAGAGACGTCTAATGCGCATGACCGGAAGTGCCTGGCATTCTGATCATGCGCATTGACCCTAAACCCGGCATCTGAGGTAGTGACAACGGACACAGCTATGATTGTAACCTCCGATGACGCTGGGCAATGGGCATGTTAGCATGTCCCTGTGGGCGTACTTACATGCTAAGAGGGCGGACTAGTCGGGGGATATAATGCCCTTACGACTAGTCCCTGCGCTCATTAACATATCATAAAGGATCTTTAGAAATACTTTTTCTAAAGATCTCTTTATCTATGCTAGTGTATACAGGGACGGTTAGGCAGGGATTAGCAATATACACCCAGAGCTGCTCATAGTCCTGCACATGACAGGTTCCCTTTAATTAGTGAATCGCTTCGAAGAAATTCAAATTCGTCTTGATTTTCACAAAATACTTGAATTTGCCAATTTTTTTGGCAGCTAACCGCTACTTGACTGGATTAAAAAGGAAATGGTGAAAAAAAAAAATAATGAATGCATAGTGTCTTCTTTGGTCCAGTCATCGGTGCATTTATTACTGAGCCATCTTCGGGATCTTCTTTTGGAGATCAGCATCTTTGGTGTTTCTCACTCTGATTGGGCCGTGATGTCATGATATCGATTCACATTGATGTCATCATGTGTGACGGACAAGATCGTAATAATGTGGCTTGGCCAGCGCCGGAGGCTTCAAAGATCAGAGGCAGACATATCATTATAGAGCCGCACAGGGGTCCAAGAGGTCAGGAGGCCCATTTCTACCTCTAAAGCTAGCTGTCGCAGTAGTGACAGGGAAGTATGACTCATGACGCGACACACAACAAAACAAGGGGTACACAATAACAATGGTGGGCCCTAGTGCTAGTGAAGGATGAAAATAGGACACCTCCTTCACTCATGGCCAGTCCCAATAAAGGTTCCGCACCTTAGACCATGGCAGACCCTGTAATAGTCCTGGCTAGAGAGCTGGCAGGTGAGGGACGCTAACACCACCGCTACACTAATAAAACACTAGGGAAAGGAAAGACAGACAAGGAAAATAAACAACAAACAGCTGCTGTCAGCACCAGGACTGCAGCCTACACAGAAACTTCCAAAGAGGATTTTACCAGCTCCTTCCACCTCCAGGCCAAGCATCCAAATGAAATCAGAATTACCAGCATCATTTACTTGGAGCAGAGGGTAGATATAGGGACTTGGAGTGGTCCAACTGGAAATGTGCCACCCCCGTGCCAGCAGCCACCGCTGCTTGGATCCGGACCTTCTGTTGGTGGCTCGAGGGTCTCCGGACCTGCCGAATAAAAAAGGGGGTAGATGTACGGGCTAGACCGTGTTAAGTTCGTGACACCACCCATGGTGTGTGGTGAGGTGGGACACCACCGCTGCTGTTGTGGGGCACCCGGGGAAAATGTAATGGCAGCTGGATGTTAAACCCTCCGTGGGCAGGGTGCCCCGGGGCCCACTGTCTCCGTGCAGGGTATAGCAATGGCAAGGGACAGCGCGCCCAGACATGCAGGGGGATGTTTGGTTACTCATAGTAAATGAATCACACGAGTCTTTTGGTAAACCAATGTGCTGGTGGCCGGCCGCCGCGTCCGGTTGCATTCAGGTCTGCCACCCGGGCTCGTGGTCGCTGTCTTTTCCATCTACACTTGCTTTGTGTATGGTGGACTGCCTGGTCTAGAACTCAGGAGTCCGCTCCCAGCTGGATGTGGCCTAAGGAGCCGTACCTGCAGACGCTGGACCGTGGGATCTATGGGACCTGGCGGTGTCCTTATCCCTATCGGTGGGCTGTTGTCTCCTTTTAGGGACTTTGGGTGGGACCGGACATATAATCCTGCCCTCAATCGGTTAATTAGCTAGGCCGCTGGTTTCGGTCCTGGCTTCAGGGTCCAAGTATCCGCTCTGTGCTACAGTTTCCGGGTCAGTTCTCCGTGTCGGTACCGGCGGGCTACCACCCTGTCCCGGTCCACCTCGGATCTGCCGAGCTGTCTTCCCTTCTCCTTCCTGGAGACCACCGTCTGCCTCCTAGCCAAGGTACCAGGGCTCCAACCCTGGCACTGTTCAACTTGAGCTTCTCCTCCTGCTGGGACTACACCTAGACCCAGCTCCACTCCTCTCAACTTGAACTCTAGATTAGACTGTTTTCTTAACTACTGTTTTCCCGCCCCGGGCTGTCTAGACCCCTAGGTGGGCGTGTCCAACCCCCTGGTCCCGCCCACTGGTGTGTCTATCTTTCCCTAAGGGGGGGGTGACTAGGGTTTCAGGTTGGCTGTGTGTTACCTAAGTGAGGGAAGGTGTTATGCGGGGGCCTATCTGTGACTACCTGGTTTTGCCAGGGTGTCACAGAAACACCTAAGAATTCTGCTGCAAGGGAAAACTGACATTAAACCTTACCTCGCCAAAGAAAGGAAATACATTTCATGTAGAGAGTCTTGCATGGCAATGAAGGACTCAAACCTGAAATCTGTCAACAGTCTCATACTGCAGAAAGACGGCCGTGTCACTAGTGGAATTGTGCATTTTGATGAGCTCTTGCCTTGCAAAAAGCCCATAGATTATTCTTGCAATGGGGCCCTTTTTATCTGTGTGCACAAGTGTCAAAGATACCAGGGTTCCAGAAAATGCAAACAATATTTAGCCTGAGAAGACACCAAAAATGGTCCATTGAAGATCTCAGCAGTAACCAGACCAAAGAAGACCAAAGTGGGGCTGCCTGGTGAGAGAGGTGTGGGCCAGGTGAGCATAATATTTTGTTTTTACTTTTCTGTGCCTTGTTATCTGGAGATACAGTATATCACAAAAGTGAGTGCACCCCTCACATTTTTTATAAATATGTTATTATATGTTTTTATGGGACAACACTGTAGATATGACACCTTGATACAATGTACAGTGTGAGTGTGCAGCTTTTATAACAGGTTAAATTTGGTGTCCTCTAAATAACTCAACACACTAAATTAATGTCTAAACCGCTGAGTACACCCCTAAATGAAAATGGCCAAATTGTGCGAAAAGTGTCACTATTTTGTGTGGCCACCATTATATTCCAGCACGGCCTTAACTCTCTTGTGCATGGAGGTCACTAGAGCTTCACAGGAGCCGCTGGATCCTCGTCCATCCTCCATGACAACATCACAGAGCTGGTGGAGGTTAGAAACCTTGCACAGCAGCCAGTGGTGATGACTCCTTCATGATTTAGGACCTACCGTTACATCCTCCGTTATGAAGGGGTTAAACGAGATTATGAATGCAGTGTAATTGTTTTGAGTGGGGTTTAACTGAACCCCATGGCTGTTCCTTAAGTTTCAGAAAAAATGACTGTATTTCTAAAATTATTAAGATTGATGTGTTGTAATGGTGATCATTGTAATTATTATTAGTGATGCAGTATCTTAAATGTAAACTGAATTTTCCATATAAAATTAAATGTCGAAGCTGAATGAGAATAAAAGAAAATCTGCAGGACAAGAGAGGATTTGCTCCTTTGGGTGCATAGTTATTGGTCTAATTAAATGGTATTCAGTATTTTCATCTTTGAGTTATTGTTTGAGGACGGTTAGCAACACATAAAACATAATAAAGGCTATAAATTTTAATCACAGGACAATAAAACTATTGTATACATATTACAGAGCTGCAATGGGGGTAAAATAACTGTTAAAATTCAAATACAAACATTAAGGAATTATATTGGATCTGAGTTTGACAGCATTGCTGTTCTCAAACTTATTAGCAACACATGAAGCAAAATAAAGACTGTAAATTTTAATCATAGGACTATAAACTATTGTAGACATATTACGAAGCTATAATGAGGGTAAAATAGCTTTTACTAATGATATACAATTATGGAGGAATCTTAGACTAAATTGGACCGGCGTTTGACCCCATCGCTGTTCCCGAACTTCTGAATTCCAATAAAGTTTATATTTCGAGTATTTTCAATATGAATAAATAATAGCACAAAGGGGTTGAATATCTATCTATCTATCTATCCCTCTATCTATCCCTCTATCTATCTATCTATCCCTCTATCTATCTATCTATCCCCCTATCTATCCCTCTATCTATCTATCTATCCCTCTATCTATCCCTCTATCTATCTATCTATCCCTCTATCTATCTATCTATCTATCCCTCTATCTATCCCTCTATCTATCCCTCTATCTATCTATCCCTCTATCTATCTATCTATCTATCTATCCCCCTATCTATCCCTCTATCTATCTATCTATCCCTCTATCTATCCCTCTATCTATCCCTCTATCTATCTATCTATCCCTCTATCTATCCCTCTATCTATCCCTCTATCTATCTATCTATCCCTCTATCTATCTATCGCATATGGATCTAATGAATCTCTATAGGAGTCATATTGGTTGTTATCCCTATTTTCAATATATAACTATATATATATTTTCAGATATAACTATGGAAAACTCAAAATTGTTTATCAGCTGGACCAAAGAGTGACAATTAGCCAAGGACTTTATCCACACGTGTCAATGTGGAGCTTTTCCGGTGCTTGGTTGTGACACTGTGACGGATAATTAGCACTCATTATAAGTGCTGAGTGTTCACTACTGATAATCAAGCCCATCAGGTTCTTCTGAGTGAATCTTACATTCCGGATGTAATAGACACGAGGCTGGAGCTGAGCACAATGACGAGGCTCCTTCAAGCTCAATCATGGCTAAACCCTAAATGATTTCATGTTTTCAATATTTTTCAATGGTTGGGGAACTTCAGCTCAGTTTAGTGTTATGTCAATAACATTTATTCATTTATAATGAGGAATTCCCAAATTGGACAGTAGGAAAACCAGAACATTATACCTACATGGCACACTCAAAAAACATAGAGAAAACAGGAGGACAAGGCAAGAGTATGGTGCAAAATATATATAATTTTAATACAGCTCATAGCGTCCCACGGCTTCCAGTATCATCTCTACGCCGATGACGCACAGATCTACCTCTCTGGACCTGACATCACCTCTCTACTAACCAGAATCCCACAATGTCTCTGCTATTTCATCCTTCTTCTCTGCGCGATTCCTAAAACTTAACATGGACAAAACAGAGTTCACTGTCTTTCCTCCTCCTCACTCATCTCCTCCAACAAGCCTCTCCATCAAACTCGATGGTTGCTCACTCTCCCCAGTCTCACAAGCTCGTTGCCTTAAAGTAACCCTCGACTCTGCTCTATCCTTCAAGCCACACATCCAAGCCCTCTTCACCGCATGCCGACTACAACTCAAAAATATCTCCCGGATCCGTGCTTTCCTTAACCAAGAATCAGCAAAAACATTAGTGCATGCCCTCATCATCTCCCGCCTCGACTACTGCAACCTCCTGCTCTCTGGCCTCCCTTCCAACACTCTTGCACCCCTCCAATCTATCCTAAACTCTGCGGCCCGCCTAATCCACCTCTCCCCTCGCTACTCCCCAGCCTCGCCACTCTGCCCATCCCTTCACTGGCTTCCCATCACCCAACGACTCCAGTTCAAAACACTAACCATGACATACAAAGCCATGCACAACCTGTCTCCTCCCTACATCTGTGACCTAGTCTCCCGGTACCTACCTGCACGCAACCTCAGATCCTCACAAGATCTCCTTCTCTGCTCCTCTCTTATCTCCTCTTCCCACAATCGTGTACAAGATTTCTCCCGTGCATCCCCCATACTCTGGAACGCTCTACCTCAGCATATCAGACTCTCCCCTACCGTGGAATGCTTCAAGAAGAACCTCAAGACCCACCTCTTCCAACAAGCCTACAACCTACAATAGCCCTCAGTCCAGTAGACCACTGCGCAACCAGCTCTGTCCTCACCTATTGTACCATCACCCATCCCCTGTAGACTGTGAGCCCTCGTGGGCAGGGTCCTCTCTCCTCCTATACCAGTCTGTCTTGTACTGTTAATGATTGTTGTACGTATACCCTCTTTCACTTGTAAAGCGCCATGGAATAAATGGCGCTATAATAATAAATAATAATAATAATACAAAAAGACTGGCATAATATAGAGTCGGCAACACAAATCACTAGGCATGTGTATAACAGCAATTATAAGATTGTAAAGCATGAGGTTAAAATTGCGATATACACAGTAATAGATGGAGGTCTCAGCGCAGTCAGAGCATAAAAGTACTACAAACAAGTAAACTGTAAAAGTTAAATAAATAGTACAGTGTCATAAATTCAAAGGAGTAGTACAGATACCAAAGTAACCAGTAAATAGTATTGGTATTGTAGACCCAGAATGCACGTAAGCCTAGTAGCAAGAGAAGTCAAAGACTGTGGGCAGCGTAAACCATAGCATTTGAGAAAGCATACCCATAATCATAACACAGCCAGGTGATGAGCAGCAGAGCGGTCCCCCTGGAATGAGGACCCCGACGTACGTTTCACGATCTTAAGAAATTTGGATCATTTCATCAGGGAAAAGAAGGTTGAACTCCATGTGGAAGCACCATGCTTTTGAAACGTGGCAGTCGACCGCCCTCGCAACTCCCCCACCAGTGTCAGCGCGGAGGCACCAATCGTGACCAGGTCTCCGGAGCATGAAGATTTGACGTAATCCATTGTGTAGTGGTCACAAAACGTCCCCCGAAACCGTACTCCAACTTATGAAGCCTCCTACAGAGAACAAGGTTCCATAGATAATTCCTGGTCAGCGCCAGACGTCAGTAACCCAATGACATCACCGCGAGTGAGAAATTCCTGGTCTGGCACTGACCGCTAGTGACCTCTGTAGCCTTAGTCTCTCAATCAGGCTCCAAAGGTTGGAGCACTAATTCAGGGAAGTCGTGAGACCACCTTCATGTTTTTGTTTTTTAATAATACCCTATATATAATAGCTTAGTAACCATGGGCCTTCCCAGCCTGATAATACCAGCCCCCAGCTGTCTGCTTTACTTTGGCTGTTTATTAAAAATAGGGGGGACTCAACATGAAAGGCATTAAAAATATGAAAGCACTAAAGGGTGCACGTGTAAAACCCTGCCTATATGCCTGCTTTACTGTAAGCTCTAGCTCCTACATCAACTCTTCCTAAACTGCAGTGTGCCGAGTATCGCTCCCCCAGATCTCACATAAGACCCGATGACACTATGCAGCTGGCTATTTTTTCCCGTATGTGTGTGTGTTTTTAACTTTACACTTCCTGGGTTAGTAATGGGGGTGTCTGATAGATGCCTCTCCATTACTAACCCCAGGGCTTCATGCCAGCTGTCAATTCCCAGCTGACATCAACCCCAAAAGTATTACCCTGATTGCCACTGCCCAAGGACAAGAAGAAAGAAAAGGGCAAAGAGCCAGAATTGGAGCATCAAATGCATGCACCAGTTCTGAGGTGGCTGTGAGCTGCTGCTTTTAGGCTGGGAAGGGCCCAATAACCATGGACCTTCCCAGTCAGATTATACCAGCCCTCAGCTGTCTGCTTTACCTTGGCTGGTTATCAAAAATAGGGTGAACCAGACATCATTTATTTTTTTAGTTACTTAGTTTGTTACCAGCAGCGTACAGGCATCGTCCACATATAAAAAAAACTTGTTAATTGGATGCGCTGCAGCCTTTCAACAAGCTTTATTCAGCATCAAAACAGCATCCGAACTCCGAACTTGGACTCGGACTTGACCATTCGGGTTTGCTCATTCCTATTCACTACTCAGCTTGCATTGTATACATGAATCAGGAGGATCTGGATGCACAGTCCTGCTGTATGACTAGCTTTTATGCCTTTGACAATAAAACAAATGCCAGGATCAGCATCGTGCACCTCTTGCCACGTCCTTCCGAGTGGCTCCAATTTTGTGTGCTTTCTAGGACTTGTAGATTTCGTGGACTTTCACTTGTATTTTGGGACCTGTAGTTCTTCGGATGTAGAATCGCTGCATATATTCTGGATCTTGTACTTTTTCAGCCAGAGATTCACTGGTAGCATTCTGAGACTTGTAGTTCTTCAGTTATAGTTACTGGTTTTATTCTAAGACTTCAGACATAATCAATGGTTGTATGCTGAGACTTGGAGTTCTTCATTCATAGAATCACTGGCTTTATTCTGGGGCTTGTAGTCACCGTGCACATGATATAATCACTTCTATTCTGGGACTTGTAGTTCCCCTTTATACATAGTTTGTTAGCTGCCTCCTGGGACTTATTCTACAGACACACAATCACTGATTGTATTATGGGACTTTTAGTTCCCCTGCACATATAGTAGTAATTGTCTCATGGGACTTTTAGTTTTCCTGTATTGTTTCTGGGACTTGTAGTCCTTCTGCAGACACAGAATCACTGTTTTGTGGGATTTTTAGTTCCCCGCACATATAGTAGTAATTGTCTCCTGGGACTTTTAGTTCCCCTGCACACATAGTATTGGTAATGGTCTTATGGGACTTTTAGTTTTCCTGCATTGCTCCTGGGACTTGTAGTCTTCCTGCACACACAGTATCATTATCTATTTCCTGGGACTTGTAGTCCTCCTGCATACATAGTATGCTTAGCTGTCTCCTGGGACTTGTAGTCCTCCTGCATATGCAGTATGGTTAGCTGTCTCCTGGAACTTGTAGTCCTCCTGCATACATAGTATGGTTAGCTGTCTCCTGGGACTTGTAGTCCTCCTGCATACACAGTATGGTTAGCTGTCTCCTGGGACTTGTAGTCCTCCTGCATACACAGTATGGTTAGCTGTCTCCTGGGACTTGTAGTCCTCCTGCACACACAGTATGGTTAGCTGTCTCCTGGGACTTGTAGTCCTCCTGCATACATAGTATGGTTAGCTGTCTCCTGGGACTTGTAGTCCTCCTGCATACATAGTATGGTTAGCTGTCTCCTGGGACTTGTAGTCCTACTGCATACATAGTATGGTTAGCTGCCTCCTGGGACTTGTAGTCCTCCTGCATACACAGTATGGTTAGCTGTCTCCTGGGACTTGTAGTCCTCCTGCATACATAGTATGGTTATCTGTCTCCTGGGACTTGTAGTCCTCCTGCACACACAGTATGGTTAGCTGTCTCCTGGGACTTGTAGTCCTCCTGCATACATAGTATGGTTAGCTGTCTCCTGAGACTTGTAGTCCTCCTGCATACACAGTATGGTTAGCTGTCTCCTGGGACTTGTAGTCCTCCTGCATACATAGTATGGTTAGCTGTCTCCTGGGACTTGTAGTCCTCCTGCATACATAGTATGGTTAGCTGTCTCCTGGGACTTGTAGTCCTCCTGCATACATAGTATGGTTAGCTGTCTCCTGGAACTTGTAGTCCTCCTGCATACATAGTATGGTTAGCTGTCTCCTGGGACTTGTAGTCCTCCTGCACACATAGTATGGTTAGCTGTCTCCTGGGACTTCTAGTCCTCCTGCATACACAGTATGGTTAGATGTCTCCTGGGACTTGTAGTCCTCCTGCATACACAGTATGGTTAGCTGTCTCCTGGGACTTGTAGTCCTCCTGCATACATAGTATGGTTAGATGTCTCCTGGGACTTGTAGTCCTCCTGCACACATAGTATGGTTAGCTGTCTCCTGGGACTTCTAGTCCTCCTGCAGACAGTATGGTTAGATGTCTCCTGGGACTTGTAGTCCTCCTGCATACACAGTATGGTTAGCTGTCTCCTGGGACTTGTAGTCCTCCTGCACACACAGTATGGTTAGCTGTCTCCTGGGACTTGTAGTCCTCCTGCACACATAGTATGGTTAGCTGTCTCCTGGGACTTGTAGTCCTCCTGCACACACAGTATGGTTAGCTGTCTCCTGGGACTTGTAGTCCTCCTGCATACATAGTATGGTTAGCTGTCTCCTGGGACTTGTAGTCCTCCTGCATACATAGTATGGTTAGCTGTCTCCTGGTACTTGTAGTCCTCCTGCATACATACTATGGTTAGCTGTCTCCTGGGACTTGTAGTCCTCCTGCATACATAGTATGGTTAGCTGTCTCCTGGGACTTGTAGTCCTCCTGCATACATAGTATAGTTAGCTGTCTCCTGGGACTTGTAGTCCTCCTGCATACATAGTATGGTTAGCTGTCTCCTGGGACTTGTAGTCCTCCTGCAGACAGTATGGTTAGCTGTCTCCTGGGACTTGTAGTCCTCCTGCATACATAGTATGGTTAGCTGTCTCCTGGGACTTGTAGTCCTCCTGCATACATAGTATGGTTAACTGTCTCCTGGGACTTGTAGTCCTCCTGCACACACAGTATGGTTAGCTGTCTCCTGGGACTTGTAGTCCTCCTGCACACATAGTATGGTTATCTGTCTCCTGGGAGTTGTAGTTCTCCTGCATACATAGTATGGTTAGCTGTCTCCTGGGACTTGTAGTCCTACTGCATACATAGTATGGTTAGCTGCCTCCTGGGACTTGTAGTCCTCCTGCATACACAGTATGGTTAGCTGTCTCCTGGGACTTGTAGTCCTCCTGCATACATAGTATGGTTATCTGTCTCCTGGGACTTGTAGTCCTCCTGCACACACAGTATGGTTAGCTGTCTCCTGGGACTTGTAGTCCTCCTGCACACATAGTATGGTTAGCTGTCTCCTGGGACTTCTAGTCCTCCTGCATACACAGTATGGTTAGATGTCTCCTGGGACTTGTAGTCCTCCTGCATACACAGTATGGTTAGCTGTCTCCTGGGACTTGTAGTCCTCCTGCATACATAGTATGGTTAGCTGTCTCCTGGGACTTGTAGTCCTCCTGCACACATAGTATGGTTAGCTGTCTCCTGGGACTTCTAGTCCTCCTGCAGACAGTATGGTTAGATGTCTCCTGGGACTTGTAGTCCTCCTGCATACACAGTATGGTTAGCTGTCTCCTGGGACTTGTAGTCCTCCTGCATACATAGTATGGTTAGCTGTCTCCTGGGACTTGTAGTCCTCCTGCACACATAGTATGGTTAGCTGTCTCCTGGGACTTGTAGTCCTCCTGCACACACAGTATGGTTAGCTGTCTCCTGGGACTTGTAGTCCTCCTGCATACATAGTATGGTTAGCTGTCTCCTGGGACTTGTAGTCCTCCTGCATACATAGTATGGTTAGCTGTCTCCTGGTACTTGTAGTCCTCCTGCATACATACTATGGTTAGCTGTCTCCTGGGACTTGTAGTCCTCCTGCATACATAGTATGGTTAGCTGTCTCCTGGGACTTGTAGTCCTCCTGCATACATAGTATAGTTAGCTGTCTCCTGGGACTTGTAGTCCTCCTGCATACATAGTATGGTTAGCTGTCTCCTGGGACTTGTAGTCCTCCTGCAGACAGTATGGTTAGCTGTCTCCTGGGACTTGTAGTCCTCCTGCATACATAGTATGGTTAGCTGTCTCCTGGGACTTGTAGTCCTCCTGCACACATAGTATGGTTATCTGTCTCCTGGGAGTTGTAGTTCTCCTGCATACATAGTATGGTTAGCTGTCTCCTGGGACTTGTAGTCCTACTGCATACATAGTATGGTTAGCTGCCTCCTGGGACTTGTAGTCCTCCTGCATACACAGTATGGTTAGCTGTCTCCTGGGACTTGTAGTCCTCCTGCATACATAGTATGGTTATCTGTCTCCTGGGACTTGTAGTCCTCCTGCACACACAGTATGGTTAGCTGTCTCCTGGGACTTGTAGTCCTCCTGCATACATAGTATGGTTAGCTGTCTCCTGAGACTTGTAGTCCTCCTGCATACACAGTATGGTTAGCTGTCTCCTGGGACTTGTAGTCCTCCTGCATACATAGTATGGTTAGCTGTCTCCTGGGACTTGTAGTCCTCCTGCATACACAGTATGGTTAGCTGTCTCCTGGGACTTGTAGTTCTCCTGCATACATAGTATGGTTAGCTGTCTCCTGAGACTTGTAGTCCTCCTGCATACACAGTATGGTTAGCTGTCTCCTGGAACTTGTAGTCCTCCTGCATACATAGTATGGTTAGCTGTCTCCTGGGACTTGTAGTCCTCCTGCACACATAGTATGGTTAGCTGTCTCCTGGGACTTCTAGTCCTCCTGCATACACAGTATGGTTAGATGTCTCCTGGGACTTGTAGTCCTCCTGCATACACAGTATGGTTAGCTGTCTCCTGGGACTTGTAGTCCTCCTGCATACATAGTATGGTTAGCTGTCTCCTGGGACTTGTAGTCCTCCTGCACACATAGTATGGTTAGCTGTCTCCTGGGACTTCTAGTCCTCCTGCAGACAGTATGGTTAGATGTCTCCTGGGACTTGTAGTCCTCCTGCATACACAGTATGGTTAGCTGTCTCCTGGGACTTGTAGTCCTCCTGCATACATAGTATGGTTAGCTGTCTCCTGGGACTTGTAGTCCTCCTGCACACATAGTATGGTTAGCTGTCTCCTGGGACTTCTAGTCCTCCTGCAGACAGTATGGTTAGATGTCTCCTGGGACTTGTAGTCCTCCTGCATACACAGTATGGTTAGCTGTCTCCTGGGACTTGTAGTCCTCCTGCATACATAGTATGGTTAGCTGTCTCCTGGGACTTGTAGTCCTCCTGCACACATAGTATGGTTAGCTGTCTCCTGGGACTTCTAGTCCTCCTGCAGACAGTATGGTTAGCTGTCTCCTGGGACTTGTAGTCCTCCTGCATACATAGTATGGTTAGCTGTCTCCTGGGACTTGTAGTCCTCCTGCACACATAGTATGGTTAGCTGTCTCCTGGGACTTGTAGTCCTCCTGCACACATAGTATGGTTAGCTGTCTCCTGGGACTTGTAGTCCTCCTGCACACACAGTATGGTTAGCTGTCTCCTGGGACTTGAAGTCCTCCTGCATACATAGTATGGTTAGCTGTCTCCTGGGATTTGTAGTCCTCCTGCACACATAGTATGGTTAGCTGTCTCCTGGGACTTGTAGTCCTCCTGCACACATAGTATGGTTAGCTGTCTCCTGGGACTTGAAGTCCTCCTGCATACATAGTATGGTTAGCTGTCTCCTGGGACTTGTAGTCCTCCTGCATACATAGTATGGTTAGCTGTCTCCTGGGATTTGTAGTCCTCCTGCATACATAGTATGGTTAGCTGTCTCCTGGGACTTGTAGTCCTCCTGCACACATAGTATGGTTAGCTGTCTCCTGGGACTTGTAGTCCTCCTGCATACATAGTATGGTTAGCTGTCTCCTGGGATTTGTAGTCCTCCTGCATACATAGTATGGTTAGCTGTCTCCTGGGACTTGTAGTCCTCCTGCATACATAGTATGGTTAGCTGTCTCCTGGGACTTGAAGTCCTCCTGCATACATAGTATGGTTAGCTGTCTCCTGGCACTTGTAGTCCTCCTGCATACATAGTATGGTTAGCTGCCTCCTGGGACTTGTAGTCCTCCTGCATACACAGTATGGTTAGCTGTCTCCTGGGACTTGTAGTCCTCCTGCATACACAGTATGGTTAGCTGTCTCCTGGGACTTGTAGTCCTCCTGCATACATAGTATGGTTATCTGTCTCCTGGGACTTGTAGTCCTCCTGCATACACAGTATGGTTAGCTGTCTCCTGGGACTTGTAGTCCTCCTGCATACATAGTATGGTTAGCTGTCTCCTGGGACTTGTAGTCCTCCTGCATACACAGTATGGTTAGCTGTCTCCTGGGACTTGTAGTCCTCCTGCATACACAGTATGGTTAGCTGTCTCCTGGGACTTGTAGTCCTCCTGCATACACAGTATGGTTAGCTGTCTCCTGGGACTTGTAGTCCTCCTGCATACATAGTATGGTTAGCTGTCTCCTGGGACTTGTAGTCCTCCTGCATACACAGTATGGTTAGCTGTCTCCTGGGACTTGTAGTCCTCCTGCATACACAGTATGGTTAGCTGTCTCCTGGGACTTGTAGTCCTCCTGCACACATAGTATGGTTAGCTGTCTCCTGGGACTTCTAGTCCTCCTGCATACACAGTATGGTTAGATGTCTCCTGGGACTTGTAGTCCTCCTGCATACACAGTATGGTTAGCTGTCTCCTGGGACTTGTAGTCCTCCTGCATACATAGTATGGTTAGCTGTCTCCTGGGACTTGTAGTCCTCCTGCAGACAGTATGGTTAGCTGTCTCCTGGGACTTGTAGTCCTCCTGCATACACAGTATGGTTAGCTGTCTCCTGGGACTTGTAGTCCTCCTGCATACATAGTATGGTTAGCTGTCTCCTGGGACTTGTAGTCCTCCTGCATACATAGTATGGTTAGCTGTCTCCTGGGATTTGTAGTCCTCCTGCACACATAGTATGGTTAGCTGTCTCCTGGGACTTGTAGTCCTCCTGCACACATAGTATGGTTAGCTGTCTCCTGGGACTTGTAGTCCTCCTGCATACATAGTATGGTTAGCTGTCTCCTGGGATTTGTAGTCCTCCTGCATACATAGTATGGTTAGCTGTCTCCTGGCACTTGTAGTCCTCCTGCATACATAGTATGGTTAGCTGCCTCCTGGGACTTGTAGTCCTCCTGCATACACAGTATGGTTAGCTGTCTCCTGGGACTTGTAGTCCTCCTGCATACACAGTATGGTTAGCTGTCTCCTGGGACTTGTAGTCCTCCTGCATACATAGTATGGTTATCTGTCTCCTGGGACTTGTAGTCCTCCTGCATACACAGTATGGTTAGCTGTCTCCTGGGACTTGTAGTCCTCCTGCATACATAGTATGGTTAGCTGTCTCCTGGGACTTGTAGTCCTCCTGCATACACAGTATGGTTAGCTGTCTCCTGGGACTTGTAGTCCTCCTGCACACATAGTATGGTTAGCTGTCTCCTGGGACTTGTAGTCCTCCTGCATACATAGTATGGTTAGCTGTCTCCTGGGACTTGTAGTCCTCCTGCAGACAGTATGGTTAGCTGTCTCCTGGGACTTGTAGTCCTCCTGCATACACAGTATGGTTAGCTGTCTCCTGGGACTTGTAGTCCTCCTGCATACATAGTATGGTTAGCTGTCTCCTGGGACTTGTAGTCCTCCTGCATACATAGTATGGTTAGCTGTCTCCTGGGATTTGTAGTCCTCCTGCACACATAGTATGGTTAGCTGTCTCCTGGGACTTGTAGTCCTCCTGCACACATAGTATGGTTAGCTGTCTCCTGGGACTTGTAGTCCTCCTGCATACATAGTATGGTTAGCTGTCTCCTGGGATTTGTAGTCCTCCTGCATACATAGTATGGTTAGCTGTCTCCTGGCACTTGTAGTCCTCCTGCATACATAGTATGGTTAGCTGCCTCCTGGGACTTGTAGTCCTCCTGCATACACAGTATGGTTAGCTGTCTCCTGGGACTTGTAGTCCTCCTGCATACACAGTATGGTTAGCTGTCTCCTGGGACTTGTAGTCCTCCTGCATACATAGTATGGTTATCTGTCTCCTGGGACTTGTAGTCCTCCTGCATACACAGTATGGTTAGCTGTCTCCTGGGACTTGTAGTCCTCCTGCATACATAGTATGGTTAGCTGTCTCCTGGGACTTGTAGTCCTCCTGCATACACAGTATGGTTAGCTGTCTCCTGGGACTTGTAGTCCTCCTGCACACATAGTATGGTTAGCTGTCTCCTGAGACTTGTAGTTCTCCTGCACACATAGTATGGTTAGCTGTCTCCTGAGACTTGTAGTCCTCCTGCACATATAGTATGGTTAGCTGTCTCCTGGGACTTGTAGTCCTCCTGCACACATAGTATGGTTAGCTGTCTCCTGGGACTTGTAGTCCTCCTGCATACACAGTATGGTTAGCTGTCTCCTGGGACTTGTAGTCCTCCTGCATACACAGTATGGTTAGCTGTCTCCTGGGACTTGTAGTCCTCCTGCATACATAGTATGGTTAGCTGTTTCCTGGGACTTGTAGTCCTCCTGCACACACAGTATGGTTAGCTGTCTCCTGGGACTTGTAGTCCTCCTGCACACATAGTATGGTTAGCTGTCTCCTGGGACTTGTAGTCCTCCTGCATACATAGTATGGCTAGCTGTCTCCTGGGACTTGTAGTCCTCCTGCATACATAGTATGGTTAGCTGTCTCCTGGGACTTGTAGTCCTCCTGCATACATAGTATGGTTAGCTGTCTTCTGGGACTTGTAGTCCTCCTGCACACATAGTATGGTTAGCTCTCTCCTGGGACTTGTAGTCCTCCTGCATACATAGTATGGTTAGCTGCCTCCTGGGACTTGTAGTCCTCCTGCACACATAGTATGGTTATCTGTCTCCTGGGACGTGTAGTCCTCCTGCATACATAGTATGGTTAGCTGTCTCCTGGGACTTGTAGTCCTCCTACAAACATAGTATGGTTAGCTGTCTCCTGGGACTTGTAGTTCTCCTGCATACATAGTATGGTTAGCTGTCTCCTGGGACTTGTAGTCCTCCTGCATACACAGTATGGTTAGCTGTCTCCTGGGACTTGTAGTCCTCTTGCATACATAGTATGGTTAGCTGTCTCCTGGGACTTGTAGTCCTCCTGCACACATAGTATGGTTAGCTGTCTCCTGGGACTTGTAGTCCTCCTGCACACATAGTATGGTTAGCTGTCTCCTGGGACTTGTAGTCCTCTTGCATACATAGTATGGTTAGCTGTCTCCTGGGACTTGTAGTCCTCCTGCACACACGGTATAGTTAGCTGTCTCCTGGGACTTGTAGTCCTCCTGCATACATAGTATGGTTAGCTGTCTCCTGGGACTTGTAGTCCTCTTGCATACATAGTATGGTTAGCTGTCTCCTGGGACTTGTAGTCCTCTTGCATACATAGTATGGTTAGCTGTCTCCTGGGACTTGTAGTCCTCCTGCACACACGGTATAGTTAGCTGTCTCCTGGGACTTGAAGTCCTCCTGCATACATAGTATGGTTAGCTGTCTCCTGGCACTTGTAGTCCTCCTGCATACATAGTATGGTTAGCTGCCTCCTGGGACTTGTAGTCCTCCTGCATACACAGTATGGTTAGCTGTCTCCTGGGACTTGTAGTCCTCCTGCATACACAGTATGGTTAGCTGTCTCCTGGGACTTGTAGTCCTCCTGCATACATAGTATGGTTATCTGTCTCCTGGGACTTGTAGTCCTCCTGCATACACAGTATGGTTAGCTGTCTCCTGGGACTTGTAGTCCTCCTGCATACATAGTATGGTTAGCTGTCTCCTGGGACTTGTAGTCCTCCTGCATACACAGTATGGTTAGCTGTCTCCTGGGACTTGTAGTCCTCCTGCACACATAGTATGGTTAGCTGTCTCCTGAGACTTGTAGTTCTCCTGCACACATAGTATGGTTAGCTGTCTCCTGAGACTTGTAGTCCTCCTGCACATATAGTATGGTTAGCTGTCTCCTGGGACTTGTAGTCCTCCTGCACACATAGTATGGTTAGCTGTCTCCTGGGACTTGTAGTCCTCCTGCATACACAGTATGGTTAGCTGTCTCCTGGGACTTGTAGTCCTCCTGCATACACAGTATGGTTAGCTGTCTCCTGGGACTTGTAGTCCTCCTGCATACATAGTATGGTTAGCTGTTTCCTGGGACTTGTAGTCCTCCTGCACACACAGTATGGTTAGCTGTCTCCTGGGACTTGTAGTCCTCCTGCACACATAGTATGGTTAGCTGTCTCCTGGGACTTGTAGTCCTCCTGCATACATAGTATGGCTAGCTGTCTCCTGGGACTTGTAGTCCTCCTGCATACATAGTATGGTTAGCTGTCTCCTGGGACTTGTAGTCCTCCTGCATACATAGTATGGTTAGCTGTCTTCTGGGACTTGTAGTCCTCCTGCACACATAGTATGGTTAGCTCTCTCCTGGGACTTGTAGTCCTCCTGCATACATAGTATGGTTAGCTGCCTCCTGGGACTTGTAGTCCTCCTGCACACATAGTATGGTTATCTGTCTCCTGGGACGTGTAGTCCTCCTGCATACATAGTATGGTTAGCTGTCTCCTGGGACTTGTAGTCCTCCTACAAACATAGTATGGTTAGCTGTCTCCTGGGACTTGTAGTTCTCCTGCATACATAGTATGGTTAGCTGTCTCCTGGGACTTGTAGTCCTCCTGCATACACAGTATGGTTAGCTGTCTCCTGGGACTTGTAGTCCTCCTGCACACACAGTATAGTTAGCTGTCTCCTGGGACTTGTAGTCCTCTTGCATACATAGTATGGTTAGCTGTCTCCTGGGACTTGTAGTCCTCCTGCACACATAGTATGGTTAGCTGTCTCCTGGGACTTGTAGTCCTCCTGCACACATAGTATGGTTAGCTGTCTCCTGGGACTTGTAGTCCTCTTGCATACATAGTATGGTTAGCTGTCTCCTGGGACTTGTAGTCCTCCTGCACACACGGTATAGTTAGCTGTCTCCTGGGACTTGTAGTCCTCCTGCATACATAGTATGGTTAGCTGTCTCCTGGGACTTGTAGTCCTCCTGCATACATAGTATGGTTAGCTGTCTCCTGGGACTTGTAGTCCTCCTGCACACACGGTATAGTTAGCTGTCTCCTGGGACTTGTAGTCCTCTTGCATACATAGTATGGTTAGCTGTCTCCTGGGACTTGTAGTCCTCCTGCACACACGGTATAGTTAGCTGTCTCCTGGGACTTGTAGTCATCTTGCATACATAGTATGGTTAGCTGTCTCCTGGGACTTGTAGTCCTCCTGCACACACAGTATGGTTAGCTGTCTCCTGGGACTTGTAGTCCTCCTGCATACATAGTATGGTTAGCTGTTTCCTGGGACTTGTAGTCCTCCTGCATACATAGTATGGTTAGCTGTCTCCTGGGACTTGTAGTCCTCCTGCACACACAGTATGGTTAGCTGTCTCCTGGGACTTGTAGTCCTCCTGCATACACCGTATGGTTAGCTGTCTCCTGGGACTTGTAGTCCTCCTGCACACACAGTATGGTTAGCTGTCTCCTGGGACTTGTAGTCCTCCTGCATACATAGTATGGTTAGCTGTCTCCTGGGACTTGTAGTCCTCCTGCACACACAGTATGGTTAGCTGTCTCCTGGGACTTGTAGTCCTCCTGCATACATAGTATGGTTAGCTGTCTCCTGGGACTTGTAGTCCTCCTGCACACACAGTATGGTTAGCTGTTTCCTGGGACTTGTAGTCCTCCTGCATACATAGTATGGTTAGCTGTCTCCTGGGACTTGTAGTCCTCCTGCACACACAGTATGGTTAGCTGTCTCCTGGGACTTGTAGTCCTCCTGCATACATAGTATGGTTAGCTGTTTCCTGGGACTTGTAGTCCTCCTGCATACATAGTATGGTTAGCTGTCTCCTGGGACTTGTAGTCCTCCTGCACACACAGTATGGTTAGCTGTCTCCTGGGACTTGTAGTCCTCCTGCACACACAGTATGGTTAGCTGTCTCCTGGGACTTGTAGTCCTCCTGCACACACAGTATGGTTAGCTGTCTCCTTGGACTTGTAGTCCTCCTGCACACATAGTATGGTTAGCTGTCTCCTGGGACTTGTAGTCCTCCTGCACACATAGTATGGTTAGCTGTCTCCTGGGACTTGTAGTCCTCCTGCATACATAGTATGGTTAGCTGTCTCCTGGGATTTGTAGTCCTCCTGCATACATAGTATGGTTAGCTGCCTCCTGGGACTTGTAGTCCTCCTGCATACACAGTATGGTTAGCTGTCTCCTGGGACTTGTAGTCCTCCTGCATACACAGTATGGTTAGCTGTCTCCTGGGACTTGTAGTCCTCCTGCATACATAGTATGGTTAGCTGCCTCCTGGGACTTGTAGTCCTCCTGCATACACAGTATGGTTAGCTGTCTCCTGGGACTTGTAGTCCTCCTGCATACACAGTATGGTTAGCTGTCTCCTGGGACTTGTAGTCCTCCTGCATACATAGTATGGTTATCTGTCTCCTGGGACTTGTAGTCCTCCTGCATACACAGTATGGTTAGCTGTCTCCTGGGACTTGTAGTCCTCCTGCATACATAGTATGGTTAGCTGTCTCCTGGGACTTGTAGTCCTCCTGCATACACAGTATGGTTAGCTGTCTCCTGGGACTTGTAGTCCTCCTGCACACATAGTATGGTTAGCTGTCTCCTGGGACTTGTAGTCCTCCTGCATACATAGTATGGTTAGCTGTCTCCTGGGACTTGTAGTCCTCCTGCAGACAGTATGGTTAGCTGTCTCCTGGGACTTGTAGTCCTCCTGCATACACAGTATGGTTAGCTGTCTCCTGGGACTTGTAGTCCTCCTGCATACATAGTATGGTTAGCTGTCTCCTGGGACTTGTAGTCCTCCTGCATACATAGTATGGTTAGCTGTCTCCTGGGATTTGTAGTCCTCCTGCACACATAGTATGGTTAGCTGTCTCCTGGGACTTGTAGTCCTCCTGCACACATAGTATGGTTAGCTGTCTCCTGGGACTTGTAGTCCTCCTGCATACATAGTATGGTTAGCTGTCTCCTGGGATTTGTAGTCCTCCTGCATACATAGTATGGTTAGCTGTCTCCTGGCACTTGTAGTCCTCCTGCATACATAGTATGGTTAGCTGCCTCCTGGGACTTGTAGTCCTCCTGCATACACAGTATGGTTAGCTGTCTCCTGGGACTTGTAGTCCTCCTGCATACACAGTATGGTTAGCTGTCTCCTGGGACTTGTAGTCCTCCTGCATACATAGTATGGTTATCTGTCTCCTGGGACTTGTAGTCCTCCTGCATACACAGTATGGTTAGCTGTCTCCTGGGACTTGTAGTCCTCCTGCATACATAGTATGGTTAGCTGTCTCCTGGGACTTGTAGTCCTCCTGCATACACAGTATGGTTAGCTGTCTCCTGGGACTTGTAGTCCTCCTGCACACATAGTATGGTTAGCTGTCTCCTGAGACTTGTAGTTCTCCTGCACACATAGTATGGTTAGCTGTCTCCTGAGACTTGTAGTCCTCCTGCACATATAGTATGGTTAGCTGTCTCCTGGGACTTGTAGTCCTCCTGCACACATAGTATGGTTAGCTGTCTCCTGGGACTTGTAGTCCTCCTGCATACACAGTATGGTTAGCTGTCTCCTGGGACTTGTAGTCCTCCTGCATACACAGTATGGTTAGCTGTCTCCTGGGACTTGTAGTCCTCCTGCATACATAGTATGGTTAGCTGTCTCCTGGGACTTGTAGTCCTCCTGCATACACAGTATGGTTAGCTGTCTCCTGGGACTTGTAGTCCTCCTGCATACATAGTATGGTTAGCTGTCTCCTGGGACTTGTAGTCCTCCTGCACACATAGTATGGTTAGCTGTCTCCTGGGACTTGTAGTCCTCCTGCATACATAGTATGGCTAGCTGTCTCCTGGGACTTGTAGTCCTCCTGCATACATAGTATGGTTAGCTGTCTCCTGGGACTTGTAGTCCTCCTGCATACATAGTATGGTTAGCTGTCTTCTGGGACTTGTAGTCCTCCTGCACACATAGTATGGTTAGCTCTCTCCTGGGACTTGTAGTCCTCCTGCATACATAGTATGGTTAGCTGCCTCCTGGGACTTGTAGTCCTCCTGCACACATAGTATGGTTATCTGTCTCCTGGGACGTGTAGTCCTCCTGCATACATAGTATGGTTAGCTGTCTCCTGGGACTTGTAGTCCTCCTACAAACATAGTATGGTTAGCTGTCTCCTGGGACTTGTAGTTCTCCTGCATACATAGTATGGTTAGCTGTCTCCTGGGACTTGTAGTCCTCCTGCATACACAGTATGGTTAGCTGTCTCCTGGGACTTGTAGTCCTCCTGCACACACAGTATAGTTAGCTGTCTCCTGGGACTTGTAGTCCTCTTGCATACATAGTATGGTTAGCTGTCTCCTGGGACTTGTAGTCCTCCTGCACACATAGTATGGTTAGCTGTCTCCTGGGACTTGTAGTCCTCCTGCACACATAGTATGGTTAGCTGTCTCCTGGGACTTGTAGTCCTCTTGCATACATAGTATGGTTAGCTGTCTCCTGGGACTTGTAGTCCTCCTGCACACACGGTATAGTTAGCTGTCTCCTGGGACTTGTAGTCCTCCTGCATACATAGTATGGTTAGCTGTCTCCTGGGACTTGTAGTCCTCTTGCATACATAGTATGGTTAGCTGTCTCCTGGGACTTGTAGTCCTCTTGCATACATAGTATGGTTAGCTGTCTCCTGGGACTTGTAGTCCTCCTGCACACACGGTATAGTTAGCTGTCTCCTGGGACTTGAAGTCCTCCTGCATACATAGTATGGTTAGCTGTCTCCTGGCACTTGTAGTCCTCCTGCATACATAGTATGGTTAGCTGCCTCCTGGGACTTGTAGTCCTCCTGCATACACAGTATGGTTAGCTGTCTCCTGGGACTTGTAGTCCTCCTGCATACACAGTATGGTTAGCTGTCTCCTGGGACTTGTAGTCCTCCTGCATACATAGTATGGTTATCTGTCTCCTGGGACTTGTAGTCCTCCTGCATACACAGTATGGTTAGCTGTCTCCTGGGACTTGTAGTCCTCCTGCATACATAGTATGGTTAGCTGTCTCCTGGGACTTGTAGTCCTCCTGCATACACAGTATGGTTAGCTGTCTCCTGGGACTTGTAGTCCTCCTGCACACATAGTATGGTTAGCTGTCTCCTGAGACTTGTAGTTCTCCTGCACACATAGTATGGTTAGCTGTCTCCTGAGACTTGTAGTCCTCCTGCACATATAGTATGGTTAGCTGTCTCCTGGGACTTGTAGTCCTCCTGCACACATAGTATGGTTAGCTGTCTCCTGGGACTTGTAGTCCTCCTGCATACACAGTATGGTTAGCTGTCTCCTGGGACTTGTAGTCCTCCTGCATACACAGTATGGTTAGCTGTCTCCTGGGACTTGTAGTCCTCCTGCATACATAGTATGGTTAGCTGTTTCCTGGGACTTGTAGTCCTCCTGCACACACAGTATGGTTAGCTGTCTCCTGGGACTTGTAGTCCTCCTGCACACATAGTATGGTTAGCTGTCTCCTGGGACTTGTAGTCCTCCTGCATACATAGTATGGCTAGCTGTCTCCTGGGACTTGTAGTCCTCCTGCATACATAGTATGGTTAGCTGTCTCCTGGGACTTGTAGTCCTCCTGCATACATAGTATGGTTAGCTGTCTTCTGGGACTTGTAGTCCTCCTGCACACATAGTATGGTTAGCTCTCTCCTGGGACTTGTAGTCCTCCTGCATACATAGTATGGTTAGCTGCCTCCTGGGACTTGTAGTCCTCCTGCACACATAGTATGGTTATCTGTCTCCTGGGACGTGTAGTCCTCCTGCATACATAGTATGGTTAGCTGTCTCCTGGGACTTGTAGTCCTCCTACAAACATAGTATGGTTAGCTGTCTCCTGGGACTTGTAGTTCTCCTGCATACATAGTATGGTTAGCTGTCTCCTGGGACTTGTAGTCCTCCTGCATACACAGTATGGTTAGCTGTCTCCTGGGACTTGTAGTCCTCCTGCACACACAGTATAGTTAGCTGTCTCCTGGGACTTGTAGTCCTCTTGCATACATAGTATGGTTAGCTGTCTCCTGGGACTTGTAGTCCTCCTGCACACATAGTATGGTTAGCTGTCTCCTGGGACTTGTAGTCCTCCTGCACACATAGTATGGTTAGCTGTCTCCTGGGACTTGTAGTCCTCTTGCATACATAGTATGGTTAGCTGTCTCCTGGGACTTGTAGTCCTCCTGCACACACGGTATAGTTAGCTGTCTCCTGGGACTTGTAGTCCTCCTGCATACATAGTATGGTTAGCTGTCTCCTGGGACTTGTAGTCCTCCTGCATACATAGTATGGTTAGCTGTCTCCTGGGACTTGTAGTCCTCCTGCACACACGGTATAGTTAGCTGTCTCCTGGGACTTGTAGTCCTCTTGCATACATAGTATGGTTAGCTGTCTCCTGGGACTTGTAGTCCTCCTGCACACACGGTATAGTTAGCTGTCTCCTGGGACTTGTAGTCATCTTGCATACATAGTATGGTTAGCTGTCTCCTGGGACTTGTAGTCCTCCTGCACACACAGTATGGTTAGCTGTCTCCTGGGACTTGTAGTCCTCCTGCATACATAGTATGGTTAGCTGTTTCCTGGGACTTGTAGTCCTCCTGCATACATAGTATGGTTAGCTGTCTCCTGGGACTTGTAGTCCTCCTGCACACACAGTATGGTTAGCTGTCTCCTGGGACTTGTAGTCCTCCTGCATACACCGTATGGTTAGCTGTCTCCTGGGACTTGTAGTCCTCCTGCACACACAGTATGGTTAGCTGTCTCCTGGGACTTGTAGTCCTCCTGCATACATAGTATGGTTAGCTGTCTCCTGGGACTTGTAGTCCTCCTGCACACACAGTATGGTTAGCTGTCTCCTGGGACTTGTAGTCCTCCTGCATACATAGTATGGTTAGCTGTCTCCTGGGACTTGTAGTCCTCCTGCACACACAGTATGGTTAGCTGTTTCCTGGGACTTGTAGTCCTCCTGCATACATAGTATGGTTAGCTGTCTCCTGGGACTTGTAGTCCTCCTGCACACACAGTATGGTTAGCTGTCTCCTGGGACTTGTAGTCCTCCTGCATACACCGTATGGTTAGCTGTCTCCTGGGACTTGTAGTCCTCCTGCACACACAGTATGGTTAGCTGTCTCCTGGGACTTGTAGTCCTCCTGCATACATAGTATGGTTAGCTGTCTCCTGGGACTTGTAGTCCTCCTGCACACACAGTATGGTTAGCTGTCTCCTGGGACTTGTAGTCCTCCTGCATACATAGTATGGTTAGCTGTTTCCTGGGACTTGTAGTCCTCCTGCATACATAGTATGGTTAGCTGTCTCCTGGGACTTGTAGTCCTCCTGCACACACAGTATGGTTAGCTGTCTCCTGGGACTTGTAGTCCTCCTGCACACACAGTATGGTTAGCTGTCTCCTGGGACTTGTAGTCCTCCTGCACACACAGTATGGTTAGCTGTCTCCTTGGACTTGTAGTCCTCCTGCACACACAGTATGGTTAGCTGTCTCCTGGGACTTGTAGTCCTCCTGCATACATAGTATGGTTAGCTGTCTCCTGGGACTTGTAGTCCTCCTGCACACACAGTATGGTTAGCTGTCTCCTGGGACTTGTAGTCCTCCTGCATACATAGTATGGTTAGCTGTCTCCTGGGACTTGTAGTCCTCCTGCACACACAGTATGGTTAGCTGTCTCCTTGGACTTGTAGTCCTCCTGCACACACAGTATGGTTAGCTGTCTCCTGGGACTTGTAGTCCTCCTGCATACATAGTATGGTTAGCTGTCTCCTGAGACTTGTAGTCCTCCTGCATACATAGTATGGATAGCTGTTTCCTGGGACTTGTAGTCCTCCTGCATACACAGTATGGTTAGCTGTCTCCTGGGACTTGTAGTCCTCCTGCATACATAGTATGGATAGCTGTTTCCTGGGACTTGTAGTCCTCCTGCATACATAGTATGGTTAGCTGTCTCCTGGGACTTGTAGTCCTCCTGCATACATAGTATGGTTAGCTGTCTCCTGGGACTTGTAGTCCTCCTGCACACACGGTATAGTTAGCTGTCTCCTGGGACTTGTAGTCATCTTGCATACATAGTATGGTTAGCTGTCTCCTGGGACTTGTAGTCCTCCTGCACACACAGTATGGTTAGCTGTCTCCTGGGACTTGTAGTCCTCCTGCATACATAGTATGGTTAGCTGTTTCCTGGGACTTGTAGTCCTCCTGCATACATAGTATGGTTAGCTGTCTCCTGGGACTTGTAGTCCTCCTGCACACACAGTATGGTTAGCTGTCTCCTGGGACTTGTAGTCCTCCTGCATACACCGTATGGTTAGCTGTCTCCTGGGACTTGTAGTCCTCCTGCACACACAGTATGGTTAGCTGTCTCCTGGGACTTGTAGTCCTCCTGCATACATAGTATGGTTAGCTGTCTCCTGGGACTTGTAGTCCTCCTGCACACACAGTATGGTTAGCTGTCTCCTGGGACTTGTAGTCCTCCTGCATACATAGTATGGTTAGCTGTCTCCTGGGACTTGTAGTCCTCCTGCACACACAGTATGGTTAGCTGTTTCCTGGGACTTGTAGTCCTCCTGCATACATAGTATGGTTAGCTGTCTCCTGGGACTTGTAGTCCTCCTGCACACACAGTATGGTTAGCTGTCTCCTGGGACTTGTAGTCCTCCTGCATACACCGTATGGTTAGCTGTCTCCTGGGACTTGTAGTCCTCCTGCACACACAGTATGGTTAGCTGTCTCCTGGGACTTGTAGTCCTCCTGCATACATAGTATGGTTAGCTGTCTCCTGGGACTTGTAGTCCTCCTGCACACACAGTATGGTTAGCTGTCTCCTGGGACTTGTAGTCCTCCTGCATACATAGTATGGTTAGCTGTTTCCTGGGACTTGTAGTCCTCCTGCATACATAGTATGGTTAGCTGTCTCCTGGGACTTGTAGTCCTCCTGCACACACAGTATGGTTAGCTGTCTCCTGGGACTTGTAGTCCTCCTGCACACACAGTATGGTTAGCTGTCTCCTGGGACTTGTAGTCCTCCTGCACACACAGTATGGTTAGCTGTCTCCTTGGACTTGTAGTCCTCCTGCACACACAGTATGGTTAGCTGTCTCCTGGGACTTGTAGTCCTCCTGCATACATAGTATGGTTAGCTGTCTCCTGGGACTTGTAGTCCTCCTGCACACACAGTATGGTTAGCTGTCTCCTGGGACTTGTAGTCCTCCTGCATACATAGTATGGTTAGCTGTCTCCTGGGACTTGTAGTCCTCCTGCACACACAGTATGGTTAGCTGTCTCCTTGGACTTGTAGTCCTCCTGCACACACAGTATGGTTAGCTGTCTCCTGGGACTTGTAGTCCTCCTGCATACATAGTATGGTTAGCTGTCTCCTGAGACTTGTAGTCCTCCTGCATACATAGTATGGATAGCTGTTTCCTGGGACTTGTAGTCCTCCTGCATACACAGTATGGTTAGCTGTCTCCTGGGACTTGTAGTCCTCCTGCATACATAGTATGGATAGCTGTTTCCTGGGACTTGTAGTCCTCCTGCATACATAGTATGGTTAGCTGTCTCCTGGGACTTGTAGTCCTCCTGCATACATAGTATGGTTAGCTGTCTCCTGGGACTTGTAGTCCTCCTGCATACATAGTATGGTTAGCTGTCTCCTTGGACTTGTAGTCCTCCTGCACACACAGTATGGTTAGCTGTCTCCTGGGACTTGTAGTCCTCCTGCATACATAGTATGGTTAGCTGTCTCCTGGGACTTGTAGTCCTCCTGCACACACAGTATGGTTAGCTGTCTCCTGGGACTTGTAGTCCTCCTGCATACATAGTATGGTTAGCTGTCTCCTGGGACTTGTAGTCCTCCTGCACACACAGTATGGTTAGCTGTCTCCTTGGACTTGTAGTCCTCCTGCACACACAGTATGGTTAGCTGTCTCCTGGGACTTGTAGTCCTCCTGCATACATAGTATGGTTAGCTGTCTCCTGAGACTTGTAGTCCTCCTGCATACATAGTATGGATAGCTGTTTCCTGGGACTTGTAGTCCTCCTGCATACACAGTATGGTTAGCTGTCTCCTGGGACTTGTAGTCCTCCTGCATACACAGTATGGTTAGCTGTCTCCTGGGACTTGTAGTCCTCCTGCATACATAGTATGGTTAGCTGTCTCCTGGGACTTGTAGTCCTCCTGTTGTTCCCCATCCTCTGCAGCACCCGGGACCTGACAGCTCATTGAGAAAACAATGTGGAGATAATGACACATGAAGGAGACTGGGAAGAAAACAAGAGCACGTTTAGCTGCACCCCGGAGCCCCGCCCATCCGCCGGCGCCTGCCAATGAGCGGAGAGCAGGGGCAGAGAGGCAGCGGCTGCAGCGGAGCGCATAGTTCAGCACCAGCAGCCGCAGACAGCGCACACAGCCCGGCGGGGCAGGGGATGGCCTGCCTGACTGCTGCCTTCAGCGTGCCCTCCACCATGGTGAGTGCCCCGCATGCTGCACCCTCCGCTCTGCTGCACCCTCCGCTCTGCTGCACCCTCCGCTCTGCTGCACCCTCCGCTCTGCTGCACCCTCCGCTCTGCTGCACCCTCCGCTCTGCTGCACCCTCCGCTCTGCTGCACCCTCCGCTCTGCTGCATCTCTATATTTATACACTTGTGTCCTCGCTGTGTGTTGTGGTTTAGATCTTGGTCGGATGTAGCGGAGCTTTGTTTGTACAAATAAGAGAAGAGACTGAAAAGCAAACTGAGCTCTGCTGCATCCTGCCCTGCACCCCCAGAATGTGATCCCCCCTCCCCCACCATGGCTCTGCCTGCGATCACATCTATAAATCATCCCAGCCAGATAAAATGCCTGGAGCGCCTAATACTCAAGGTCACAGCTGCCCTGGAACAGGGGAACCTGCGACTTGTAGTTCTCCAGAAGGATCCATAGACACCCTGCTTGCCTGCTGGGACTGGTAGTGCTCCTATTCCAGGGAGAGGATCGCTGCTTGTTGCCGTCATCTGACATTTCTGCCCAATGTTCTGTTTTTCTTCAGCAATTAACGGGTTTTCTAACTCTACCGCATGCATTCAATCACTGGTATCTGCTGGGACTTGTAGTCCCTCCATAGCTGGTAGAGGATCACTGCTTGTCTGCTGAGACTTGTAGTCCTTCCATAGCTGGTAGAGGATCACTGCTTTCATCTGACACTTATTTCCAAACTGTGGTACCCTCCAGTAATTGACAGGTTTTCTTCTGGGACCTATAGTGCTACCGCATGCATAAAATCACTGCTTGTCTGCTGGGACTTGTAGTCCTTCCATAGCTGGTACAGGATCACTGGTTGTCTGCTGGGACTTGTAGTCCTTCCATAGCTGGTACAGGATCACTTGTTGTCTGCTGGGACTTGTAGTCCTTCCATAGCTGGTACAGGATCACTGGTTGTCTGCTGGGACTTGTAGTCCTTCCATAGCTGGTACAGGATCACTTGTTGTCTGCTGGGACTTGTAGTCCTTCCATAGCTGGTACAGGATCACTGGTTGTCTGCTGGGACTTGCAGTCCTTCCATAGCTGGTACAGGATCACTGGTTGTCTGCTGGGACTTGCAGTCGTTCCATAGCTGGTACAGGATCACTGGTTGTCTGCTGGGACTTGCAGTCCTTCCATAGCTGGTACAGGATCACTGGTTGTCTGCTGGGACTTGCAGTCGTTCCATAGCTGGTACAGGATCACTGCTTGTCTGCTGGGACTTGCAGTCCTTCCATAGCTGGTACAGGATCACTGCTTGCCTGCTGGGACTTGTAGTCCTTCCATAGCTGGTACAGGATCACTGGTTGTCTGCTGGGACTTGCAGTCGTTCCATAGCTGGTACAGGATCACTGCTTGTCTGCTGGGACTTGCAGTCCTTCCATAGCTGGTACAGGATCACTGGTTGTCTGCTGGGACTTGCAGTCCTTCCATAGCTGGTACAGGATCACTGGTTGTCTGCTGGGACTTGCAGTCCTTCCATAGCTGGTACAGGATCACTGGTTGTCTGCTGGGACTTGCAGTCCTTCCATAGCTGGTACAGGATCACTGGTTGTCTGCTGGGACTTGTAGTCCCTCTATAGCTGGTACAGGATCACTGGTTGTCTGCTGGCACTTGTAGTCCTTCCATAGCTGGTACAGGATCACTGCTTGTCTGCTGGCACTTGTAGTCCTTCCATAGCATTTAGAGGATAGCTGCTTTCATCTGACACTTATTTCCTAACTATGTTTCTCCCCAGTAATTGACTTGTTTCATTCTGGGATCTGTAGTTCTGCCGCAGGCATAGTGTCATTTCGCGCCTTCTGTGATTTGTAGTCCCCCTGCAGGTACCTGGCTTCCTCCTATATTGTAAACATATATATATATATATATATATATATATATATATATATATATATATATATATATATATATATGTTTTTGTTTCTTTAATTAATTGCTATGAAAGTAATTACTGCATGCGGTGATTGATGTGTTCATTAACCCTGTAATGCCCAGGTGACAATGCCTTTTTTTCTATCTTTAAAATGCTGAAAATGGGACCTGGTTGCAGAAAGGGTTAATGGAGATCTGCAGTGTGAGTGACAGCTCCAGGTTTATTATAGGGCCATATAATGGGTTATTGGAGATGGGCTGCACAAGTCACTGAGGATTAACCATTGAGGGGCTGTGAGCAGCTTCTGCCCCAGTTCTGGCCGCAGCCTGTGGGCACCGGGCACCTGCAGGGCTGAGCTGTGACCGATAGTTACCTCTGAGCCCAGGATTACAAGAGGCTGTGCGCAGGCGCAGACACAGCTCACTGCATCCCCTGGAAAACATATACACGGGCCAAAGCGCATTATATAAGAGCGGAGACTCAGGACAGGGCAGGAGCTGGGCAGGGGAATATCAGGGGGGCAGGGGAATATCAGGGGGGCAGGAGAATATCAGGGGGGCAGGGGAATATCAGGGGGGCAGGAGCTGGGCAGGAGAATATCAGGGGGGCAGGAGAATATCAGGGGGCAGGAGCTGGGCAGGGGAATATCAGGGGGGCAGGAGAATATCAGGGGGGCAGGGGAATATCAGGGGGGCAGGGGAATATTAGGGGGGCAGGAGAATATCAGGGGGGCAGGAGAATATCAGGGGGGCAGGGGAATATCAGGGGGGCAGGGGAATATCGGGGGGGGCAGGGGAATATCGGGGGGGGCAGGGGAATATCGGGGGGGGCAGGGGAATATCAGGGGGGCAGGAGAATATCAGGGGGGCAGGGGAATATCAGGGGGGCAGGAGAATATCAGGGGGGCAGGGGAATATCAGGGGGGCAGGAGCTGGGCAGGAGAATATCAGGGGGGCAGGAGAATATCAGGGGGCAGGAGCTGGGCAGGGGAATATCAGGGGGGCAGGAGAATATCAGGGGGGCAGGGGAATATCAGGGGGGCAGGGGAATATTAGGGGGGCAGGAGAATATCAGGGGGGGCAGGAGAATATCAGGGGGGCAGGGGAATATCAGGGGGGCAGGGGAATATCGGGGGGGGCAGGGGAATATCGGGGGGGGCAGGGGAATATCGGGGGGGGCAGGGGAATATCAGGGGGGCAGGAGAATATCAGGGGGGCAGGGGAATATCAGGGGGGCAGGAGAATATCAGGGGGGCAGGGGAATATCAGGGGGGCAGGAGAATATCAGGGGGGGCAGGGGAATATCGGGGGGGGCAGGGGAATATCGGGGGAGGCAGGGGAATATCAGGGGGGCAGGGGAATATCAGGGGGGGCAGGGGAATATCGGGGGGGGCAGGGGAATATCGGGGGGGGCAGGGGAATATCAGGGGGGCAGGGGAATATCAGGGGGGGCAGGGGAATATCGGGGGGGGCAGGGGAATATCAGGGGGGCAGGGGAATATCAGGGGGGGCAGGGGAATATCGGGGGGGGCAGGGGAATATCGGGGTGGGCAGCGGAATATCAGGGGGGGCAGGTGAATATCAGGGGGGGACAGCAGTTGGACAGGGGGATATCAGGGGGGGACAGCAGTTGGACAGGGGGATATCAGGGGTGGCAGGGGAATATCAGGGGGGGACAGCAGTTGGACAGGGGGATATCAGGGGGGGACAGCAGTTGGACAGGGGGATATCAGGGGGGGACAGCAGTTGGACAGGGGGATATCAGGGGGGGACAGCAGTTGGACAGGGGGATATCAGGGGTGGCAGGGGAATATCAGGGGGGGGACAGCAGTTGGACAGGGGGATATCAGGGGTGGCAGGAGATGGGCACTGATGGTCAGCAGAATTATATAGAAGTCCATGAGCAATGGGGGGAAAAAGAAAGGTGAATGATAGGTACAATGAACCATGAATGGGGAGATGCTGTACTGATACCAGGGAGTAATTCACTGTGCAAATATATTTATTCATCTATTTATATTATGCTTCTAATTTATATCCATCTCTTTAAAAAATAGATATAAGAGTAATCAATAGATATATAGTTAGATAAATGATTAAAATATATCAGAGATGAATGGATATATATGGAATAGATAGTGAGGGATAGATCATAGATATGGGATAGATAGATAGATAGATAGATAGATAGAGGGATAGATAGATAGATAGATAGATAGATAGATAGAGGGATAGATAGATAGATAGAGGGATAGATAGAGGGATAGATAGATAGATAGATAGAGGGATAGATAGATAGATAGATAGATAGATAGAGGGATAGATAGATAGATAGATAGAGGGATAGATAGAGGGATAGATAGATAGAGGGATAGATAGATAAATAGATAGATAGAGGGATAGATAGATAGATAGATAGATAGATAGATAGATAGATAGATAGATAGAGGGATAGATAGATAGATAGATAGAGAGAGGGATAGATAGATAGATAGATAGATAGAGGGATAGATAGATAGATAAATAGATAGATAGAGGGATAGATAGAGGGATAGATAGATAGATAGATAGAGGATAGATAGATAGATAGATAGATAGATAGAGGGATAGATAGATAGATAGAGGGATAGATAGATAGATAGATAGAGAGAGGGATAGATAGATAGATAAATAGATAGATAGAGGGATAGATAGAGGGATAGATAGATAGATAGATAGAGGATAGATAGATAGATAGATAGAGGGATAGATAGATAGATAGATAGATAGATAGATAGAGGGATAGATAGATAGATAGAGGGATAGAGGGATAGATAGATAGATAGATAGATAGATAGATAGATAGAAGGATAGATAGATAGAGGGATAGATAGATAATAGATTTCCCAATAACATCTATACTTTACATGGGCAGCCCATTGATGTGAATGGTCGCCGTGTAATGCTTTATCTGCCCTGTGGTGGCGCTATATTTTGCGTTGTATCTCAGGTTACAGCCGATCACCGGGGATTTCAGCAGCGACGTCCTGTGATCGGGTTACTGATAGGGATCCGATCATAGAAGAATAGATTGTCTGAGGCAGAAAGCACTTTTTGGTGTGATGATGGCTAATGCCTTATTTGTTTAATTCGACCTAAGAAAATTAATAAAAATTAACCTCAAAATAATAGCCCTAAAAATACAATTTGTCCCGCAAAATCCGAGCCCTCGTACAGCTCTGTGTCGAAGGAAAAATGAAAAAGAAAATATCTGCGCTTTTTTTAGGGCCAAAAGCGGGTTAAAATAACAGGTGATAAATCTTTGTTCCTCTCCCGCCTTCATTATTCAGTAACATTTTCTCAGCAGTGAAAGTTTCTTAATGAAGCAGCAAATAATTAGAATCAGCAGAATCCTCCGATCATCGCTCTGACGTCGGCTGTTTCCTGCTTCATTAAAGGTTTGAGTCAAATTACAGCGCCATCCGACTGTTCTCCGAGCCGAACCCCAAACCTGCCGGATCCGTCACCTCTTCAGCGCGCTGCCGATGACATTAGAAAACGGATCTGATGGAGATAAGGTTACTTTCACACATTAGTTTTTTGCCATCAGGCACGATCCGGCGAAAAAACAGTTTTTCCATGCGTTCCTTCTGTTTTTTGATAGATCTGTTGACGACGGATCCGGCGCCCATAGGCTTCCATCATACAACATGCCGGACGGCGCCAGATACGGTGTCGTCCGTTTTTTTGCCGGAGGCAAAAAACATTCCATGATGCATCCTTTCCGGCAGCCAGACGAAGAAATTTCGCCGGATCTGGCGGACACCGCATGCAACTCAAGGCCATCCGGCGCTAATACAAGTCAATGGGGAATAATACGAATCTGGCGCCGGATCTGTTTTATTCGCATTTCGCCGGATTGTGCCTGACGGCGAAAACTGGATGTATGAAAGCAGCCTAACGGATCGCGGCCAGATCCGTATCAAACGGATGATTACTGGACGTGTGAACAAAACCTTACAATGGGGTCCACAATGTCACACAATAACTGTATAACCCACTACTACCCAGATTCAGGGGTGGACATATCATTAGTGCAGCCTGTGCAGCCGCACATGGGGCAAGAGGTTAGGGGGTCCATTTCTACCTCCAAAGCAGGTGAAATTGTGCATTTTAATGTACTATTGGGCTGCAGCGGGCCCATATACTGTTCTTGCACAGGGGCCCTTTTTTGTCCGTGTCTGCCAGTTTACAGTATATGGGGAGTAGGGTGGCACGGTGGCTCAGTGGTTAGCACTGCAGCCTTGTGGTGGTTCAGTGGTTAGCACTGCAGTCTTGTGGTGGTTCAGTGGTTAGCACTGCAGTCTTGTGGTGGTTCAGTGGTTAGCACTGCAGTCTTGTGGTGGTTCAGTGGTTAGCACTGCAGTCTTGTGGTGGTTCAGTGGTTAGCACTGCAGTCTTGTGGTTGTTCAGTGGTTAGCACTGCAGTCTTGTGGGGGTTCAGTGGTTAGCACTGCAGTCTTGTGGTGGTTCAGTGGTTAGCACTGCAGTCTTGTGGTGGTTCAGTGGTTAGCACTGCAGTCTTGTGGGGGTTCAGTGGTTAGCACTGCAGTCTTGTGGGGGTTCAGTGGTTAGCACTGCAGTCTTGTGGTGGTTCAGTGGTTAGCACTGCAGTCTTGTGGGGGTTCAGTGGTTAGCACTGCAGTCTTGTGTGGGTTCAGTGGTTAGCACTGCAGTCTTGTGGTGGTTCAGTGGTTAGCACTGCAGTCTTGTGGTGGTTCAGTGGTTATCACTGCAGTCTTGTGGTGGTTCAGTGGTTATCACTGCAGTCTTGTGTGGGTTCAGTGGTTAGCACTGCAGTCTTGTGGTGGTTCAGTGGTTAGCACTGCAGTCTTGTGTGGGTTCAGTGGTTAGCACTGCAGTCTTGTGGTGGTTCAGTGGTTAGCACTGCAGTCTTGTGGTGGTTCAGTGGTTAGCATTGGAGTCTTGTAGTGGTTCAGTGGTTAGCACTGCAGTCTTGTGGTGGCTCAGTGGTTAGCACTGCAGTCTTGTGGTGGCTCAGTGGTTAGCACTGCAGTCTTGCAGCGCTGGGGTCCTGGGTTCAAATCCCACCAAGGACACCATCTGCAAGGAGTTTGTATGTTCTCCCCGTGTGTGCGTGGGTTTCCTCCGGGTTCTCCGGTTTCCTCCCACACTCCAAAGACATACAGATAGGGACTCTAGATTGTGAGCCCCAATGGGGACAGTGTTGCCAATCTATGTAAAATGTAAAGCGCTGTGGAATTAATAGCGCTATATAAATGAATAGAATTATTATTATTATTATTACTACAACCCCCAGCACGATGATAATGCTCACTGTGATGCTCCGGTTTCCTGTCTGTGGGCACAGCCTCGGAGGGTTCACTATCAGTCGCTGGCATTTGGCGCGGTGCCCCACGCGCTTTTCTTTTTTTTTTTAGCCAACGGCTATTTAACAGTTTTCATTCATTTGTGACAGAATCACAAAAGCAGATTTGTCCGAGCAGCTGAGCGCTGAATCCTCGCACAATCCCGGCTTCTTCCCTGCACAACCTGAAGTGAACCGCCCAGCCGCCTCTGTCTGCACAAATCATGCCGGAAAATTCACAAAAAAGTGCAAAATAATGTGACTTTCATGATTTTATTAAATCCAGGACAATGTGATGATGATCGAGGCTTGATGGAGACCAGGTCACAAGGCAAAAGTGGCTCAGGGAACAAAACATTAGCAGTTTTGGTCAGGAAACTCCCAGATCTCAATCCAATTGAGAACCTGTGGTCAATCCTCAAAAGCACAGAAATTGTGATCAACTCCGAGGTCTGATTAGACAAGTGAGACACCCTGACAAAATCAGGGTGTCACAGATGACTGCACCCCTCGTCTGGTGCAGGAGTCCCTCCTCTTTGGTTCTCCATCACAAACCCCATCTTGGTGCACAACATCAGCCAGCAAAGACTAGTCACCCCCCATCACAATAGGGACACACCAGTGGGCGGGGCCAAGTGGATGGCGACGCCCACCTAGGAGTTCTGAGGTGTTATGGGAGGGGCCAGTCTCAGTCGGAGAGAGGAGTGTGGAGTGACCGGGTAGTCAGGGATTGGAGCTACTGGACTACTGACAAACTGACTAGGTGGCAGTTGGTAGACAGGACCACAGGCGACGGAGATCCGCTCGCAGGAGACCTTAAGTGGACCAGGGCAGGGTTGTAGCCCACCGGTATCAACAGCGGGAATCCGGTCCGGAGTCATGCACGACAGGGTACCTGGACCCTAGAGCAAGGACAACTTTACGCACCTTACTAATTGACCAGCCGGGGGCAAGATTTCAGGCCCAGATAGAGCGACACGGAAGCCCAACGAGGGGGATAGGGCTCCGCAATTGCCTGCTAAGATCCCACGGGTCAGTTTTCGTGGGCCACAGCTCCCACTGACAAACACACCGGGACTGGACTTCCTCACTCCAAGTGGAGTAGTTAACAAAAAGGACACAAACACTAAGTGCAGGAGGAAGGGACCCCTGATTGCTGTACCAGGGTGCGGGATCCGAACACACCCGCCAGAGGTCACCGGTCACTGGCAATTTGGTTTACTATCTGGACTCTGTGTGAATTGATTCAGGAACCGTGAGTACACCAATACCACCCGGTCCAACCCTGCAGATTGCGCTCCGCAGCACCATCCCACCTATAACGGGGTCCCGGAAGAACACCTCCCCTATCCGTGGAGGGGATAACATCCAGCTGCCCCACTCTATCGGTCCCGGACATCACCTCCAGCAGCAGCGGCGGTGTCACCAACAATCACCGCACACCACGGGTGGCGTCACTGACAAAACCTCCTCTATATACAAATCCCCCTTTTCACTTGCGGGTGACGGACGGGTGCTCAGGCCTGGGTTCGGATTCCCCTTGAGCCACCGCCATGACCCCGGATCCCAGAGTCTCGAGCAGCCCCCCTGCCGTGATCTGTCCCCCGCCCGCAACACAAGAATGGGTCATTCAGATTTATGAATAAAAGTTTAAAACTTTTGAAATATTTATATTTCAACTTCAGTAACCATGGAAACATACGACAAAAAGATGTAAAAACAATGACGCAGCAAACAATAAAAATATGTTTTCCCAAAAACAAGACATATATTATATTATTTTTTGCTCTGAAAGATGCGCTAGGGCTTATTTTCAGGGCATATCTTATATTTTCCCATGAACAACAATCCACATTTACATTCTGGAACAATTAGAGTTGGGAAGTGAATGGGCTCTCACATACAGATCTGCGTCGCTGTCAGGTCCCCCAATGTTTGCTCCCCCTGGTGACTGGAAGCAGTATCACTCACGTGGAGTGATACTGGTACCCAATCTGTGTGTGAGAGCTGCAGTGTAATGGAGCTGGAATGGCAAGGGATCTGACAGTGACACAGATCTCTGTGTGAGAGCCCATCCACCATCAGCACTTGCCAACTGTAATTGTTTGGGGTCTGGTGAGTGTGGTTTTTTTTTTAGGGTGAGGTGTCAGCTTTCTTTTATGAAGAGTCCTGCTGCAAGGAGTTTGTATGTTCTCCCCATGTTTGTCTGGGTTTCCTCCGGGTTCTCCAGTTTCCTCCCAAACTCCAAAGACATACTGAAAGGGAATTTAAATTGTGAGCCCCGATGGGGACGGTGTTTCTGATGCATGTAAAGCGCTGTGGAATTAATGGCGCTATATAAGTGAATAAATATTATTATTATTCTTTAACTTTTTTAGCTGCTTGGACACTTCAAAAATAAGCCCTACTTGTGGTGCCATAATGAAGTAGACCTTATATTTTAAGCATACTCAGAAAAGCCCCAATTATCCTGCTAGGGCGTATTTTCGGGGCAGGGCTTATTTTTTGGGAAACAGAATGTGCAACAGATGTTCACTAATTATAATTTTTTTAATATGGTTTGTTGCGAGTTTTTTTTTTTTGCAAAATTGACAACAGGAAATTCCGCTATATTGGTGTCACCACTCAAAAAAAGAAAAAACAACAATTATATATACTGTATATATACTAGCTGTAGTACCCGGGATAGTAACTGTCTCTCTGTCTGTCTCCCACCTTTGTCTGTTTGTGTCTGTCTGTCTCTCTGTCTGTCTCTGTCCGTCTGTTTCTGTTTGTCTGTCTCTATCTGTTTGTCTGTCTCTGGCCGTCTGTCTATCTGTCTGTCTCTGTGTATCTGTCTCTGTGTGTCTGTTTCGGTCTGTCTCTTTCTGTCTGTCTCTGTCTGTTTCTGTCCATCTGTCTCTGTCTGTCTCAGTGTGTCTGCCTCTGTGTGTCTGTCTCTATCCATGTGTGTGTCTCTCTATCCATGTCTGTCTGTGTCTATCTCTCTATCTGTCTGTGTCTATCTCTGTCTGTCTCAGTCTCTCTTTCTGTCTATCTCTGTGTCTGTCTCTCTTTATGTCTGTCTGTCTGTCAGTCTCTTTTCTCGTCTGTCTCTTTCCTCATCTGTTTAGTGCCACGTTTGTTTCGTTCCCCATCTGTCTCTTTCTCCATCTGTCTCTTTTTCCGTCTGTCTCTTTCCCCGTCTGTCTCTTTCCCCGTCTGTCTCTTTCCCTGTCACTTTCCTTGTCTGTCTATTTCCTTATTTTTTTCCTAGTCTCTGTCTCTTTCCCTGTTTTTGTCTCTTTCCCTGTCTGTCTCTTTCCCTGTCTCTGTCTCTTTCCCTGTCTCTTTCCTTGTTTCTGTCTCTTTCCCTGTTTATGTCTCTTTCCTTGTCTCTGTCTCTTTCCCTGTCTGTCTCTGTCCGTCTCTCTGTTTCTTTTCCTGTCTGCCTGTCTCTTTACCTGTATGTTATTGTCTTTCTGCCTCTGTCTGTCTCTTTGACTGTATGTCTCTCTCTGTCTCTTTCCCTGTCTGTCCGTCCTGTCTCTTTCCCTGTCTCTCTCTCTCTCCGTCTCTCTCTCTGTCTCTCTCTATCCGTCTCCCCACTGACATCTTCTTACCTCACACATAAGCTTCTTATACTAACAGTTTATTTTGTTCCTATAGCAACCAATCACAGCTGCTATTAATAGCCTGTAGCTCGCAGCTCCATTCAGTTTAATGGAGGCAGGTTTTTTGGAGAGTAACTGTAAAGCGCGGTGTTAAATTTTCCCATCAAAACATAGTCTATGACTTTCCCTGAGTCACATGAGGCCTCTGTGCAAAATTTTGTGATTGTAAATGCGACGGTGCGGATTCCTACATACACACACACATAACACTCAACTTTATATGTTAGATATATATTTTATAACTAGATCAGTTTCAAATGGAAGACAAATAGCAATCAGTTAACGGATCCGTTTTCCAGAGAATCCAGTGTTAAAAAACGAAACCTGCAAAAATGGATACAACAGTTGGGTTTGCACAGTTGTTTTACCGACGGATCCGTTCTGATTACTGACGTGAACTCAGCCTTAAGGCTGCATTTTCCTTGCCCTTAAATTCCCCACACTCTTCTATATTCCATGGGCGTTGTTTGTGGATGTTTATTAGAATAAGCCTCGGCCGGCGCATTCATCCCTTTCTTTCGTGCCTTGGTCGCCTTCATTCCTGGCACTTTTCAATGGGCAGCCTTGATTTAGCCTTGAATTGGGATCCAGATTTCCTGCCCTCGCTGCGCTGTATTTTGCAGCAGGGTAACCCGATCGTTGGGAGTTTTGTCTTCGTGCCCTCGGGGAGATATTTGATCATTGGGAACTAGTAGAGAAAGATTTGAACTTTTTGTTCTGTCGATTAGTATCAGATGCCACCGAGCCCCGGCCTGGCCGAGGGTGAACATCACAAAAAGCTCCGCGATGTTCTGCAGGAAAAAGAACATGAGCAAAAGATGCAGAGCGACCCCCGCAACAGACAAAATGGCGCAATTCACATTATATTAGATTTTTCCCACATCTGATACTAATAGCCTTAATACTTGTCTTCTACAAAGGAGGTGGAGTGGACATTCACAAAATGTGTATCAGAAACGTTGGTATCTTGCTCCAAAAATATAGTGTCAACTTATAAAAGGCGAACATCAAGACTTGTTACAATTTTACAGCCACATTTTGCCACCGCTGTTATAGTGTCTGCCATTACTAGGGCATTCCACAATCTGACTGCTATAACTGTAAAGAACCCCAAATTTTACAGCCACATTTTCGCACCGCTGTTATAGTGTCTGCTATTATTAGGGCATTGCACAATCTGACTGCACTAACTGTAAAAGAACCCTGAATTTTAAAGCCACTTTTTGTCACCGCTGTTATAGTGTCTGCCATTACTAGGGCATTCCACTATCTGACTGCTATAATTGTACAGAACCTCATTTTGTCACCGCTGTTATAGTGTCTGCCATTACTAGGGCATTCCACTATCTGACTGCTATAATTGTACAGAACCTCATTTTGTCACTGCTGTTATAGTGTCTGCCATTAGTAGGGCATTCCACTATCTGACTGCTCTAATTGTACAGAACCTCATTTTCGCACCGCTGTTATAGTGTCTGCCATTATTAGGGCATTACACAATCTGACTGCTCTAACTGTAAAGAACACTGAATTTTACAGCCACTTTTTTCATCACTGTTATAGTGTCTGACTGCTCCAACTGTAAAGAACCCTAAATTTTACAGCCACTTTTTGGCACTGCTGTTATAGTGTCTAACATTACTGGGGCATTTCACAATCTGACTGCTCTAACTGTAAAGATCCTTATTTTGTCACTGCTGTTATAGTGTCTAACATTACTTGGGCATTCCACAATCTGACTGCTCTAACTGTAAAGAACCCTAAATTTGACAGCAACATTTTGTCACTGTTATTATAGTGTCTGCCATTACTAGGGCATTCCACAATCTGACTGCTCTAACTGTAAAGAACCCTAAATTTTACAGCCACTTTTTGGCACCACTGTTATAGTGTCTGCCATTACTAGGCCATTCCACAATCTGACTGCTCTAACTGTAAAGAACCCTAAATTTTACAGCCACTTTTTGGCACCACTGTTATAGTGTCTGCCATTACTAGGGCATTCCACAATCTGACTGCTCTAACTGTAAAGAACCCTACATTTTACAGCCACTTTTTTTCACCGCTGTTATAGTGTGTGCCATTATTTGGGCATTCAACAATCTGACTGCTCTAACTGTAAAGATCCTTATTTTGTCACCGCTGTTATAGTGTCTGCCATTACTAGGGCGTTCCACAATCTGACTGCTCTAACTGTAAAGAACCCTACCTTTCACAGCTATTTTTTGGCTCCGCTGTTATAGTGTCTGGCATTACTAGGGCGTTCCACAATCTGACTGCTCAAACTGTAAAGAACCCTAAATTTTAACAGCCACTTTTTGGCACCGCTGTTATAGTGTCTGCCATTACTAGGGCGTTCCACAATCTGACTGCTCTAACTGTAAAGAACCCTTTCCTATATAGCTGCTGTAATCTCCTTGTAGTCTTTGCATTCATTTTTTTTTTTCTCGTTGCGTTGTTATTTTTTTAAATCCAGACAAATCCCCTTAACATATAAAGACAAAGTAGGAATTGATGAGTCTGGTGCCTCTTGCTCTTTAAACCTCCTGAATATTATATTGTATCTTTATTTACACTCATTATTTCCTTCTTTGCTTTGCAGAATTCTAGCATCCCCGCCGCCGCAATGTCAGACCCAAAGTCAGTGTGCGTGTCGCTGGATGAAGTGGTCTCCGGCTGCGCTGGGAGTCAAGACACCCCCCTGCTTAATGGACATTTAAAAAAAGTCGACAACAACCTGACGGAGGCGCAGCGCTTCTCCTCATTACCCCGCAGGCCGGCCGTGAATATTGAATTCAAGGATCTCTCCTTCTCTATCCCTGAAGGGCCGTGGTGGAAAAAGAAAGGTAATTATCGATTGCAGGAGACAAATCACTGACGGCGACTTCTCGTTAAAAGTGAGAAATGCTCTGGTAATAAGGCATCATGGCTTGTGTCCGATGACGAGCGGAGGTTCAGGGCTCCTGCTTCTGTTCCTGTGTAAGGAGTCTTATAAGCCATGCAATGCTCACTGGGAAATACGTAGCTCTCCTCCAGAAGGGAGAAAAGTCTTTCTCTAGCGCCACCTACAGGCAGCATTACTGTAAAGATGATTTGTTTTTATCTCAGCAGTGGGAGCCACATAGAGCACTGAGATGTTGTCCCCCAATTCCTGGGGTTTTTGGGGCGAGTTTTTCTGCCTTGTTACTGATTTTTTTTTTTCATTTGCACCAAACTCATTGTTTTATGTGTTTGCCTATTTTTGTTCTTCACCGTTGTGAGCAAGGTTTAGGATTTTACCAAATTCTTCAATTGCGACTTTTTAAAAAAGTTTCAAAATTTGACGCAAAAGTATTGTGGCCTCTTTCGCCCTTTCCCTGGAGAGATTTGCTATAGAGTGATCCTCAAATGATGGCTCAGGCCTGAAGTGTACAAATAACATGGCATGAGCAGTAAGAAAGGCTCCGCCCGAAAAACAATAGCATCTACTTGTATCCTGTCAGATCCCTGATGACCCTGCTGATTCCTCATGCCCCTGCTGATTCCTCATGCCCCTGTTAGTCTCTGATGTCCCTGCTGATTCCTGACCCCCCTGATGATCCCTGATGATCCCTGACACCACTGCTGATCATTGACACTCCTGCTGATCCCTGATGCCCCTGCTGATTCCTAACACCCCTGCTGATCCCTGATGCCCCTACTGATTCCTAACACCCCTGCTGATCCCTGATGCCCCTACTGATTCCTGATGCCCCTGCTGATTCCTAACACTCCTGCTAATCTCTGATGCCCCTGATGATCCCTGACACCCCTGCTGATCCCTGACACCCCTGTTGATCCTTGACATCCCTGCTGATCCGACGCCCCTGCTGATCCCGACGTACATGCTGATCCCCGATGTACATGCTGATCCCCTATGTACATGCTGATCCCCGACGTACATACTGATTCCTGACGCCCCTGCTGAACCCTAATGCCCCTGCTGATACCTGACACCCCTGCCGATCACTGACGCCACTGCTGATCCCGACGTACATGCTGATCCCCGACGTACATGCTGATCCCTGATATTCCTGCTGATTCCTGACACCCATGCTAATTCCTGATGCCCATGTTGATTCATGATGCCCCTGCTGATCTCTGATGCCCCTGCTGATCCCTGAAGTTCCTGCTGATCAGCTGGATGAAGGCCCTTTTGTTGCCAGTCGTGGAGCTGTATATGTGGTTGGGACTGTTATTGGTCAGTCAGAATGAGACCCTGCTGCTGTGCCAAGTCACTGCCTAGTCTGCCCAGGACTCCAGCAGCAGAAGCCTTCAAATCAGCTTAATTTTCCAACAGATGGTTGCACTGTTGAGCGCCACATTCTGGGACCCATTATTTCACTTCTTGTAGAACCACCTATAGGTTTATTTTTGCCCTGTGCCGCTGCTTTCCACCTTTCTAGCCTCTTAGAATGGAAATAGTGTTGGGTTATCCGCCTGTTCTTTCTTCAGGAGCGCACCGCTCCTCTGCCTCCTGCTTGCCAGGGAGTAGCTGGCTCCTGAGGATTAACAGTTCAGACTAGTGGCATGGAGGAGCGCAGGGACGTTGAGGCTGGCCGCACTCACCCATCCAGCAAGCTTCAAAGCAGCGCTTCCAAGCTCCAAAACAAAGAGCTTCGTAGGAGCACAGGGACACTGAGGCTAGCTGTACCCTGCTTCAGAGCAGCGCTTCCAAGCTACATAATAAAGAGCATCGGAGGAGCGCAGGGATGTTGAGGCTGGCCACACTTACCCATTCAGCAAGCTTCAGAGCAGCGCTTCCAAGCTCTAAAACAAAGCATTGGAGGAGCACAGGGACACTGAGGCTAGCTGTGCCCTGCTTCACAGCAGCGCTTCCAAGCTACAAAACAAATAGCATCGGATGAGTGCATGCAGTGATGCTGAGGCTGGCCACACCCTACTTCAGAGCAGCGCTTCCATGCTCTAAAACAAAGAGCACCGGAGGAGCATAGGGACACTGAGGCTAGCTGTACCATGCTTCAGAGCAGCGCTTCCAAGCTCCAAAACAAAGAGCATTGGAGGAGCGCAGGTACGCTGAGGCTAGCCACAACCTGCTTCAGAGCAGCGCTTCCAAGCTACAAAACAAAGGGCATCGGAGGAGCGCAGGTACGCTGAGGCTAGCCACAACCTGCTTCAGAGCAGCGCTTCCAAGCTACAAAACAAAGGGCATCGGAGGAGCAACAGGAACGCTGAGGCTAGCTGTACCATGCTTCAGAGCAGCGCTTCCAAGCTCCAAAACAAAGAGCATCAGAGGAGCATAGGGACACTGAGGCTACCAGTACCATGTTTCAGAGCAGCGCTTCAAAACTCCAAAACAAAGAGCGTTAGAGGAGCAACAGGAACGCTGAGGGTGGCTGAACCCTGCTTCAGTGCAGCGCTTCCAAGCTCCAACGCAAACAGCTTGCATAGGAAACCAGCCAATGCTGATAGACTTCAGAGGTGAACGAGTTGTACACAGTAGAATGAAAAATTCTTGAGATTTTTTAGTAAGAGGTAAATTGCTAAGTTGCTTGTCTGCAATTCTACCTATTTACCCAGAGGAGAGACCCCCATAAATACGGGTGTCACAAACCACCGGGGGGGTCACTCAGGAATCCCCCGCGCTGGCTACCAGTACGTCACAATCGGGGGGTAACAAGTGGGGGTCACCCCTCCTTTATACCTCCCGACCGACAGACAGAGCACGTGACGCGCTCTCTAGCGCCCCTCTTATAGTCAGGCCAATTATGGAATTGCCCGACAATAAGCAAGGAGGCCGCTATACTACTTATGCCGATTATTGAAGGGTCCCCGGTGAGAGTAAGGTATATATTCCCCCGACCTCCGCGGGCGGAATATATAAAATCTCCCCGAATCTCACTGGCCTCCCCACAATAATCCTTGGCACAATTCGCTGCCACCAACCGATTTACGGTAACTATTAGCCGAACACACAGACGTGGGATTCAAGATCGAGATAACAGAACAGCCCAAGATTAATTATATAATTTAATCAGCCTAAAGCACACTAGAACTACAATATATACAATAGGGAATCTACAGAATATACATATGTCAGAGTACAGTTACAATCAAAGCATGGGTTACAAACAGGCATACACAGTTCCAGCAGTTACCTTGTTGCGTCTGGCCACAGGGGGGCGCTGTACCCAGGTTTCTAGGATCCTTCCCACAGATGTTTCCTACACGTGCCCCCAGCGAAAAGAACACTGGAAAATGGCCGAAGTAGGGTTATCAACCTGGGCAAATCCAGGTCCCCTCCTACCTTAGTGACCTCAGAGGGAGCACTGCTCCACCCCTGGCTTGAGTTATGGACAATCCACAACATGGAATATGGGCCATAACTTTGCCTGGGAGCGTCGTAGGCGGACGCCAATGCTCTCATTGTGACAGTTATGAATTTAGCTACAGAACGAGGGGACTCATGACCTGTCTGCCAGTTCCCCATTGGCTGATATCACGCCTGGGGCATTTCCCAATGTCCTGCTCCCATAAAAAGGGTGTGCCGGCATCGTCCGCATGCGGAGACACCATTTTTATGGTTGCCATATTTATCGGAAATATGGCTTGCGAGATATGAACCATTTTTTACTGGAGTCGTTCTGTCTGGCTATTTCCATAGCCTTGCTAACTAGCTAGCAGCCCCCACTACAGGGTCACGGCAGGGAGTCATCCTGTGTCCATTGTCCCCAAGCCACCTAATTTCCATATCACAGGACATGGCCATGGAGGTGTAAGTGGAACACTGAGAACAAGAAGGGAGGGGGCACTGCCAGGGAGTGATGAGGGATTATGACTGGAGTCATAATTCATCTTCATATCCCGGGATTTGCCTCACACCTCCCCCCTTTTGAGGGCGCTAGGGGGCAGCACACTCCGGTGTTCCCCCGTGCGCCCGTCCGCGACCTCTCCTTGTCGGGACAGCCCGTCTGCGTTACCGTGGTCACGGCCCCTTTTGTGGCGAATGGTGAAGTTGTATTGCTGGAGCGCAAGGCTCCATCGCAACAATCGCCCATTCGTCCCAGAGACGGTGTGCAACCAGCTGAGGGGATTGTGGTCCGTCTCCACGATGAAGTGGCGCCCGTATAGATAGGGTTGCAGACGCTGCAGGGCCCACACTATGGCCAGGCACTCCTTCTCCATCGTGGAATAGGCAACTTCCCTTGGTAACAGCTTCCTGCTCAGGTACAAGACTGGGTGCTCTTGGCTCGCAGAGTCCACCTGGCTGAGCACCGCACCGAGGCCGAAGTCACTGGCGTCGGTCTGTACTACAAACGGCCGCGTGAAGTCGGCTGCCTGTAGCACGGGCGGGCTGGACAGGGCGTCCTTTAGGGCCCGGAAGGCTGTCTCGCAGTCCATTGTCCAATCGACTGCAGAGGGCAGCTTCTTCTTGGTGAGGTCCGTCAAGGGCTTTGCCAGGCTACTATAGCATGGAACAAACCTCCTATAGTACCCAGCGGTCCCCAAGAAGAACATCACCTGCTTCTTGGTCCTGGGGGTGGGCCAGGATGCGATGGCTTCCACTTTCTCAGGCTCGGGCTTCAGTGTTCTCCCACCTACCCGGCGACCGAGGTACTGGACCTCGCTCATGGCCAGCTGACACTTTCCCGGCTTGATGGTCAAACCTGCCCGGTGGATCCGCCTGAGCACCTGTGCTAGATGCTCTAGGTGGTCCTCCCAGGTGGGACTGAAGACGGCAATGTCATCCAGGTACGCGGCCGCGTACCCTTCAAGTCCCTTGAGCAGGGTGTTGACCATCCGCTGGAAAGTGGCAGGGGCATTCCTCATCCCGAATGGCATCACCGTGGACTCGTACAGTCCAAATGGGGTAATAAAGGCAGAGCGTTCCCTGGCCTTGCGAGTCAGGGGGATCTGCCAATATCCCCGGCTCAGATCCATGATGGTCAGGTACTGAGCCCCGGCCAACTGATCGAGCAGGTCATCGATGCGTGGCATTGGGTACGCATCGGCGACCGTGACCGCATTGAGCCCCCTGTAGTCCACGCAGAACCGAGTGGTTCGGTCCTTCTTAGGGACGAGGACTACAGGCGAGGCCCAAGCGCTGTTGGATGCCTGGATCACCCCCAGCTTCAGCATCTCGTCAATCTCCTGGCGCATGTGTGGCTGCACCTCCAGGGAGACCCGATATGCTGAACGCCGGATCGGGGGATGATCCCCAGTGTCCACGTGATGGATAGCCAAGTCAGTCCTTCCGGGCGGGTTGGTAAACAACCCCCGGAAGGGGAGGAGGGTGGCCCACAGCTGGGACCGTTGGTCCTCCAAGAGCTGGTGGCCAACCTCCACATCCTCAATGGATCCGCCTGCCCTAACCTGGGCTAGCATATCCAAGAGGGTTTCCGCTTCTCCCTCCTCGGGCAGGTTGCACACGGGGAGCGCACATGCCTCCCGCTCATGATGTGCCTTCATCATGTTCACATGGACGGGCTTCCGCCTTCCACGGGCAGGGTCCAGGGTGACCAGGTACGTCACAGGGTTGAGCTGCTGGTACACGAGGTATGGGCCTTCCCAGGCTGCCTGAAGCTTGTCCTGTGGTACGGGGACCAGTACCCACACCTTTTGACCCACTTGGTAGGTCCTCTCACAAGCGTTCTGGTCGTACCAACGCTTCTGATCGGCCTGGGCTTGAGCCATATTGTCGTGTACCAGTTGCGTCAAGGCCTGCATTTTGTCCCGGAAGCGCATGACATACTCGATAACCGACACTCCAGGGGTGGCCAAATCCCCTTCCCAAGCCTCTTTCACCAGAGCCAGGGGGCCCCGCACACGTCGCCCGTACAGGAGCTCAAACGGTGAGAATCCTGTTGAGGCCTGTGGAACCTCCCGGTAAGCAAATAACAGGTGTGGGAGATACCGCTCCCAGTCACGCCCATGGGAGTCGACCAACATCTTAAGCATCTGCTTTAAGGTGCCATTGAACCGCTCGCACAGGCCATTAGTCTGTGGATGGTACGGGCTGGCCACCAGATGTCGCACCTGGACCTGCTTACAGAGGGCCTCCATCAGCTGGGACATGAATTGGGTCCCCCGGTCAGTGAGCATTTCCTGGGGAAAACCCACTCGGGAGAAAATCTCCAGCAATGCGGTGGCCACCTTGTCAGCCCGAATGGACGACAAGGCCACTGCTTCTGGGTACCGGGTGGCATAGTCCACTACCGTCAGTATGAAGCGTTTCCCGGAGCTGCTGGGGATGGCCAGCGGGCCGACCAGATCCACAGCCACCCTCCTGAAAGGCTCATCGATGATTGGCAGAGATACCAGTGGGGCTTTGGGGTGTGGCCCCGCCTTCCCCACTCTCTGACAGGTTTCACACGAACGGCAGTAGGCAGCCACATCGGCCCCCATTTTTGGCCAGTAGAAATGCTGGTTCAACCTGGCCTTGGTCTTAGCGATCCCTAGGTGTCCGGCCATCGGAATCTCATGTGCGATCCGCAACAACTCCGTCCGGAACGGATAGGGTACCACCAACTGTCGGTCCCTGGGCCACGCCTCCGGTGAACCCTGCTGGACCGTGGCCCGGTACAGCCGTCCTTGGTCCCAGACCACTCGCTCCGGGTCCGAGTCCGAGGGAGGCTGTGCCGCCTGCTCCTTAAGAGCTTTCAGGCTGTCGTCAGCTTCTAACGCTGCCTGAAACCCCTGACTAGATGTGGCCAGAATCGACGAGACTGTCACATCTTCAGTCAGTACCCCGGGACCTGTGTCCTGGCCTCCACCTGACTCGGCTGCCACTTGGTCAGAAGGGGAAGAGCTATCGGACCTCCGGGAGGCCCCTTGGCTTCCAGCACTCCCACTGCGGGTGACAGCGGCCACAGCCGCTGCGACCGTGGGTCGTGCCTGCTCCTCCTCCGTTCCTGACCAAGTCGCCGGTTCAGGCAGACCTACCTGGCTTCCTGACACCCCGGTTGTGGGGGAACCATGCACCGAGATCTTACCTGGGAGCACTTCCGCTCCTGGACCGGCCCCAATCTCACCTGCCTGTTCCCCTCCTGCAGCAACAGAACCCCGCTGTGAAATCTCTGGGGACCCCACATTTGCTGTGGTAGCCCCCACCCCACACACTGGTCCTCCCCCTGCAGCACCCTGCTCTCTGCTTATCCCTGCAGAGGGCAACAGATCCCAGCTCACAGGCTGGTTACTTGTAGAGGCATTGTCACACCTTTCTCTGACCCCCTCCCCTCCTGTCACAGCTGCAGCTGCGTGTGTGTCTATGGTGTCTGTGCAAGCAGAAATATCAGAGTTCACTCCCTCCTCCCTTACATCATTCATAGATAACACATTAACATTGTCAGGAGTCATGTCAGTACTGGCTGAAGGTTCAGCCCTTGGGGGGGGCCCAAACTGGGAGGTTATCTGCCCCAAATCTGTCCCAAGTAGCACGTTTGCAGGGATCCGATCAGTTACCCCCACCTCCCTCACCCCCCGCCCTGCGCCCCAGTCCACATAAATGTCAGCAACAGGCAGCGCCGGGTCAGTGCCTCCAATCCCGGAGACAGCGAGGGTTTTTCCAGGGATCAAGTCTTGGGGGGACACCATCTCAGGCCGCACCAGAGTCACCTCCGAGGCGCTGTCTCGCAGTCCTATGGTCACAGACCGGCCGACGGTGACAGGTTGGAAGCTGTCCAGGGACCTACCACCACCCCCACCCACACAATACACCTTGGGCGGCCCTTGGGACGGGGACGGAGCCGGGGCCTTGGGACGCTGAGGGCACATGGCCTTGAAGTGTCCAGGTAGGTTGCACTGGTGGCACCGTCTTGGCTCTGCCACGGGCCTGGAGAGGGGAGTTGAGGGGGACACCCCCTGCAGTCTAGGGGCAGGTGGGGCAGTCGCAGAATTCATCTTACCCCCTCTCCAGGTGCTGCTGGTGGCTGCTCTCCTGGCTTCAGGAGCCCGATTGTTGGTGTAGTCATCGGCCAGGGCAGCTGTAGCCGTGGACCCCTTTGGCTTCTGGTCTCGGATGAACTGGCGGAGATCCTCAGGGCAGTTCCACAAGAGTTGCTCCGTGATGAACAAGTCCAGGATCTCCGGTCCGGTGGAAAGCTGCAGGCCTTGGGTCCAGTGGTCGGCAGCTCGGGCAAGTGCCCGCCGGTGGTCAGCCCAGGAGTCCTTTGGTCCCTTCTGTAGGCTCCGGAACTTCTTGCGGTAGGACTCTGGGGTGAGGTTGTACTGTTGGATCAGGGCCCGCTTGATGGTGTCGTAGCCCTGATCTGCCTCAGCAGGCAAGTCCCCAAGGATATCCAGGGCCTTACCCCTTAAACGGGGGGTCAGGTATTTGGCCCACTGGTCCTTGTTCAGATGGTGCTGCAAGCAAGTCCGTTCAAAAGCAGTCAAGAAAGAGTCCAAGTCTCCATCCTTCTCCAGCACTGGGAAGTCCTCAACACGGACCTTTGGAAGTTTGGTGTCTTGAAGGTCACGTGTGGCTGATGAGGGCCGGAGCTGAGCTAGCTGCAGCTGGTAGTCACGCTCTGCCTGGCGCTCTTCACGCGCTGCCTGCCGCTCCGCAGCCTCAGCCTCACGCGCTGCTTGCCGCTCTGCCCTGCGCTCTGCCAGGAGTCCCTTGTAGCCCTCCTGGTCTCCAGCCTGGAGAAGGGCCATAGCCATTTGAAGAAGGCTATCCGAGCCTCCCAGGCTCGGTGGAATGGCACGTGGTGATCTGCGGCCCGCTGCGGAGCCTGGTGGTTCACTGTCCATTGCAGAGCGGAGGGCTGGCATCTGGCTCGTTGAGGACCCTTGGGTGAGCTGCTCCTCATCTTGTCCAGCAGTGCCAGGTTGTGCAATGTCCTCTGCAGAGCTGTTTTCTGGCGTCGAGCTCCTGGAGGACTCGTGGGCAACCTCCTCATTACTGTCCACAGCACCGTCCTCCCTCTCTTCGGCTCCTGCTTTAGCATTGGCCAGTTGCCTAGCTCTGCTCCTGGTGCCATCAGCCATTCTTGCAGACTTTTGGTCACTGACACAGAACTGACACCTGATGCCTCCACACACCTTACAGTATCTGCACTCTGACACTCTAGTGTTGAGCTAGTCTGAAGACCCCAGCAGCCACAGCTGCTGCAGGCAGTCTTTAGTGTCTGGGAGTATGGGTCTCACACTCACACACACTATTATCTCGATCCCACCGCTATGCCACCAATATGTCACGAACCACCGGGGGGGTCACTCAGGAATCCCCCGCGCTGGCTACCAGTACGTCACAATCGGGGGGTAACAAGTGGGGGTCACCCCTCCTTTATACCTCCCGACCGACAGACAGAGCACGTGACGCGCTCTCTAGCGCCCCTCTTATAGTCAGGCCAATTATGGAATTGCCCGACAATAAGCAAGGAGGCCGCTATACTACTTATGCCGATTATTGAAGGGTCCCCGGTGAGAGTAAGGTATATATTCCCCCGACCTCCGCGGGCGGAATATATAAAATCTCCCCGAATCTCACTGGCCTCCCCACAATAATCCTTGGCACAATTCGCTGCCACCAACCGATTTACGGTAACTATTAGCCGAACACACAGACGTGGGATTCAAGATCGAGATAACAGAACAGCCCAAGATTAATTATATAATTTAATCAGCCTAAAGCACACTAGAACTACAATATATACAATAGGGAATCTACAGAATATACATATGTCAGAGTACAGTTACAATCAAAGCATGGGTTACAAACAGGCATACACAGTTCCAGCAGTTACCTTGTTGCGTCTGGCCACAGGGGGGCGCTGTACCCAGGTTTCTAGGATCCTTCCCACAGATGTTTCCTACACGTGCCCCCAGCGAAAAGAACACTGGAAAATGGCCGAAGTAGGGTTATCAACCTGGGCAAATCCAGGTCCCCTCCTACCTTAGTGACCTCAGAGGGAGCACTGCTCCACCCCTGGCTTGAGTTATGGACAATCCACAACATGGAATATGGGCCATAACTTTGCCTGGGAGCGTCGTAGGCGGACGCCAATGCTCTCATTGTGACAGTTATGAATTTAGCTACAGAACGAGGGGACTCATGACCTGTCTGCCAGTTCCCCATTGGCTGATATCACGCCTGGGGCATTTCCCAATGTCCTGCTCCCATAAAAAGGGTGTGCCGGCATCGTCCGCATGCGGAGACACCATTTTTATGGTTGCCATATTTATCGGAAATATGGCTTGCGAGATATGAACCATTTTTTACTGGAGTCGTTCTGTCTGGCTATTTCCATAGCCTTGCTAACTAGCTAGCAGCCCCCACTACAGGGTCACGGCAGGGAGTCATCCTGTGTCCATTGTCCCCAAGCCACCTAATTTCCATATCACAGGACATGGCCATGGAGGTGTAAGTGGAACACTGAGAACAAGAAGGGAGGGGGCACTGCCAGGGAGTGATGAGGGATTATGACTGGAGTCATAATTCATCTTCATATCCCGGGATTTGCCTCACAACGGGATTTGGTGCAAATTTAATCATCCAGAAACCAAAGTGCAGCTCCCCCTGTAAGGCTCCGCGCTCCCCCTGTAAGGCTCCGCGCTCCCCCTATAAATGGCTCCGTCACTGGCTGTCCGTCATCTTTTCTCAGCTAAATTACAGGTTGGCATCGGAGGTTATTCTGTCGCTCCCCTATGATTACGGCTCGCGGACTCTTAATAGGAGCGATGAATCAGAGGAGATAATATATAGGGGGCGCTGTATGTGCGCCATCACGTGCCGGGAAGGTGCGAAATCATCCGGATATTCGGGGAGTCACGGACCCCATGTGCTGTGCCCACTCTTCCCAGGTCCATGCCTTTCTTTTCCACTTTGAGGTTCCAGTTCTTCACCATTTTCAAGATCTCTGCTTGCTGTCACTAAACACTGACATTCTCTATGACATTCATATTTCTTCACTGCTGATGGTTTGTTACAATTGCGTCCAATCCTAGAATATCCTTCTGTCCTGATTCTTTGATACAATGTATCAGTGCAGGTCTCAGGTACCTCACTGTTCAGGTAGGATTTTGGCAGCCTCTGACCCCACTATAGGGCGCTTGGTGTGCCCCTGTGAAATGGGTACTACCCCCCTCATCAGGAGGAGCTCCAGTCCAACTTATACAGCTGCGGGGCTCGTTACAGTGTGACAGCCTCTTTCTTACAAAAAGCCATTGACCGGTGTCACTTGGAAATGATTAAAGATGGTTTTAAAGAAGAATAGCCTCCCCCTCCCCCCCCCCCCCCCGACAAAATCACTATTGTGAAATATTTTACCCCGTTCCTCTGTTATTCCTCCTGGAAATCATAACTGGGTGTTAACTATCCCCTAGTAAAAGGGTCATTCCGATACTGTCACCTTTGAATGGACAGTTTCATAGTTTGGTAATACCCACTTGCAAATTCCCAGGAGGAATAACAGAGGAACACAACATGGTACAGTTATATGAAATTAAAAAAAAATAATAATTATTGCAAAATTTCCAATAGAGACATGTCTGGAGAGCAGAGGTCATCCTTAAAGGGATACTTCTCTCTCCAAGATCCTATCCCAATATGCAGTAGGTGTAATAATAATAATATTAGCAAATACCGCAAATTAGAAATGTAGTATAGTTCTCCTGATATATCCATGTCTCTTACCTCATGTGCAGGGCATTGTAGGACCTTGGGTATCTATGGTTATGGCCACTAGCAACTAACCAAAGAAATGTAGTATATTTCTCCTGATACAGCCATGTCTCTTACCTCATGTGCAGGGCATTGTAGGACCTTGGGTATCCATGGTTATGACCACAAGCAACCAACTGTCACTATATGCATGGTCATAACCATAGATACTTAAGCTACAATGCCCTGAACATGATGTAAGAGACATGGCTATATCAGGAGAACTATACTATGTTTCTTTAGTTAGTTTCTAATGGTCATAACCATAGATACCTAAGATCATGCAATGCCCTGCACATGAGGTAAGAGACATGGCTATATTAGGAGAACTATACAATCTTTCTTTAGTTAGTTGCTAGTGGTCATAACCATGGATACTTAAGGTCCTGCAATACCCTATACATAAAGTAAGAGATATGGCTATAGCAGGAGAACTATGCTACATTTCTTTAGTTAGTTACCAGTGGTCATAACCTTTGATACCTAAGGTCCTGCAATGCCCTGCACATGAGGTAATAGACATGACTCTATCAAGAGAACTGTACTACATTTCTTTAGTTAGTTGCTACTGGTCATAACAATTGATACCTAAGGTCCTGCAATGCCCTGCACATGAGGTACGAGACATGGCTATAGGAGGAAAACTATACTACATTTCTTTAGTTAGTTGCCAGTGGTCATAACCTTTGATACCTAAGGTTCTGCAATGCCCTGCACATGAGGTAAGAAACATGGTTATATCAGCGGAATTAAACTACATTTCTTTAGTTAGTTGCTAGTGATCATAACCATAGATTCCTAAGGTTCTGCAATGCCCTGCACATGAGGTCAGAGACATGACTATATCAGGAGAACTATTCTACATTTCTAATTGGAAGTATTTGCTTATATTATTTATTATACCTACTACATATTGAGACAGGATCTTGGAGATGGGAATAACCCTATAAATAAGTGGTTTATTCCACTGACAGCAAGCAGAGATCCCAAAATTGAAGCTGACTTAAAAGACAAAATAAACCACAAAAATGTGCAACTTGCAACAATGCAAACAAAATAGAGTCGTATGCCAAAAATACAAATAAAAAAAATGCAGGAAAAATGTAGGGGTGTTTTTTTTACATTCCTTATCGTGAAATAAATGGCTCTATAATAATAATATATTCTAAAAATATTAGCCGCCTAATCCCATTACACATATCCATTATACGACAAGTTACAAGATGGATGTAGCAGAGTCTGTAGATTTCAACAAACCAGACTATTGCGATCCTGCCGTTAATTGTACCAAATTACAAACTCAGGTCTGCTACATCTTTGTAACTTGGGGGGTTGGTGTTCTGTGTAATATTTCACTAGGGAAATTCCTCTTTTTAGGATTCTCATCTCTTATCTCACTGTGGAGGACTTGTCCTGTCCTCCATTACACAGAGGGTCCATTGATTTCAATGAGAATTGTGCAATACCTAATATGTCCTGCGGAGGCGCTGCAGGAAATCTAAACACAGCCAATCATTGATTATCTCAGCAATTTTTTGATAAACCCTCCTATCAAGATAGGAAAACCAAAAACCCCTTTAAGCCTAAGCCCTTTAACCCTGAGCCCTTTAACCCTGATCTCTTCAACCCAGAGCCCTTTAACTCTGAGCCCTTTAACCCTGAGCCCTTTAACCCTGAGCCCTTTAACCCCGAGCCCTTTAACCCTGAGCCCTTTACACTAGACAAACTGTGAAATTGTCACAAATCTGTAATCTGTTATCAAGAGGTTTTCCATCGAACATTAAGTGTCTGGCGCTTTATTTTCGAGGATTATCTTTTGTAAGTGCTTCATAATCTGATTTAGATTTATAAAAGTAAAAAAAAACCAACAAAAATCTTTCTATAATTTGACCATAAAGAAAATATTAAAATGAAAAAGAGGAAAATCCGCCAGATATCACGGGGATTCGGCGCTTTTATGTTCTCTGACAAGAGGCTGAAGAACGACGCCATAAAGGATTTCATAGTTTTATCAGACTGGGACTAATCTGCTGCACGGCTGAGTAATGGCCGACAGCGCAACGCCCGGAAGGAATGGGGCCCTGGGCGTCAATCAAATAAGAGCCCCTGATACATGAGTGTAGGCTCATAGTGTGTCACTGCCAACACACTACAGACAAATAATACCACTATATAGTGCCAAAATAATATCACCATGCAATATCCAAATAATTCTAACCCACACAATACTGCCATACTAAATAAAACCACGTGCACACGTTGAGTATTTAGTGATTTTTTTTACCTCACTATTAATACTGAGGTAAAAAAAACACACCAAATACTCAACATGGGCTTAATACGGAGGTAAAAAACTGAGCAAATACTCAACGTATCCACAAGGCCATAATACTGAGGTAAAAACTCACCAAATACTCAGCGTATGCACGTGGCCTTAATACTGAGGTAGAAAACTCACCAAATACTCAGCGTATGCACGTGGCCTTAATACTGAGGTAGAAAACTCACCAAATACTCAGCGTATGCACGTGGCCTTAATACTGAGGTAAAAAACTCACCAAATACTCAGCGTATGCACGTGGCCTTAATACTGAGGTAAAAAACTCACCAAATACTCAGCGTATGCACGTGGCCTTAATACTGAGGTAGAAAACTCACCAAATACTCAGCGTATGCACGTGGCCTTAATACTGAGGTAAAAAACTCACCAAATACTCAGCGTATGCACGTGGCCTTAATACTGAGGTAAAAAACTCACCAAATACTCAGTGTATGCACGAGGCCTTAATTCTGAGGTAGAAAACTCACCAAATACTCAGCGTATGCACGTGGCCTTAATACTGAGGTAAAAAACTCACCAAATACTCAGTGTATGCACGAGGCCTTAATTCTGAGGTAGAAAACTCACCAAATACTCAGCGTATGCACGTGGCCTTAATACTGAGGTAAAAAACTCACCAAATACTCAGCGTATGCACGTGGCCTTAATACTGAGGTAAAAAACTCACCAAATACTCAGTGTATGCACGAGGCCTTAATTCTGAGGTAAAAACTCACCAAATACTTAGCGTATGCACGTGGCCTTAATGCTGTGTCCGCACTTTGCGTTTCCACCTGCGTTTCAGCTGCTTTTTAGGTCCGTTTTGAACTGCAGCGTTTTCATGCCAAAAGGCATGCGTTTTGCTTTTCCACAATAGTCTACTTTGCGTTTTAAAATGCTGCGTTTAATTTGCATAATTTGTGACAAAAAACATGCGTTCAAAGAAGCAGCATGTCAATTGTTTTTGCCATTTCTGCAGCGTTTTGCTAACATTGAAGTCAATGAGAAGTATCAAAAAGCAGCAAACATCAAAATTCCACCGTTTTACCTGCTTTTTAGGGGCAGAAACAGTGCATTTTTTACTTCAAAAACGCATGCTTTTCACACATTAAAATAATGATTTGATATGTCCCTTTACACACACACATAGTCCGACAATTAAATTAAAGAAAATTTTGATTTTATTGCTATTTTATCAATAAATATTATAAAGCCGGAATAATTTCATGAAATATAACTATTTTCTTTATTAATTCAAAAATGATATATGTTTTGCTTTTTTTTCTCTTTTTTCATTCTGTTTGACTATTTAATCTTTATTTAGCAGTGTCTTGATGTTCAAAACGCATCTGTCAAAACGCAAGGGAAAAAGCATGTAAGAAGCGCTGAAAACGCTTCTAAAATGCGGTAAATACGCATGCGTTTTTAGCGCTAAATATCTAAAAAAGGCAACATTGGCTAAATCAATTAATGCCAAAACGTGCGTTTAGAAATGCAACTAGGACGACGCAAAGTGCGGACATAGCCTAAAAACTCACCAAATAGTGTATGCACGAGGGCTTAATAGTGAGGTAAAAACTCACAAAATACACAGTGTATGCAGGAGGCCTTAATACTGAGGTAAAAAACTCACCAAATACTCAGTGTATGCAGGAGGCCTTATACTGAGGTAAAAACTCACCAAATACTCAGTGTACACACGTGGCCTTAATACTGAGGTAAAAAAACTCACCAAATACTCAGCGTATACACGTGGCCTTAATACTGAGGTAAAAAAAACCTCACCAAATACTCAGTGTGTGCACGTGGCATTAATACTGAGGTAAAAAACTCTCCAAATGCTTAATATGTGCACGTGGCCTAATACTGCTATACAGTATCCCAATAATAGTACCATAGAGGGCTCACATAATGCCATATATTTCCCACAGAATACCTAAGTAATACTGCTATACAATATCCAAATAGTATTACCATGAAGGGCTCACAAAGTACAACTATACATTTCCCACACATTACTGCCATATAATACCTAAATAATACCATCATACAGTATCCCAATAATAGTACCATAGAGATTTCACGTAATAATGCCATTTCTTTCCTACAATACATAAACAATACCACTACACAGTATACAAATAGTAGTACCATAAAGGGCTCACATAATATAGTAAAATATTTCCCACACAATACAGCACAGAATATCTAAATAATACCGCTATATAATATTACCATAGTGGGCTCACATATTACAGCCATATATTTACCATATAGTACTGCCACATCATGCTTAAATATCACAGTATCGAAATAATTCTGTTATAGGGATCATATCATACTGCCATATGTTTACCTCACAATTTCACCATTCAATGCCTAAAGGTTACCTCCATACAGTATCCAAATAATACTACCATAAGGGGCTCACCTAATATAGCCATATATTTCCCATAGAATACTACCATACAGTGCTGAAATAATATTTTCACGCAGCATCCAAATAATACTGACATACAGTATACAGTATAGCTCACACAATATTACCATACAGTGTCCATATAATACCACTGTATATTGCCGTATAATACTGCCATATGATGGCTACATAATGCTCCTCCTTCTAATTTCTTGCCATTTTGAAGATTTCTGCTTGCTGTCAATGAAGAAAATGATCCGAGTGGATCCGATGAGAGAAGAGGGGATGTGGTGACTCCATGGAAACGAGCATAAAGTCCTTTAAAGGGGTTTTCCATTTTCACCATTTTCAAGATCTCTGCTTGCTGTCAGTGAATCAATGCTTTTCTCCCAGACGGTAGAACCCGCTCCACGTTCATGTGATCCCACCGGACCCGCATATCGTCACATGACCAGGACAGGTTAACTGACAGCAAGCGGAGATCTTAACAAAAAAAAAAAAAGAGACATTGATGCAGAAAAATAAATCAGCACGATTTCCCCGCATAAGCGATGGGATTAGGAGGAATATGGATGAGCCGTGAAGACGCCGTGCTGCAGGATTTGCCGCTTTGCATCTTAAAGAATCCTTTTTGTGTGTGTGCGTCTGTGAAGGGTGCGAGATAAATGCGCAGCATTAGCAGACAGGAATCCATTATCTCCACAGTTGGGCAGTTCCCGCGCCCGTAAGTGCCAATTACAGACGATAAATTGTGTGGAAAAGAACGTTCAAGAAAAAAGGGGGAAAGTTCTCTATAGAACAAGCCACAGGCTGTAGAACTACAAGTCCCAGAATGTCCCGACAGCGTCCTATAGACTTACGCTAAGCGCAGCCATGTTGTCTTCCGTTTTCTCATCTTTAGTCTGTTGTTGTGCTGTGAAGGGCTCAAAATCAGTATGCTATTAAAAGGAAACCATCAGCAAGGTTTATTCCCCTCCCGTACCTTTGTAGGACACAATCTTAAGATTCACTGTCTAATATTGAGTCTTAGAAACCAAATCATTAATAGCCTTTTATATAAATATTAAGTATATACAGTACCTCTTTCCCTTAGGACCCGGCTTTCCCATGCTTTGATATGCATCTTTCCCTCAGCACCCAACTTTCCATGCTCTGCTATATATCTTGCCCTTAGCACCCAGCTTTCCCATGCTCTGCTATACATCTTTCCCTCAGCACCCAGCTTTCCCATGCTCTGCTATACCTCTTTCCCTCAGCACCCAGCTTTCCCATGCCCTGGTGTACATCTTTCCCTCAGCACTCGACTTTCATATTCTCTGCTATTCATCTTTCCCTCAACACCTGGCTTCCCCATGCTCTGCTATACATCTTTCCCTCAGCACCCAGCTTCCCCATGCTCTGCTATACATCTTTCCCTCAACACCCAGCTTTCCCATGCTCTGCTATGCATCTTTTCCTCAACACCCAGCTTTCCCATGTTCTGCTATACATATCTCCCTCAGCTCTCAGCTTTCCCATGTTCTGCTAAACATTTTTCCCATGCTATGCTATACATCTATCCTCAGCACCCAGCTATCCCATGCCCTGATATACATCTTTCCCTCAGCACCCAACTTTCATATGCTCTGCTATACATCTTTCCCAAAACACCCGGGTTCCCCATGCTTTGCTATGCATATTTCCCTCAACACCCAGCTTTCCCATGCTCTGCTATACATCTGTCTCTCAGCACCCAACTTTACCATGTTCCAATTTTCATCTTTCCCATGATCTGCTATACATCTATTCATCAGCACCCAGCTTTCCCATGCCCTGGTATACATCTTTCCCTCAGCACCTAACTCTCATATGCTCTGCTATACATATTTCCCTTAGCTCCCAGCTTTCCCATGTTCTGCTAAACATCTTTCCCATGCTATACATCTATTCCTCAGCACCCAGTTCTCCCATGTTCTACTATGCATCTTCCCTCAGTACCCGGCTTTCCCAAGCTCTGCTATACATCTTTCCCTTAGCACCCAGCTTTCCCATGCTTTGATAAACATCTTGCCCTCAGCACCCAACTTTCCATGCTCTGCAGTACATCCTTCCCTCAGCGTCCAGGTTTCCCATGCTCTGCTAAACATATTTCCCTCAGCACCTGGTTTTCTCATGCTCTGCTATACATCTTTCTCTCAGCACCCAGCTTTCCCATGTTCTAATATACTTATTTCCCTCAGCACCCAGCTTCCCCATGCTCTGCTATACATCTTTCTCTCAGTACCCAGCTTTTCCATGTTCTAATATACATCTTTCCCTCAGCACACAGCTTTCCCAGGTTCTAATATTCATCTTTCCCATTCTCTGCTATACCTCTTTCCCTCAGTACCCGGCTTTCACATGCTTAGCTATACATCTTTCCGAAAACACCCAAATTCCCCCATGCTCTGCTATGCATCTTTCCCTCAGCACCTAGCTTTCCCATGCTCTGCTATACATATCTCCCTCAGCACGTAGCTTTCCCATGCTCTGCTATACATCTTTCCCTCAGCACCTAGCTTTCCCATGCTCTGCTATACATCTTTCCCTCAGCACCTAGCTTTCCCATGCTCTGCTATACATCTTTCCCTCAGCACCCAGCTTTCCCATGCTCTGCTATACATCATTCCCTCAGCACCCAGCTTTCCCATGCTCTGCTATACATCTTTCTCTCAGCACCCAGCTTTCCCATTCTCTGCTATACATCTTTCTCTATGCACCCAGCTTTCCCATTCTCTGCTATACATCTTTCTCTCAGCACCCAGCTTTCCCATGTTCTAATATACATCTTTCCCTCAGTACCCGGCTTTCACATGCTTTGCGATGCATCTTTCCCTCAGCACCCAGCTTTCCCATGCTCTGCTATACATCTTTCTCTCAGCACCCAGCTTTCCCATTCTCTGCTATACATCTTTCTCTCAGCACCCAGCTTTCTCATTCTCTGCTATACATCTTTCTCTCAGCACCCAGCTTTCCCATGTTCTAATATACATCTTTCCCTCAGTACCCGGCTTTCACATGCTTTGCTATGCATCTTTCCCTCAGCACCCAGCTTTCCCATGCTCTGCTATACATCTTTCTCTCAGCACCCAGCTTCCCCATGCTCTGCTATACATCTTTCTCTCAGCACCCAGCTTTCCCATTCTCTGCTATACATCTTTCTCTCAGCACCCAGCTTTCCCATTCTCTGCTATACATCTTTCTCTCAGCACCCAGCTTTCCCATTCTCTGCTATACATCTTTCTCTCAGCACCCAGCTTTCCCATTCTCTGCTATACATCTTTCTCTCAGCACCCAGCTTTCCCATTCTCTGCTATACATCTTTCCCTCAGTCCCCGGCTTTCACATGCTTTGCTATGCATCTTTCCCTCAGCACCTGGACACCATTAGATCTGTGAACAGCAACTTGCTGATGGTTTCCAGACAGAAATAAAAATTAGAAAGTGATGCAGATATATTACAAGGATTGGATTTTTACTTCCTGACTATGGAGATAACATCACTAAGGTGAGGCATCATTTTAACAGGAAGGACAAACTGGGCTCTGCTACATCTATCATTGTAAAGCCTGTGCTGTGCTTACAGATGTAAGCTGCAGCTTATTCCCCCAGCCCAGCAGGACCGGGTCAGATTACCAGACACCACCTGGGTGAGGTCCTCCTCTTGTGTATTATACGGCAATTAAACCTTCTTAATCCTTATAATTCTAAAAAAAAAAAAAAACTGCACTGGTGTGCGGGATTATTACTGATCTCATTCATACCGGTGCGTTATAATATATCGGGGTGCTTATATTAAAGGGGTTTCACAAAAGAATTGCTGCTTATTTCCAAAACCAGCGCCACTTTCCCCCACAGGTGGTCTGTGGTATTGCAGCTTAGCTACATTCACTTCAACCCAAATATTACTGTGCCCATATGGTGCCCAGCTAAAACTGCCGTATACAGTGTCCATAGGACTTATTTTACAGCACTCAAATATTACTGACATACTATGCCCAAATTGACCGTGTTCATATAAATACAGCATATAACGCCATTCAGTAGTAATGTAGAAATACAGTACTTAAATAATTCCGCTATACAGTGTCCACACAATTCTACAATAGTATCATTATACAGTAACCAAAAATTACTCTATACAGTGCCTAAAAATGATCACATACTGTACTACATATACCACCGTACACTACCTGATACTGCCATGCGATGTGCATAATACCGAGCTATATTGCTATATGGTCACTTCACGGTAGTATTACTTGGACACTGCAGAACTACTAGTTTACTGTATGGCGGAACTTTTTAAGCTCTACATGTCGGTAATATTTATTTACTGTTTTATTATTTGCACATGGTATGGAGAGCTATATGGAGTCTGTACGGCAGTATTATTTGAGTATTATATAGTAGTATATTTACAACTATATGGAGACTATACGGTAGTATTATTTGGGTATTATATGGTAGTATATTTACAGTTATATGGAGACCGTACGGCAGTATTATTTGGGACTTATATGGTAGTATATTTACAACTATATGGAGACTATACGGTAGTATTATTTGGGTATTATATAGTAGTATATTTACAACTATATGGAGACTGTATGGCAGTATTATTTGGGACTTATATGGTAGTATATTTACAACTATATGGAGACTATACGGAAGTATTATTTGAGACTTATATGGTAGTTTATTTACAGCTATATGGAGACTATACAGTAGTATTATTTGGGTATTATATGGTAGTATATTTACAGCTATATGGAGACAGTATGGCAGTATTATTTGGGTATTATATGGTAGTATATTTACAGCTATATGGAGACTATACAGTAGTATTATTTGGGTATTATATGGTAGTATATTTACAGCTATATGGAGACAGTATGGCAGTATTATTTGGGTATTATATGGTAGTATATTTACAGCTATATGGAGACTATACAGTAGTATTATTTGGGTATTATATGGTAGTATATTTACAGCTATATGGAGACAGTATGGCAGTATTATTTGGGTATTATATGGTAGTATATTTACAGCTATATGGAGACTATACAGTAGTATTATTTGGGTATTATATGGTAGTATATTTACAGCTATATGGAGACAGTATGGCAGTATTATTTGGGTATTATATGGTAGTATATTTACAGCTATATGGAGACTATACAGTAGTATTATTTGGGTATTATATGGTAGTATATTTACAGCTATATGGAGACAGTATGGCAGTATTATTTGGGTATTATATGGTAGTATATTTACAGCTATATGGAGACTATACAGTAGTATTATTTGGGTATTATATGGTAGTATATTTACAGCTATATGGAGACAGTATGGCAGTATTATTTGGGTATTATATGGTAGTATATTTACAGCTATATGGAGGCTATACAGTAGTATTATTTGGGTATTATATGGTAGTTTATTTACAGCTATATGGAGACTATACGGAAGTATTATTTGGGTATTATATAGTTTATTTACAGATGTATGGAGACTATACGGCAGTATTATTTGGGTATTATTTGGTAGTTTATTTACAGCTATATGGAGATTGTACGGCAGTATTATTTGGGTATTATACATTTTTATATTTACAACTATATGGAGACTCTACAGCAGTACTATTTGGGTATTATACGGTAGTATATATACAGCTATATGGAGACTGTATGGCAGTATTTGGATATTATACAGTAGTATATTTACAGCTACTGTATATGGAGACTGTACAGCAGTATTATATATATATATATTATACAGTAGTATATTTGCACTGTATGTGATAATTTTTAGGCACTGTATAACAGTAATTTTTGGTTAGTCTTTAAAAATACTGTTTTAGAACTGTATGGAAGATACAGTGTATAGCGGAATAATTTAAGCACTACATTTCTATATAAATACCCAATGGCGCTGTGTGGGCACTGTATTCTGGATTAATTTAAGGACTGTCTATTTGGGCATAGTATGGCAGTAATATTTGGATACTGTGCAATGATATGATTTGTGAATATTATGGACACTGTACGGCACTTTTAGTTGGGTACTATATGGGCACAGTAGCATTAGTAGTAGTGCAAATTGATTTTATTTTAGTATTGTATGGCACAATTGGCTGGTCAATGTCTACAACACATTATTTGAGCACCACATGGCGCTATTTCGGCACTGTATGCAGGTTTTATTTAAGCACAGTATGTCAGTAGTAAGTGGGTATTGTAATATGATTTTATTTTGGAATCGTATACAGAATCTTCTGGGCACTGTGTGGCGGTATTATTTATACACCTTATTGTGAAGTTTTATACATTACTAATAAAGGAGACAATGGTATTTTATGAACACAGTATGGAGCTTTTTTATTCAGAAATTTTTCTTATGCCATAGCAGCATTATTTTGGGTACTGTGTGATGGTGTTATTTTGGAATAATATGGCGGAATTATTTGTATGAATTATACAGTATGGCAGTAATATTTGCTTATTGCATAGCAGCATTATTTGTGAAATTTTTAGAACTATCACTTTAATTGTGGGGTTAGTTGACGCTATACGACATGAATCGCTATCTAAACACCGCATGGCAGTATTTGAGCACTATATGGTGGTTTTATCAAGGCACTGTAAATGTGTGCACTGTATGTCAGTAATATTTGGACACTATTTAGTAGTATTATAGAATAATGAGAGCTCAGAAATTTGTGTTTTTTTTATGCACCGTTTAGACACATTATTTTTAGGATGTACGTGTTAGCAAAATCTATGGTATTCACCTGCAGCCATAGTGGTCATCTGGCGGTAAATACAGTTGGAAAGGTGCAGCTGCAGGGAGAAAGTCAAGTTATATTCTCCCTGCAGGCGCATGCTTCCAGCTATTATGGCGGCACATAGGGATGTGAGTGTGAATATTTTTACTTTTTAAGTACAGAATGGCACTAAAAAACCTGATAACCCCATACGAGTTATATTTGGACATATGCGGTTATAGTTGGTTGTATAGCGGTATTATGTGGGTACTGTGTGATATTAATTTTAAAATGTGCGGTAGAATTTTTTGGGCACTGTATAGTGATAGTTAAGCAACTTGAGCAGCGTATGATGGTCATAATCCGTATTACCTGGACTCTGTGGGTGTCTGGCGGTATTAATGGTTATACTGAGCTGTTTGCCGTTTCCTACACACAAAGCTTCGCTCACGTCCGTAGATCTGGACCAAGTTTTTAATACGACACCCATTGATTCAATTAATACCGCCCGGCAGTTTCCGGCGCTGACTCTGGGGCTCGTCCCGTTCTGCACATCACAGATCCATCCTAGCAAATAGCGAAACCTCCAGCGACTCTTCAGCTCCTCGAGGATCTTATTACAGTGCAAGTAAGACACCGCAGGAGCTCGAGCCTCGGAAATACTGACAGCGCAGGATGGGGAGCGCAGGAACCGCAGCAGTGGAGCTGTTCTATGTATAACACGGACCCCAGACGAGGCCAAGAGACCCCAAATACAGGGGATTATCAAAGACGCATTGGGATTTGCATTCTCATTACTGCAAAGATATAAATTTCACCCATAATGTATGGAAAGGTCCCATCTCGTGGCCGCAGCAGATGACCCTCGGCTCACGGCCGCAGCACATGACACTCGGCTCACGGCCGCAGCACATGACACTCGGCTCACGGCCGCAGCACATGACACTCGGCTCACGGCCGCAGCACATGACACTCGGCTCACGGCCGCAGCACATGACACTCGGCTCACGGCCGCAGCACATGACACTCGGCTCACGGCCGCAGCAGATGACACTCGGCTCACGGCCGCAGCAGATGACATGTCGCGGGCGGAGGAGGGGACGCCGCGCTCTCCCTACTGCTCGGGTCCGGCTGGCACTGCGGCTGCTGCGGCCTGCCGCTGCTCGGTGGCTCGAGCGATGGGCCGGATCCCGGGGACTCGAGCGGCGCTCCTCGCCCGTGAGTGAAAGGGGGATTGGGTGTTGGGATTGTTGGGGTGAGTTTATTGTCCGTGACGCCACCCACGGTTGTGGTGATTTGTTGACACCACCGCTGCTCTGTATGGGGATCCCGGGAAGGATGGTATGGAGCAGCCAGTTGTTGTGTTGTCCCTCCGTGGGTAGGGGTTGGTGATCCCGGGGCCCAGTGATTAGGTGGGTGATGCAGGGCTTGGTGGGCGCAGGGACGCGGGGGCAGCGCTGTGCCTTGCGGCACTGTGGTACTCACTCAGCCTGAGACGATAACACAGTTCTCGGTAAAACACACGGCTGGGAAGACGGTTCCCACGGACGGCTGCACTTGCTTTCCCCAGTAGGTGACGGTGACGGTCCCTCTGTTCTGCACCTATGTTGATATTGGTTGCGATGGGCTCCCACCGGTAACCCGCTCCCCGGCTTGGATATGGGCCGGAGGAGCCCTACTTTGCCCGCAGGCGCTGGCCCTGAGAAACTGGTGCCCTGGCGGTGGCGGTGTCTCTCCGTTACGGTTGGACTGTTGCCTTCAATCGGGACTTGGTTGTTAGGAGACAGACGTCCCCTTCACTGACGGATTTGGCAAATTATGGCGACTCCTAGCCTTGCCGGGATCCGAAAGGCCCCTGCCCTGGTGCTGACTGTCCTTTGTATACTGCTCCAAACCGCCGTGTCACCACCCGTCCGCGGTCCTTCCAGCAGCCTCCGAGCAGTCCCCCTGCAGACTATCACCGCTGTCTGCTGACCTTGCTGACACTGTCCAGGCACACAGCCACGGACCAACTTCAGGCTTTCTTAACTCTTTCTTGTTACTTCTTTACTCCACTTACAAGCTCCTCTCCTTTGCTCCACTACCACTTCACTTCCTTCTACTTTCACTTGCAAACTCTAACTTCCCTCTGTTCTTCTTCCTGTCCAAACTCTATCTGCCCGGTTCTTCCCGCCTCCAGAGCTGTTACCTCCTTGGTGGGCGGAGCCAACTGCCTGGCCCACCCCCTGGTGTGAACATCAGCCCCTGGAGGAAGGCAACAAGGATTTTGGGTTAGCTTAGATGTTCCTAACTGGGGTGTAGGGTGTGGTGGTGTTGTGACCTGTGACCCCTGGCTTGCCCAGGGCGTCACAGACACTCGGCTCACGGCCGCAGCACATGACACTCGGCTCACGGCCGCAGCACATGACACTCGGCTCACGGCCGCAGCACATGACACTCGGCTCACGGCCGCAGCACATGACACTCGGCTCACGGCGGCAGCACATGACACTCGGCTCACGGCCGCAGCACATGACACTCGGCTCACGGCCGCAGCACATGACACTCGGCTCACGGCCGCAGCACATGACACTCGGCTCACGGCCGCAGCACATGACACTCGGCTCAGGGCCGCAGCAGATGACACTCGGCTCAGGGCCGCAGCAGATGAAACTCAGCTCACGCTCGCAGCAGATGACACTCGGCTCACGCTCGCAGCAGATGACCCTCGGCTCACGCTCGCAGCAGATGACACTCGGCTCACACCTGCAGCAGATGACACTCGGCTCTCGCTCGTCAGAGATGACACTCGGCTCAGGGCCGCAGCAGATGACACTCAGCTCACGCTCGCAGCAGATGACCCTTGGCTCACGATCGCAGCAGATGACCCTCGGCTCACGCTCGCAGCAGATGACCCTCGGCTCACGCTCGCAGCAGATGACACTCGGCTCACACTCGTAGCAGATGACCCTCGGCTCACGCTCGCAGCAGATGACCCTCGGCTCACGCTCGCAGCAGATGACACTCGGCTCACACTCGTAGCAGATGACCCTCGGCTCACCCCGCAGCAGATGATGCTCGGCTCACCCTCGCAGCAGATGACACTCGGCTCACGCCCGCAGCAGGTGACACTCGGCTCACGCTCGCAGCAGATGACACTCGGCTCACACCTGCAGCAGATGACACTCGGCTCACGCTCGTAGCAGATGACCCTCGGCTCACCCTCGCAGCAGATGACACTCGGCTCACGCCCGCAGCAGGTGACACTCGGCTCACGCTCGCAGCAGATGACACTCGGCTCACCCTCGCAGCAGATGATGCTCGGCTCACGCTCGCAGCAGATGATTCTTGGCTCGCGCTCGCAGCAGATGACACTCAGCTCTCGCTCGCAGCAGATGACACTCGGCTTACGCTCGCAGCAGATGATTCTTGGCTCGCGCTCGCAGCAGATGACACTCAGCTCACGCTCGCAGTAGATGACCCGGAGCTCACGCTCACAGCAGATGACACTCGGCTCACGCTCGCAGCAGATGACACTTGGCTCACGCTCGCAGCAGATGACACTCGGCTCACGCTCGCAGCAGATGACACTCGGCTCACGCTCGCAGCAGATGACACTCGGCTCACGCTCGCAGCAGATGACACTCGGCTCACACCCGCAGCAGATGACACTCGGCTCACGCTCGCAGCAGATGACACTCGACTCTCGCCCGTAGGAGATGACACTCGGCTCGCCCTCGCAGCAGATGATGCTCGGCTCACCCTCGCAGCAGATGATGCTCGGCTCACCCTCGCAGCAGATGACACTCGGCTCACGCTCGTCAGAGATGACACTCGGCTCACGCTCGTAGGAGATGACACTCGGCTCACGCTCGCAGCAGATGACACTCGGCTCTCGCTCGTCGGAGATGACACTCGGCTCACCCTCGCAGCAGATGACGCTCGGCTCACACTCGCAGCAGATGACACTCGACTCACCCTCGCAGCAGATGATTCTTGGCTCACGCTCGCAGCAGATGACCCTCTTCTCACGCTCGCAGCAGATGACACTCGGCCCATGCTCGCAGAAGATGACCCTCGGCTCACGGCCGCAGATGACACTCGGCTCACGGCCGCAGCAGATGACGCTCGGCTCACGGCCGCAGCAGATGATGCTCGGCTCACGGCCGCAGCAGATGATGCTCGGCTCACGGCCGCAGCAGATGACACTCGGCTCACCCCGCAGCAGATGACACTCGGCTCTCGCTTGTAGGAGATGACACTCGGTTCACCCTCGCAGCAGATGACACTCGGCTCACCCTCGCAGCAGATGACACTTGGCTCACCCCGCAGCAGATGACACTCGGCTCTCACTCGTAGGAGATGACACTCGGTTCACCCTCGCAGTAGATGACCCTCAGCTCACGCTCGCAGCAGATGACACTCGGCTCACCCCGCAGCAGATGACACTCGGCTCACCCCGCAGCAGATGACACTCGGCTCACCCCGCAGCAGATGACACTCGGCTCACCCCGCAGCAGATGACACTCGGCTTACGCTCGCAGCAGATGACGCTCGGCTCACCCTCGCACCAGATGACGCTCGGCTCACGCTCGCAGCAGATGACACTCGGCTCGCGCTCCCAGCAGATGACACTCGGCTTGCGCTTGTAGCAGATGACACTCGGCTCGCGCTTGCAACACACGGCACTCGGGTCACGCTTGCAGCACACAGCACTCGGGTCACGCTTGCAGCAGATGACACTCGAGTCACGCTTGCAGCAGATGACACTCGCCCTCACTATTATTATTATTATTATTATTGTTTATTTATAGAGCACCATTGATTCCATGGTGCTGTACATGAGGGGGTTACATACAGAATACATGTACACGTTACAATAGACAGACTAGCACAGGGGGAAGAGGGCCCTGCCCTTGCGGGCTTACATCCTAAAGGATTTTGGGGAGGAGACAGTAGGTGGGGTGTAGGTGGGGCGGCAGCTCCGCACGGTGGTGGGGCGGCAGCTCCGCACGGTGGTGGGGCGGCCCTCACAGCAGATAACACTCGGCTCATGCTCACAGTAGATTACACTCAGCTCACGCTCGCAGCAGATGACACTTGGTGACGCTCGCAGCAGGACACTTGGTGACGCTCGCAGCAGATGACACTCGGTGACGCTCGCAGCAGATGACACTCACCTCGTGCTCGCAGCAGAGTTTGAGACAAGTGTTATTAACTGGACCGTGTTTGTGTTTATACGAATAATGGGAAATAAATAATTCTGGGTAGTTTGTTTCTCTGTGTGAGTAGGTGACACGTGGTCCGTGCTGAGATCCTGACTGTGCGATTCATAAATGACCTCAGGGGACAATGATTATTCCGTCCTCATCACCTTCAGGTTTTTTTTTCCCCCAAAAGTGCTAGTTAGGATTTTACCTGCCAAAAAAATGCCTGGACGAATGGCGAGGACTGCGGAGGTGGCACAATGTCACCTTGGAGCAGCCACTGCTGAGATGGAGTGACGGGGATCAGGATGATCCTCCATAAATAAATCATCGAAGAACCAAAGGTTCTGCCACTTTCTAAGATAATTAGCATATCCCGCATAATGGATGATTATAATGCTGCCATATGACTCCCGCATGTCACATAGAGTGAACAACAGAGGTATATAGGGCTCAAATAATACCGTATAGGTACTAAATATGCTTGTAAAAAAGACCGCCATACCATTCCACCATTGTGGGGGTGGCAGAGGGCAGCACTGAATTCATGTATCACCTAAAACACTGCATATGTAGGATAGCTTATGGTCTGACCAATAGGACCCCCAACAATCCCCAAAATGTGGGTTTCTAACTTAAGCCGAGTGCTGTACCCTTTTATATAGGACCTGTAAAGTGTCTCGCTTTGCTTTTCTGAGTATTACACTTTTTTCTTTTTTAAAATCCGCCATACGGTTCCAGAGATATGGAACTTTATATTTGGTGCAAATTTTGATGCTCTTTGCCAAGAAGGCGTGGCTCACGAGATAATTATGCAGAAGAGCCTAAAGACACGCCCCCGAGGAGCCTGTGATCCACAAAAACAAGCAAAAAAATAAAAAAGTCCAGCTCTCTGAAATGTATAATAAAAATATAATATTCAGTAGAGCAAAGGGAATAAAACAAAAGCAAAAACTGGGCACTTTACACCTGGTGACGGGTCCTTTTTTTTTTTTAAAGGGTACAACATTTTAGTTTTAGTTATATTTTGAAAAGTCGCAGATGATGAATTAGTCAAAAAATATGAGATTTTAGGGTAGATTTGTCACCAGATTTCACAATACAAACTGCATACATTTTACATAGGTCTCTTAGACCTGAGGATACTGATGAACTTACTAAAAAAATCCATGTCATAAAGACTGAATAAATGAGCATTTTATGAGTGCAAATACAGAATGAAACAGCTGAAGAGTCCATGTGTTTCAGTCTCTGCCCACCCAGCCTGACTGACAGCTGCAGCCTGTACTGATCAGCATGAGATCTCAGCAGGGAGGAGGGACACTGAGGATCCAGCAGCAACAACAGGGAGGCCGGACACCGGTGAGCTGTCACTCAGGCTGGGTGGGAGACAATCATTTTACTAACGGCTTATACAGTCATTCTGACATGACTTTCAAAAGTAAGTACACCGGGCTCATCAGGTCTAATTATTAGTTTGTGTTGTGAAATCTGCTGACAGTTTCTCTGTAATGTCGTTGCGTCTTGTGCAGTGTTTATCAGTGGTTGTTCTAGTGCTTTACTTTTATTATTAGCATTATCCGTACTAATTTCTTGCAATATTATTATTGTTGTCTTATTGGTATTTTTTAGGTTATCGCTAATGGCGGTAATAGAATATATCAGTAATGGTGACGGGGAGTGTTCCTGGTATTTTCCTATATGATTAGTAATTGTCAGACTCTGCAGCCATGGGTCATGTTTTGGACAATACTCTGGTTCTGGAGGATGTGGCGTCCCCCCCCTCATTGATAATGCTCCCCATCACTGATAATGCCCCCCCATCATTGATAATAAGCCACATTTTCTTCCTATAGTTGATATTGCCAGCGCTGTCCCTAGATATTGGGGCTCCCTGTCCTCTGTATTACGGCTCTGTACCCCCGGCTCTGTACCCTGCAGTATCCCCGACTCTGTACCCCCGCAGTATCCCCGGCTCTGTACCCCCGGCTCTGTACCCCGCAGTATCCCCGGCTCTGTACCCCCGCAGTGTCCCCGGCTCTGTACCCCCGGCTCTGTACCCCGCAGTATCCCCGGCTCTGTACCCCCGCAGTGTCCCCGGCTCTGTACCCCCGGCTCTGTACCCCGCAGTATCCCCGGCTCTGTACCCCCGCAGTGTCCCCAGCTCTGTACCCACGGCTCTGTACCCCGCAGTGTCCCCGGCTCTGTACCCCGCATTATCCCCGGCTCTGTCCCCGGCTCTGTACCCCCGGCTCTGTACCCCGCAGTATCCCCGGCTCTGTACCCCCGCAGTGTCCCCAGCTCTGTACCCACGGCTCTGTACCCCGCAGTATCCCCGGCTCTGTACCCCGCAGTGTCCCCGGCTCTGTACCCCGCAGTGTCCCCGGCTCTGTACCCCGGCTCTGTACCCCCGGCTCTGTACCCCGCAGTATCCTCGGCTCTGTACCCCGCAGTGTCCCCGGCTCTGTACCCCGCAGTATCCTCGGCTCTGTACCCCGCAGTGTCCCCGGCTCTGTACCCCGCAGTATCCTCGGCTCTGTACCCCGCAGTGTCCCCGGCTCTGTACCCCGCAGTGTCCCCGGCTCTGTACCCCGCAGTGTCCCCGGCTCTGTACCCTGCAGTGTCCCCGGCTCTGTACCCCGCAGTGTCCCCGGCTCTGTACCCCGCAGTATCCTCGGCTCTGTACCCCGCAGTGTCCCCGGCTCTGTACCCCGCAGTGTCCCCGGCTCTGTACCCCGCAGTGTCCCCGGCTCTGTACCCCGCAGTGTCCCCGGCTCTGTACCCCGCAGTGTCCCCGGCTCTGTACCCCGCAGTGTCCCCGGCTCTGTACCCCGGCTCTGTACCCCGCAGTATCCCCGGCTCTGTACCCCGCAGTGTCCCCGGCTCTGTACCCCGCAGTATCCCCGGCTCTGTACCCCGCAGTGTCCCCGGCTCTGTACCCCGCAGTGTCCCCGGCTCTGTACCCCGCAGTGTCCCCGGCTCTGTACCCCGCAGTATCCTCGGCTCTGTACCCCGCAGTGTCCCCGGCTCTGTACCCCGCAGTATCCCCGGCTCTGTACCCCGCAGTGTCCCCGGCTCTGTACCCCGAGTATCCCCGGCTCTGTACCCCGCAGTGTCCCCGGCTCTGTACCCCGCAGTATCCTCGGCTCTGTACCCCGCAGTGTCCCCGGCTCTGTACCCCGCAGTATCCCCGGCTCTGTACCCCGCAGTGTCCCCGGCTCTGTACCCCGCAGTGTCCCCGGCTCTGTACCCCGCAGTATCCTCGGCTCTGTACCCCGCAGTGTCCCCGGCTCTGTACCCCGCAGTATCCCCGGCTCTGTACCCCGCAGTGTCCCCGGCTCTGTACCCCGCAGTATCCTCGGCTCTGTACCCCGCAGTATCCTCGGCTCTGTACCCCGCAGTATCCTCGGCTCTGTACCCCGCAGTGTCCCCGGCTCTGTACCCCGCAGTGTCCCCGGCTCTGTACCCCGCAGTGTCCCCGGCTCTGTACCCCGCAGTGTCCCCGGCTCTGTACCCCGCAGTGTCCCCGGCTCTGTACCCGCAGTGTCCCCGGCTCTGTACCCCGCAGTGTCCCCGGCTCTGTACCCCGCAGTATCCTCGGCTCTGTACCCCGCAGTATCCCCGGCTCTGTACCCCGCAGTATCCTCGGCTCTGTACCCGCAGTGTCCCCGGCTCTGTACCCCGCAGTATCCTCGGCTCTGTACCCGCAGTGTCCCCGGCTCTGTACCCCGCAGTATCCTCGGCTCTGTACCCGCAGTGTCCCCGGCTCTGTACCCCGCAGTATCCTCGGCTCTGTACCCGCAGTGTCCCCGGCTCTGTACCCCGCAGTATCCTCGGCTCTGTACCCCGCAGTGTCCCGGCTCTGTACCCCGCAGTGTCCCCGGCTCTGTACCCCGCAGTGTCCCCGACTCTGTACCCCGCAGTGTCCCCGGCTCTGTACCCCGCAGTATCCCCGGCTCTGTACCCCGCAGTGTCCCCGGCTCTGTACCCCGCAGTGTCCCGGCTCTGTACCCCGCAGTGTCCCCGGCTCTGTACCCCGCAGTGTCCCCGGCTCTGTACCCCGCAGTGTCCCCGGCTCTGTACCCCGCAGTGCCCCCGGCTCTGTACCCCGCAGTGTCCCCGGCTCTGTACCCCGCAGTATCCTCGGCTCTGTACCCGCAGTGTCCCCGGCTCTGTACCCCGCAGTATCCTCGGCTCTGTACCCCGCAGTGTCCCGGCTCTGTACCCCGCAGTGTCCCCGGCTCTGTACCCCGCAGTGTCCCCGGCTCTGTACCCCGCAGTGTCCCCGGCTCTGTACCCCGCAGTATCCTCGGCTCTGTACCCCGCAGTGTCCCCGGCTCTGTACCCCGCAGTATCCCCGGCTCTGTACCCCGCAGTGTCCCCGGCTCTGTACCCCGCAGTATCCTCGGCTCTGTACCCCGCAGTATCCTCGGCTCTGTACCCCGCAGTATCCTCGGCTCTGTACCCCGCAGTGTCCCCGGCTCTGTACCCCGCAGTGTCCCCGGCTCTGTACCCCGCAGTGTCCCCGGCTCTGTACCCCGCAGTGTCCCCGGCTCTGTACCCCGCAGTGTCCCCGGCTCTGTACCCGCAGTGTCCCCGGCTCTGTACCCCGCAGTGTCCCCGGCTCTGTACCCCGCAGTATCCTCGGCTCTGTACCCCGCAGTATCCCCGGCTCTGTACCCCGCAGTATCCTCGGCTCTGTACCCGCAGTGTCCCCGGCTCTGTACCCCGCAGTATCCTCGGCTCTGTACCCGCAGTGTCCCCGGCTCTGTACCCCGCAGTATCCTCGGCTCTGTACCCGCAGTGTCCCCGGCTCTGTACCCCGCAGTATCCTCGGCTCTGTACCCCGCAGTGTCCCGGCTCTGTACCCCGCAGTGTCCCCGGCTCTGTACCCCGCAGTGTCCCCGACTCTGTACCCCGCAGTGTCCCCGGCTCTGTACCCCGCAGTATCCCCGGCTCTGTACCCCGCAGTGTCCCCGGCTCTGTGCCCCGCAGTGTCCCGGCTCTGTACCCCGCAGTGTCCCCGGCTCTGTACCCCGCAGTGTCCCCGGCTCTGTACCCCGCAGTGTCCCCGGCTCTGTACCCCGCAGTGCCCCCGGCTCTGTACCCCGCAGTGTCCCCGGCTCTGTACCCCGCAGTATCCTCGGCTCTGTACCCGCAGTGTCCCCGGCTCTGTACCCCGCAGTATCCTCGGCTCTGTACCCCGCAGTGTCCCGGCTCTGTACCCCGCAGTGTCCCGGCTCTGTACCCCGCAGTGTCCCCGGCTCTGTACCCCGCAGTGTCCCCGGCTCTGTACCCGCAGTGTCCCCGGCTCTGTACCCCGCAGTGTCCCCGGCTCTGTACCCCGCAGTGTCCCCGGCTCTGTACCCCGCAGTGTCCCCGGCTCTGTACCCCGCAGTGTCCCCGGCTCTGTACCCCGCAGTGTCCCCGGCTCTGTACCCCGCAGTGTCCCGGCTCTGTACCCCGCAGTATCCTCGGCTCTGTACCCCGCAGTGTCCCGGCTCTGTACCCCGCAGTGTCCCCGGCTCTGTACCCCGCAGTGTCCCCGGCTCTGTACCCCGCAGTGTCCCGGCTCTGTACCCCGCAGTGTCCCCGGCTCTGTACCCCGCAGTGTCCCCGGCTCTGTACCCCGCAGTGTCCCCGGCTCTGTACCCCGCAGTATCCCCGGCTCTGTACCCGCAGTGTCCCCGGCTCTGTACCCCGCAGTGTCCCCGGCTCTGTACCCCGCAGTGTCCCCGGCTCTGTACCCCGCAGTGTCCCCGGCTCTGTACCCCGCAGTGTCCCCGGCTCTGTACCCCGCAGTGTCCCCGGCTCTGTACCCCGCAGTGTCCCCGGCTCTGTACCCCGCAGTGTCCCCGGCTCTGTACCCCGCAGTGTCCCCGGCTCTGTACCCCGCAGTGTCCCCGGCTCTGTACCCCGCAGTGTCCCCGGCTCTGTACCCCGCAGTGTCCCCGGCTCTGTACCCCGCAGTGTCCCCGGCTCTGTACCCCGTAGTGTCCCCGGCTCTGTACCCGTAGTGTCCCCGCAGCCGTCTCCTCTGTGTAGCGTTATTCCGCGGCCCCGTCCTCCGCCGCTCTCCGGTTACTCTCGGGCATTGCTCGGCAGTAACCCCGGAGCCGGCTGCGCGCTGATTGGCTGGCGCCGCCGTGTTGCTAAGAGGGAAGCAGGATTGTGCAGCGCTCCGACTCAGTGCAGAAGTATTCACACCCTGCCGCATCACAGCAATAGAGAAAGGGTAATCTGCAGTCCTATGTAAAACCACATATATTATATACTATACATAGTTAGTCCTATGTAAGCAGGTATCAATCATCATGGGAATGTTTAACCTGCAGTCCTTAGTAAATAGGTAGTGCTATGGGTATTTCATATTAGATAATGGGATGGGTTAATTTGCAGTCCTATGTGAAGCCACAGATAACACAGGTCATTGATAATAAAGATGCTTAACCTGCAGACCTATGTAAAATTGCATTTATACATCATGTAGATGGTTATCCTACAGTCCTATGTAAACCACATATAACATAATGGAGATGGTTAATCTGCAGCACTATGTAAAACCAGATACAACAATGGAGAAGCCATAATCATCAACATAAACAAAAACACCTGAAATAGATCCCTCTGTGTGTAATGACTCTATATAATATATAGGAATAGCTCCCTCTGTGTGTAATGACTCTATATAATATATAGGAATAGATCCCTCTGTGTGTAATGACTCTATATAATATATAGGAATAGCTCCCTCTGTGTGTAATGACTATATATAATATATAGGAATAGATCCCTCTGTGTGTAATGACTCTATATAATATACAGGAATAGATCCCTCTGTGTACAATGACTATATAATATATAGGAATAGATCCCTCTGTGTGTAATGACTATATAATATATAGGAATAGATCACTCTGTGTGTAATGACTCTATATAATATATAGGAATAGATCCCTCTGTGTGTAATGACTCTATATAATATATAGGAATAGATCCCTCTCTGTGTAATGACTCTATATAATATATAGGAATAGATCCCTCTGTGTGTAATGACTCTATATAATATACAGGAATAGATCCCTCTGTGTACAATGACTATATAATATATAGGAATAGATCCCTCTGTGTGTAATGACTCTATATAATATACAGGAATAGATCCCTCTGTGTACAATGACTATATAATATATAGGAATAGATCCCTCTGTGTGTAATGACTATACAATATGTAGGAATAGATCCCTCTGTGTGTAATGACTCTATATAATATATAGGAATAGATCCCTCTGTGTGTAATGACTCTATATAATTTATAAGAATAGATCCCTCTGTGTGTAATGACTCTATATAATATATAGGAATAGATCCCTCTGTGTATAATGACTATATAATATATAGGAATAGATCCCTCTGTGTGTAATGACTATACAATATGTAGGAATAGATCCCTCTGTGTGTAATGACTCTATATAATATATAGGAATAGATCCCTCCGTGTATAATGACTATATAATATATAGGAATAGATCGCTCTGTGTGTAATCACTCTATATAATATATAATATATAGGAATAGATCCCTCTCTGTGTAATGACTCTATATAATATATAGGAATAGATCCCTCTGTGTGTAATGACTCTATATAATATATAGGAATAGATCCCTCTGTGTGTAATGACTCTATATACGGTAATATATAGGAATAGATCCCTCTGTGCGCAATGACTATATAATATATAGGAATGGATCCCTCTGTTTGTAATGACTATATAATATTTAGAAATAGATCCCTCTGTGTGTAATGACTCTATATAATATATAGGAATCGATCCCTCTGTGTGTAATGACTATATAATATATAGGAATAGATCCCTCTGTGTGTAATGACTCTATATAGTATATAGGAATAGATCCCTCTGTGTGTAATGACTCTATATAATATATAGGAATAGATCCCTCAGTGTGTAATGACTCTATATAATATATATGAATAGATCCCTATTTGTTTAATGACTCTAAATAATATATAGGAATAGATCCCTCTGTGTACAATGACTATATAATATATAGGAATAGATCCCTCTGTGTGTAATGACTCTATATAATATATAGGAATAGATCCCTCTGTGTGTAATGACTCTATATAATATATAGGAATAGATCCCTCTGTGTGTAATGACTCTCTATACGGTAATAAATAGGAATAGATCCCTCTGTGTGTAATGACTCTATATAATATATAGGAATAGATCCCTCAGTGTGTAATGACTCTATATAATATATATGAATAGATCCCTCTTTGTTTAATGACTCTAAATAATATATAGGAATAGATCCCTCTGTGTGTAATGACTCTCTATACGGTAATAAATATGAATAGATCCCTCTGTGTGTAATGACTCTATATAATATATAGGAATAGATCCCTCTGTGTGTAATGACTCTATATAATATATAGGAATAGATCCCTCTGTGTGTAATGACTCTATATAATATATAGGAATAGATCCCTCTGTGTGTAATGACTCTATATACGGTAATATATAGGAATAGATCCCTCTGTGCGCAATGACTATATAATATATAGGAATGGATCCCTCTGTGTGTAATGACTATATAATATATAGAAATAGATCCCGCTGTGTGTAATGACTCTATATAATATATAGGAATCGATCCCTCTGTGTGTAATGACTATATAATATATAGGAATAGATCCCTCTGTGTGTAATGACTCTATATAGTATATAGGAATAGATCCCTCTGTGTGTAATGACTCTATATAATATATAGGAATAGATCCCTCAGTGTGTAATGACTCTATATAATATATATGAATAGATCCCTATTTGTTTAATGACTCTAAATAATATATAGGAATAGATCCCTCTGTGTACAATGACTATATAATATATAGGAATAGATCCCTCTGTGTGTAATGACTCTATATAATATATAGGAATAGATCCCTCTGTGTGTAATGACTCTATATAATATATAGGAATAGATCCCTCTGTGTGTAATGACTCTCTATACAGTAATAAATAGGAATAGATCCCTCTGTGTGTAATGACTCTATATAATATATAGGAATAGATCCCTCAGTGTGTAATGACTCTATATAATATATATGAATAGATCCCTCTTTGTTTAATGACTCTAAATAATATATAGGAATAGATCCCTCTGTGTGTAATGACTCTATATAATATATAGGAATAGATCCCTCTTTGTGTAATGACTCTATATAATCTACAGGAATAGATCCCTCTGTGTACAATGACTATATAATATATAGGAATAGATCCCTCTGTGTGTAATGACTCTATATAATATATAGGAATAGATCCCTCTGTGTGTAATGACTCTATATAATATATAGGAATAGATCCCTCTGTGTGTAATGACTCTATATAATATATAGGAATAGATCCCTCTGTGTGTAATGACTCTATATAATATATAGGAATAGATCCCTCTGTGTGTAATGACTCTATATACGGTAATAAATAGGAATAGATCCCTCTGTGTGTAATGACTCTATATAATATATAGGAATAGATCCCTCTGTGTGTAATGACTCTATATAATATATAGGAATAGATCCCTCTGTGTGTAATGACTCTCTATACGGTAATAAATAGGAATAGATCCCTCTGTGTGTAATGACTCTATATAATATATAGGAATAGATCCCTCAGTGTGTAATGACTCTATATAATATATATGAATAGATCCCTCTTTGTGTAATGACTCTAAATAATATATAGGAATAGATCCCTCTGTGTGTAATGACTCTATATAATATATAGGAATAGATCCCTCTTTGTGTAATGACTCTATATAATCTACAGGAATAGATCCCTCTGTGTACAATGACTATATAATATATAGGAATAGATCCCTCTGTGTGTAATGACTCTATATAATATATAGGAATAGATCCCTCTGTGTGTAATGACTCTATATAATATATAGGAATAGATCCCTCTGTGTGTAATGACTCTATATAATATATAGGAATAGATCCCTCTGTGTGTAATGACTCTATATAATATATAGGAATAGATCCCTCTGTGTGTAATGACTCTATATACGGTAATAAATAGGAATAGATCCCTCTGTGTGCAATGACTCTATATAATATATATGAATAGATCCCTCTGTGTGTAATGACTCTATATAATATATAGGAATAGATCCTTCTGTGTGTATTGACTCTATATAATATATAGGAATAGATCCCTCTGTGTATAATGACTATATAATATATAGGAATAGATCCCTCTGTGTATAATGACTATATAATATATAGGAATAGATCCCTCTGTGTCTAATGACTCTATATAATATATAGGAATAGATCCCTCTGTGTACAATGACTATATAATATATAGGAATAGATCCCTCTGTGTGTAATGACTCTATATAATATATAGGAATAGATCCCTCTGTGTGTAATGACTCTATATACGGTAATATATAGGAATAGATCCCTCATTGTGTAATGACTCTATATAATATATAGGAATAGATCCTTCTGTGTGTAATGACTATATAATATATAGAAATAGATCCCTCTGTGTGTAATGACTCTATAATATATAGGAATAGTGTAATGACTCTATATAATATATATGAATAGATCCCTCTGTGTGTAATGACTCTATATAATATATAGGAATAGATCCCTCTGTGTGTAATGACTCTATATAATATATAGGAATAGATCACTCTGTGTGTAATGATTCTATTTAATATATAGGAATAGATCCCTCTGCGTGCAATGACTCTATATAATATATAGGAATAGATCCCTCTGTGTGTAGTGACTCTATACAATATATAGGAATAGATCCCTCTGTGTGTAATGACTCTATATAATATATAGGAATAGATCCCTCTGTGTGTAATGACTATATAATATATAGGAATAGATCCCTCTGTGTGTAATGACTCTATGTAATATATAGGAATAGATCCCTCTGTGTGTAATGACTCTATATAATATATAGTAATAGATCTCTCTGTGTGTAATGACTCTATATTATATATAGGAATAGATCCCTCTGTGCGTAATGACTCTATATAATATATTTATTCTCTTTTATTGAGATGCACTTGTATGTGGATGCCGGCTGCATTCTGCTTTCAGGGGATCCTCTGTTAGATCCCGGGGCAGGAGGGGTGCAGGCTATTTGGGATCCTTTCAGTATAAGTGTGAACACAGGACGTCTTTATTTTGCACTTTTTGGGGAGGCTGTGAACGCCGTCTAGTCTCAGATGGAGATATTGCCGGATTTGTGCAGCGCGCACTGCCACCTGCCTGCCCGGCACTCTGCAGCTCCTGCCATGATGTAATCGCTGCGCCCGGCTCAGGATCCAAATGTGCCAGGATAAGCAAAACCAGACAATCGTCTGGCAACTGTACGCGAGAGTGTAACCATTCACTGGCAGCAAGCAGAGATACTGCATATGACGCGGAATCCAGACAACCCGGATTAGAAAATGATAAAACTGAATTAATATTAAATTACATATTAAATTAAATTAATATTAAAATGAATAGAAAAATGATTATTGTAATGTAACGGCCGAGAACAGGGAGAATATTGTGCAAACTTTCCCCGGATCTGGGGACCCCACAATCCTTGGACTTTAGTCCACTCCCTATAAACCCGTACAGACCCCAGACCAGTCCCCATAAAGAAGTGCAGACCCCAGACCAATCCCCATAAAGAAATACAGACCCCAGACCAATCCATATAAACAAGTACAGACCCCAGACCAATCCCCATAAACAAGTACAGACCCCAGACCAGTTCTCATAAACAAGTACAGACCCCAGACCAGTTCTCATAAACAAGTACAGACCCCAGACCAGTTCTCATAAACAAGTACAGACCCCAGACCAGACCCCATAAAGTACAGACCCCAGACCAATCCCTATAAACAAGTACAGACCCCAGACCAATCCCCATAAACAAGTACAGACCCCAGACCAATCCCCATAAAGTACAGACCCCAGACCAATCCCTATAAACAAGTACAGACCCCAGACCAATCCCCATAAACAAGTACAGACCCCAGACCAGACCCCATAAAGTACAGACCCCAGACCAATCCCTATAAACAAGTACAGACTCCAGACCAATCCCCATAAACAAGTACAGACCCCAGACCAATCCCTATAAACAAGTACAGACCCCAGACCAATCCCTATAAACAAGTACAGACCCCAGACCAATCCCTATAAACAAGTACAGACCCCAGACCAATCCCCATAAACAAGTACAGACCCCAGACCAGACCCCATAAAGTACAGACCCCAGACCAATCCCTATAAACAAGTACAGACTCCAGACCAATCCCCATAAACAAGTACAGACCCCAGACCAGACCCCATAAAGTACAGACCCCAGACCAATCCCTATAAACAAGTACAGACTCCAGACCAATCCCCATAAACAAGTACAGACCCCAGACCAATCCCCATAAACAAGTACAGACCCCAGACCAGTTCTCATAAACAAGTACAGACCCCAGACCAGACCCCATAAAGTACAGACCCCAGACCAATCCCTATAAACAAGTACAGACCCCAGACCAATCCCCATAAACAAGTACAGACCCCAGACCAATCCCCATAAACAAGTACAGACCCCAGACCAATCCCCATAAACAAGTACAGACCCCAGACCAATCCCCATAAACAAGTACAGACCCCAGACCAATCCCCATAAAGTACAGACCCCAGACCAATCCCTATAAACAAGTACAGACTCCAGACCAATCCCCATAAACAAGTACAGACCCCAGACCAATCCCCATAAAGTACAGACCCCAGACCAATCCCTATAAACAAGTACAGACCCCAGACCAATCCCCATAAACAAGTACAGACCCCAGACCAATCCCCATAAACAAGTACAGACCCCAGACCAATCCCCATAAACAAGTACAGACCCCAGACCAGGCCACATAAACAAGCACAGACCCCAGACCAGACCCCATAAACAAGTACAGACCCCAGACCAGACCCCATAAACAAGTACAGACCCCAGACCAGACCCCATAAACAAGTACAGACCCCAGACAAGACCCCATAAACAAGTACAGACCCCAGACCAGACCCCATAAACAAGTACAGACCCTAGACCAGGCCACATAAACAAGCACAGACCCCAGACCAGACCCCATAAACAAGTAAAGACCCCAGACCAGACCCCATAAACAAGTACAGACCCCAGACCAGTCCACAGAAACAAGTACAGACACCAGACCAGACCCCATAAACAAGTAAAGACCCCAGACCAGACCCCATAAACAAGTAAAGACCCCAGACCAGACCCCATAAACAAGTACAGACCCCAGACCAGTCCACATAAACAAGTACAAACCCCGGACCAATCCCCATAAATAAGTACAGACCCCGGACCAATCCCCATAAATAAGTACAGACCCCAGACCAGTCCCCATAAATAAGTACAGACCCCGGACCAATCCCCATAAATAAGTACAGACCCCAGACCAGTCCCCCTAAATATATAAACAGCCCCAGAGCAGAACCTCTAAATAAGTGCGGATCCTCCAGAACCTCTAATTTAATGTGGCCCCCGAATGCCCCTTTACTTCAGACCACAGAGACCAGGCTACCTCTTATTACAGACCCTGGACCTGACAAAACTTTTTCTATGATCTCAAACAGTTAAAAATCTGGACCGACATCAAGTGTTTCTGTAAAGTGGAGAGACGTCTCGGTGTCACCATCTGCCGTTACTGACACTAGAAATGACGGTATAGGAAGAGCTCGGCAGGAACCACAGCCCCCCGCACCAAAGAGGGGCACCAGACACCGCCATAGGCTTATAATAGTGCCGGAGCGTAATAACGTGGGCCTATGTGTGTCACATCTGAATGTAAGTGCTCTCAGCACTGGGGATGGGCTATGGACAGTAATAACTGTTTGGACTGGGGTTAGTCATTCCATTGAAGAGCTCTACAGTAAGATAGATGATAACAGAGAACAATAGGTTCTACAGTGAGATAGCTGATAACAGAGAGCAATAGGTTCTACAGTGAGATAGCTAATAACAGAGAGCAATAGGTTCTACAGTGAGATAGCTGAAAACAGAGAACAATAGGTTCTATATTGAGATAGCTGATAACAGAACAATAGGTTCTACAGTGAGATAGCTGATAACAGAGAACAATAGGTTCTACAGTGAGATAGCTGAAAACAGAGAACAATAGGTTCTATATTGAGATAGCTGATAACAGAGAGCAATAGGTTTGTACAGTGAGAGAGCTGATAACAGAGAACAATAGGTTTGTACAGTGAGAGAGCTGATAACAGAGAACAATAGTTTCTACAGTGAGATAACTGATAACAGAGAACAATAGGTTCTGCAGTGAGATAGCTGATAACAGAGAGCAATAGGTTCTACAGTGAGATAGCTGATCACAGAGAACAATAGGTTCTACAGTGAGATAGCTGATAACAGAGAACAATAGGTTCTACAATGAGATAACTGATAACAGAGAACAATAGGTTCTGCAGTGAGATAGCTGATAACAGAGAACAATAGGTTCTACAGTGAGATAGCTGACAACAGAGAACAATAATTTCTACAGTGAGATTGCTGATAACAGAGAACAGTAGCTTCTACAGTGAGATAGCTGATAACAGAGAACAATAGGTTCTAGAGTGAGATAGCTGATAACAGAGAACAATAGGTTCTAGATTGAGCTAGTCGATAACAGAGAACAATAGGTTCTACAGTGAGATAGCTGATAACAGAGAGCAATAGGTTCTACAGTGAGATAGCTGATAACAGAGAACAATAATTTGTACAGTGAGATAGCTGATAACAGAGAACAATAGGTTCTACGGTCAGATAGCTAATAACAGAGAACAATAGGTTCTACAGCCAGATAGCTGATAACAGAGAGCAATAGGTTCTACAGTGAGACAGCTGATAACAGAGAACAATAATTTCTACAGTGATATAGCTGAGGACAGAGAACAATAGGTTCTATATTGAGATAGCTGATAACAGAACAATAAGTTCTACAGTGAGATAGCTGATAACAGAGAACAATAGGTTCTACAGTGAGATAGCTGAAAACAGAGAACAATAGGTTCTATCTTGAGATAGCTGATAACAGAGAGCAATAGGTTTGTACAGTGAGAGAGCTGATAACAGAGAACAATAGGTTTGTACAGTGAGAGAGCTGATAACAGAGAACAATAGGTTCTGCAGTGAGATAGCTGATAACACAGAACAATAGGTTCTAAAGTGAGATAGCTGATAACAGAGAGCAATAGGTTCTACAGTGAGATAGCTGATCACAGAGAACAATAGGTTCTACAGTGAGATAGCTGATAACAGAGAACAATAGGTTCTACAATGAGATAACTGATAACAGAGAACAATAGGTTCTACAGTGAGATAGCTGACAACAGAGAACAATAATTTCTACAGTGAGATTGCTGATAACAGAGAACAGTAGGTTCTACAGTGAGATAGCTGATAACAGAGAACAATAGGTTCTAGAGTGAGATAGCTGAAAACAGAGAACAATAGGTTCTAGATTGAGCTAGTCGATAACAGAGAACAATAGGTTCTACAGTGAGATAGCTGATAACAGAGAGCAATAGGTTCTACAGTGAGATAGCTGATAACAGAGAACAATAATTTGTACAGTGAGATAGCTGATAACAGAGAACAATAGGTTCTACGGTGATATAGCTGAGGACAGAGAACAATAGGTTCTACAGTGAGATAGCTGATAACAAAGAGCAATCGGTTTTACAGTGGGATAGCTGATAACAGAGAACAATAGGTTCTACAGTGAAATAGCTGATAACAGTATATTTTTGTCTTCTGGATGTAGCAAAGAAGATAACTAAAAATAATAATAAAGATTTTCCAATTACGGAGATGACAGTTGGTGCTCGTAAGATTCTATGGACAACAGTAACTCATGTTCCAGGAGAACTTGCAGCAGAATGTCTCTGTCTGCCTCTAGCTCCTCCCCTTCAAGAGAACTTTCAGCAGAATGTCTGTGTCTGCCTCTAGCTCCTCCCCTTAAAGAGAACTTGCAGCAGAATGTCTGTGTCTGCCTCTAGCTCCTCCCCTTCAGGAGAACTTGCAGCAGAATGTCTGTGTCTACCTCTAGCTTCTCCCCTTTAGGAGAACTTGCAGCAGAATGTCTGTGTCTGCCTCTAGCTCCTCCCCCTCAGGAGAACTTGCAGCAGAATGTCTCTGTCTGCCACTAACTCCTCCCCTTTAGGAGAACTTGCAGCAGCAGAATGTCTGTGTCTGCCTCTAGCTCCTCCTCTTCAAGCGAACTTGTAGAAGAATGTCTGTGTCTGCCGCTAGTTCCTCCCCCTCAAGAGAACTTGAAGCAGAATGTCTGTCTGCCTCTAGCTCCGCCCCTTTAGGAGAACTTGCAGCAGAATGTCTCTGTCTGCCTCTAGCTCCTCCCCTTTAGGAGAACTTGCAGCAGAATGTCTCTGTCTGCCTCTAGCTCCTCCCCTTTAGGAGAACTTGCAGCAGAATGTCTCTGTCTGCCTCTAGCTCTTCCCCTTTAGGAGAACCTGCAGCAGAATGTCTGTGTCTGCCTCTAGCTCCTCCCCTTTAGGAAAACTTGCAGCAGAATGTCTCTGGCTGCCTCTAGCTCCTCCCCTTTAGGAGAACTTGAAGCAGAATGTCTCTGTCTGCCTCTAGCTCCTCCCCTTTAGGAGAACTTGCAGCAAAATATCTCTGTCTGCCTCTAGTTCCTCCCCTTTAGTAGAGCTTGCAGCAGAATGTCTGTTTTTGCCTTCAGTTCCGCCTTCCTCCTCCCCCTCCCCTCTCCATAGACCTCTATGAGCATCAACTGCCATCTCTTATCTCAGTAATGGGGCAGTCTTTACTCCTTGAGTACAAAGTTAATAGACTGAAAGATCAGTCCAGGATGCAAAATAACTTTTTTTTTCTCGCTTATTGCTTATTTTCATGTGCACTATTAATTTACTAAATAAAAATTACACTTCAAGGGGCTTCTGTCCACTGTAAAGCGTCGCTGTCTCTTTAAGAGTTCTCGGTGCCGTTAAACACATGCTTTGCTCCCACTAATGTCTCATTCATATTAAACGAAGTCCGGAATTAAATATTCAACATTTTTTTCACTGAACCCGTTACCACTGACCCACTTTATGTCACTCCGGTGTAAAGTGAGGCAGGTTACATAGAAAACCTTTTTTTTTATATGTTTCTCTCCCGCATGGAAACATTTTCTTTCTTTTATTTTCTACTTTAGAAATCAAGAGAGGGACTAAAAATAACTCACAACTTTCCCTGAAATACCGGTACCACATACATATTACATACACAGCCATAGAAGAATACAATTCTGACTACATACAGCCACCACTAGAGGGAGCTCACTACATACAGATTTATACAGCCACCACTAGGGGGAGCTCACTACATACAGATATATACAGTCATCACTAGAGGGAGCTCACTACATACAGAATTATACAGCCACCACTAGAGGGAGCTCACTACATACAGATATATACAGCTACCACTAGAGGGAGCTCACTACATACAGATTTATACAGCCACCACTAGAGGGAGCTCACTACATACAGATTTATACAGCCACCACTAGAGGGAGCTCACTACATACAGATATATACAGTCATCACTAGAGGGAGCTCACTACATACAGATTTATACAGTCATCACTAGAGGGAGCTCACTACATACAGATATATACAGCCACCACTAGAGGGAGCTCACTATATACAGATATATACAGTCATCACTAGAGGGAGCTCACTACATTCAGATTTATACAGCCACCACTAGAGGGAGCTCACTACATTCAGATTTATACAGCCACCACTAGAGGGAGCTCACTACATTCAGATTTATACAGCCACCACTAGAGGGAGCTCACTACATTCAGATTTATACAGCCACCACTAGAGGGAGCTCACTACATACAGATTTATACAGCCACCACTAGAGGGAGCTCACTACATACAGATATATACAGCCACTACTAGAGGGAGCTCACTACATTCAGATTTATACAGCCACCACTAGAGGGAGCTCACTACATTCAGATTTATACAGCCACCACTAGAGGGAGCTCACTACATTCAGATTTATACAGCCACCACTAGAGGGAGCTCACTACATTCAGATTTATACAGCCACCACTAGAGGGAGCTCACTACATTCAGATTTATACAGCCACCACTGGAGGGAGCTCACTACATACAGATATATATAGCCACCACTAGGGGGAGCTCACTACATACAGATTTATACAGCCACCACTAGAGGGAGCTCACTACATACAGATTTATACAGCAACTACTAGTGGGAGCTCACTACATACAGATTTATACAGCCACCACTAGAGGGAGCTCACTACGTACAGATATATACAGCCACCACTAGGGGGAGCTCACTACATACAGATTTATACAGCCACCACTAGAGGGAGCTCACTACATACAGATATATACAGCCACCACTAGGGGGAGCTCACTACATACAGATCTATACAGCCACCACTAGAGGGAGCTCACTACATACAGATATATACAGCCACCACTAGGAGGAGCTCACTACATACAGATTTATACAGCCACCACTAGAGGGAGCTCACTACATACAGATATATACAGCCTCCACTAGAGGGAGCTCACTACATACAGATTTATACAGCCACCACTAGGGGGAGCTCACTACATACAGATCTATACAGCCACCACTAGGGGGAGCTCACTACATACAGATTTATACAGCAACTACTAGAGGGAGCTCACTACATACAGATTTATACAGCCACCACTAGAGGAAGCTCACTACATACAGATATATACAGCCACCACTAGAGGGAGCTCACTACATACAGATCTATACAGCCACCACTAAGGGGAGCTCACTACATACAGATTTATACAGCCACCACTAGAGGGAGCTCACTACATACAGATTTATACAGCCACCACTAGAGGGAGCTCACTACATACAGATATATACAGCCACCACTAGAGGGAGCTCACTACATACAGATATATACAGCCACCACTAGAGGAAGCTCACTACATACAGATATATACAGCCACCACTAGAGGGAGCTCACTACATACAGATATATACAGCGACCACTAGAGGGAGCTCACTACATACAGATTTATACAGCCACCACTAGAGGGAGCTCACTACATACAGATTTATACAGCCACCACTAGAGAGAGCTCACTACATACAGATATATACAGCCACCACTAGAGAGAGCTCACTACATACAGATATATACAGCCACCACTAGAGGGAGCTCACTACATACAGATTTATACAGCCACCACTAGGGGAAGTTGAAAGCTACAAAGGGCTGAGGCAAGTAAATATGAGTGGGGTGTAATACCTATTTTCTCCTCTGGAGGCGCTGCCTGAAAAGTGACTAATTACAGCTGAGATCTCATCAAATGGAAAGCCGATCACTAAGGGATCCCCCAAACAAAAACATTCATGCTCATAGTAGACTTAAAATAACCCCAAAAGTGTAATTATTTTTGGGCAGCGTTATTATCACGGGTCGTCTAAATCCTTGAAATGAAAGTTTTGTTTTCGCTATTTGCTCATTTTCGCACAGAATCGTAGCTCGGATTAATCATTCATACCGGAAACAGATTTTCAGAATTTGTTAGAAAGTGACATTTTTTTAAGTAAAAGAACAGAAAAAAAAAAGAAGGAGCTCATTAAAAAGTGTCAGGGTCTGAACACGCCGCGGGCTCTTCTCCCCTCGCTTACCCATAATGCCTCACTCCTCTCCTGGCACTTGCAGGTTTTTTAGTGTAGACTCCCTGAAAAATGTTCCGTGTGATCGGGAAATCTTTGGGGAAGGGGTTCACTTACAATGTGACAATTTATATGGCACAACCTGTATTGTGTAAGTACTGCTTGTCCTGATATAGCACGCGAGCTGTATCCAGTCCTCGGGGTCTGCGGGCCGGGGGTATTGTGTCCCATCACCCAGGCTAATGGATGGGCTGTGATAGATCAGTGACCTACATTGTCTCCTCCGATCAATACTGGACACGACCCCGGGGTAACAGCCAAGGCTTGATCTATTGATCACATAATGCACAATGGAAACATTTAGGGAGGCCGTGATTGGAGACGTCTGTGCTTTGTCCTTAGAGTTATACTTGTCTACTTATGACCAATCAGAACACCTCCTTTTTACCAAATTATTCATGGACACATTATGTAATTGTGGATGGAGGGCATAACAAAATGTTTTTGATTTTTTTTCATTTCGCCTTTCCATTGCAGAGATATTACCAATAAAAGTATTTGTCTATTAATGAGTTAATTTTTTAGTGGGTGTTATCAGACAGTTTTCACTGGGGGGTGTGGCCTTCTTCTCCCTGTGTGAGGCTGACCAATCAGAAGCAGGCAGCTGCACACAGGAGGAAGAAGAACAATGCTTTATATTGGAAGACAGCAAGCAGAGATCTTTAAAACTGTGACATATTGTTATAGAGAGTTGTTAGGAAGGTTAGATGGGCTTCACATATGAAGGTTAATTTCATCTATAAATATAAATATATACAGTATATACAAGTTATGGAGAAAAGAATTGAACCGCATGTCTTAATCGTTGAGTTCTGGCTCCACATCCGGACCTGTTGTCCCATTTTTCCCCATGTATAACATCCGGCCCCATTGCCCCTCCATCTATAACATCCGACCCCATTGCCCCTCCATCTATAACATCCGGCACCTATTGCCCCTCCATGTATAACATCTGACCCCATTGCCCCCCCCCCATGTATAACATCCGGCCCCATTGCCCCATATATAAGATCCGGCCCCATTGCCCCCCATGTATAACATCCAGCCACATTGCCCCCATGTATAACATCCGGCCTCATTGCCCCCCCCATGTATAACATCCAGCCACATTGCCCCCATGTATAACATCCAGCCACATTGCCCCCATGTATAACATCCGGCCTCATTGCCCCCCATGTATAACATCCAGCCCCATTGCCCCCCCATGTATAACATCCGACCCCATTGCCCCCCATGTATAACATCCGGCCCCATTGCCCCCCATGTATAACATCCGGCCCCATTGCCCCCCATGTAAAACATCCGACCCCATTGCCCCCCATATATAACATCCAGACCCATTCTGCCTGCCTTTACTAACATGTAACAGATCAGCCGGTGGGGCAGATCTCACTGATACCAGCGCAGTCCTATAATAGGAGCCACCGGGTTAACAAGTCCGTTCATGACATTTCTTTCACCTGAATCTCTTCCCATCACTGGTGAGTGATATTATTGACAAGTGGAAGGAGCCGCAGCATCTCAGTCACAAAGTCAAAACCCTGTAATGTTTCAGAGTGGGGGGCCGACTGCTGAAGAGCAGAGGGCAAAAAAGTCCCCATGGCTCTGCTGACCCCATAACTTCAGAGTCCAGACCTCATCTGATAACATCAGCAAAAGCACTGCGCCCGCTGGGGGTTTCATCGCCGCAGCAGCTGTACATCGCAAGCACAATGCTGAGTTGCTGCAGCCGTACATCAAAAGCTCAATGCTGAGTAGCTGCAGCCATACATCACAAGCACAATGCTGAGTAGCTGCAGCCGTACATCACAACCACAATCCTGAGTATCTGCAGCCGTACATCACAAGCACAATGCTGAGTAGTGTTAGGACCAGGATGACGGGTAGGCCCAGGAGGTGGATCCACTGGACTGAGCACCCCACCGAGGGCAAGGTGCCCGGTAGCCGAAGCACTACGGATAGCAGGACAGTCCGTTCAGAGGAGTGGGTGTAGAAGTCCCTGGGACCACGGAGTCTCTGAAGGTAGTCCGGGTGACGGAGCGCAGGTTCGGAGGCCGAGATGATGTCAGGCAGGGTCCGTAACAAGCGGAACGGGGAGGTCGGTCACTACACGGATCCAGGGATCGGAGACGGTAGGAACTGAGAAGATGGCGGACAGTCCGTTCGGGGTTCTGGTACCGTCAGGACCGGTTGGCGAGACAGGAGCGGCTCTACAAGAGAGATAGGTAAGTACGAGACAATGGCGCAAGGAGACCTGACTCCTAGCTTAGCAAACACGAAGAACAGGCCCCGCCCACTTGGAAAGGAACCCCCTATATACCCTGCACCTGAATCTTCAATATCCTGTTGGAGGATGCTGGCCCTTTAAGAGAGGGTCAATGACCGCGCGCGTGCCCTAATGCGCATGCGCGAGGCCCGGGTGCCAGAAGCCAGAGCAGGGAGCGGTGCACAGGAGGCAGGAGCTCTCAGCATCGCAGATGGGCGCCGGGACCGGGGACCGGGTTGCCTGGAGGATGCAGGTGAGGGAGCATGGAGGCCGTGGAGCGGGGGACGCCTGGCAAAGGAGCCGGGGAGCGTGGCAGGGGAGCCGGGGAGCGTGGCAGGGGAGCCGGGGAGCGTGACAAGTAGCTGCAGCCGTACATTACAAGCACAATGCTAAGTAGCTGCAGCCATACATCACAAGCACAATGCTGAGTAGCTGCAGCCGTACATCACCAGCACAATGCTGAGTAGGTGCAGCCGTACATCACAAGCACAATGCTGAGTAGCTGCAGCCGTACATCACCAGCACAATGCTGAGTATCTGCAGCTGTACATCACAAGCACAATGCTGAATAGCTGCAGCCGTACATCACAAGCACAATGCTGAATAGCTGCAGCCGTACATCACAAGCACAATGCTGAATAGCTGCAGCCGTACATCACCAGCACAATGCTGAATAGCTGCAGCTGTACATCACAAGCACAATGCTGAATAGCTGCAGCCGTACATCACCAGCACAATGCTGAATAGCTGCAGCTGTACATCACAAGCACAATGCTGAATAGCTGCAGCCGTACATCACAAGCACAATGCTGAGTGTTTGGTGGAGCGGTGTAAAGCTGCCACCACTGCAAAAATTCCCACTGACGCCTCCAAAATCTTGTAGAAATCCCTCTCAGAAGAGTGTTATATCTGCAGAAGAGCAAACTCCATGTTAATGTCTATGGCTGTAGGATGGGAGGTCAGACAAGCTCCTGGAAGTAGCATAGGGGGCACATACTTTTTTGTAGCTAGACCTAAGAACTTACCACAGGGTCCTGCTCTGGAGTCCGCCACCATCGTGCTGATTTTTTTTTCGGTCACCGGCGGGTTCTTTTCCCTATAGTGGCCACTACAGGAGATATATAGCATTACGTGCCAGCCATTCAGATACACTGACTCATAGAGAGGGTCCTGAGTGAAGACCCCCACTCTTATCCTCCCTATACCGTTATAGGACATATGGAAAGTGATAATGTATATGAGACCATAATATTAATCAATTATACTGGAGATTTCTTACGTTTTTTCTTTTTTCCGCCCCCGGACACTGAGGGTCTGTCTCAGATCCCCCCGATGAATACAAACCATTTATTGCCTCGGAGAGGACATGACATTATCTCATTATTGTGTTATTAGGTCGGATGGACAATGGCGGATCATAAGCCGGCGACGCTGCGGAAATCCTGTGCTTGGGTTTTATTGGGGCACATATAATTTGCCTCTTTCTGTGATGGGGACAATGGATCTAGTGTTGGCGATCAGACCGGAGCCGCTCGCTGGATCCCAGCTTTTCTATTGGCCTGATGTTTAATTAACGTGAGAAAGGAGTCACCTTTTACACCATAGCATCTTACATGGGAGGCAGTGCTCCTTTAAGAAATAGGGGAATTTGGGGAATTCCCTACTTTTTTTTTGAAGGTTCCTTTCGACAAGACGCTGATCACAAAGTGTCTTCCAGTGATCAGTTGTAATCTAGGGGGAAACATGTACTGTAGGTATTCTGTTTCTCTGCAGCTCCCCCACAGGGCAGACGAAGCACTACACAATGTCTATTCCTAACAGTGGACTGTCTGTGTAATGTAGGACATGATGGGTCCTCCAGAGAGGGAGACGCTCTTGGAAAATCTCATGAGGATCCTGAACAGAGGAGCCCCCCTTGTAATAGCTTGTATTAAAACAGGCTTCCTAAACCAGAAAAACCCTTTAATTAAAGGGGTATTCCCATCTCCAAGATCCCATCTCCATATGCAATAAGTGTAAAAATATCAAATACCTCCAATTACAAATGTAGTGTAGTTCTCCTGATTAGGTAAGTATCTTACCTCATCTGCAGGGCATTGCAGTAGCTTAGCTATCCATGGTTATGGCCACTAACAATTAACTAAAGAAATGTAGTATAGTTCTCCTGATTCACTATGTCGCCTAGCTCATGTGCAGGGCATTACAGGACCTTGGCTATCCATGGTTATGGCCACTAACAATTAACTAAAGAATTGTAGTATAGTTCTCCTGATTCACTATGTCGCCTAGCTCATGTGCAGGGCATTACAGGACCTTAGCTATCCATGGTTATGGCCACTAACAATTAACTAAAGAAATGTAGTATAGTTCTCCTGACTCACTATGTCGCTTAGCTCATGTGCAGGGCATTGCAGGGCCTTAGATATCCATGCTTACGACCACGAGCAACTAACTAAAGAAATGTAGTATAGTTCTTCCTTGTAATAGGTTGCATTAAAACAGACTTCCTAAACCAAAAAAACCCTTTAATTAAAGGGGTATTCCCATCTCCAAGATCCTATCTCAATATGTAATAGGCATAAAAATATTACCAAATACCTCCAGTTACAAATGTAGTATAGTTCTCCTGATTAGCTATGTTGCTTACCTCATGTGCAGGACATTGCAGTAGCTTAGGCATCCATAGTTATGACCACTAACAACTGTAGTTCTCCCTTGTAATAGGTTCTATTAAAACAGGCTTCCTAAACCAGAAAAACCCTTTAATTAAAGGGGTATTCCCATCTCCAAGATCCTATATCAATATGTAGTAGGAATAAAATAATAATAATAATAATAATAATAATAATATTAATAATAATAATAATAATAATAGCAAATACTTCCAATTACAAATGTAGTATAGTTCTCCTGATTAGCTATGTCACTTTCCTCATGTGCAGGGCATTGCAGTAGCTTAGGTATCCATGGTTATGATCACTCATGTAGGGAAACGTAATCCTAACCATGGATACCTAAGCTACTGCAATGACCTGCACTTGAAGTAAGCAATATAGTGACTCAGGAAAACTATACTACCTTTCTTTAGTTAGTTGTTAGTGGTTATAACCATGGATACCTAAGGTCCTGCAATGCCCTGCACATGAAGTAAGTGGCATAGTGAATCAGATCTATACTACCTTTCTTTAGTTAATTGTTAGTGGTTATAACCATGGATACCTAAGGTCCTGCAATGCCCTGCACAAGAGGTAAGTAACATAGTGAATCAGGAGAACTATACAACCTTTCTTTAGTTAGTTGTTAGTGGTTATAACCATGGTCCTGCATAACCTGCACATGAAGTAAGTGACATAGTGATTTTATGAGAACTATATTACATTTCTTTAGTTAGTTGTTAGTATTCATAACCATGGATATCTAAGCTGCTGCAATGCCCTGCACATGAGGTAAGTGACAGAGTGAATCAGGAGAAATATACTACATTTCTTTAGTTAGTTGTTAGTGGTCATAACCATGGATATCCCTAAGGTCCTGCAATGCCCTGCACATGAGGTAAAAGACATGGCTAATCAGGAGAACAATACTATATTTCTGTAGTTAGTTGATAGTGATCATAACCATCTATACCCCTAAGATCATGCAATGCCCTGCACATGAGGTAAGCGACATGGATAATCAGGAGAACTATACTACATTTCTAATTGGAGGTATTTGCTAATATTATTATTGCACCTACTACATATTGGGACAGGATCTTGGAGATGGGAATATCCCTTTAAGGATCATTCTTAATTCAGAATCAACATCTACTACCCAGAGTAATATATAGGCAGAAAGAATATTTCTCATACCCCATCTGTGCATTACCCGGAGAGTCCACTGATTTTCATATAAGTGTTAAACATGGAACTATCAAATTTCCTTGTAGCACCCCCACAGGCCAAAAAAGGTATTACACAGTGTAAATTCACAACAATAGTTTGTGGGCAGGATGGGTCCTCCAGAGAGGCAAAATATAAGGATCCTAAACTGAGGACTCCCCCTTGTTACCTCATTTTCCCAATACAGGGTATTAAAACAGGTTTTTTAAATTTAAAAATGTGAAGAATTTGGTGCCAAATATGTCAACAAATACGTCAAGATAAAACAGAAAAGGGACAAAACAGAAAAGGGACAAAACAGAAAAGGGACGAAACAGAAAAGGGACAAAACAGAAAAGGGACAAAACAGAAAAGGGACTTTGAAAAAACTGCAAATGATACTGTAACGCTCACGGCCGCTATAGAGGGTGTGAGTCTGGGTAATGGACCCAGGCTTACCCTTTAGGGTGAGGGGCTTAACTAAGGTCCTACCACAAGGCAGACGCCAGGTACCACTCCCAGGGCAGTAATCTGGACTGTGGCAGCCGGCCCCCAGGACAAGTGACGGACTCAGATACAGACACAGGTGCAGGTAGGTACAGGCGGCATGGCTGGGGTAGACAGGCAGGTGGGTATGGACAGATGTGGTGGGCACAGCAGGGACAGATAGGTATAGGAAGGAAGGTACAGGTGACTGACACAGGGATAAACAGGACCTGATAACTAACTAGCAAACTGGTAGCCAAAGTAACTAAGGACATTGCGCAGGCACCTGCCCTAATGGGAGGGTGCCTTAAATACATAGTGCCTATCAGGCATTTCCTGGAAATAGCACTCCAGCCCTTTAAAAGGAGGGCCAGTGTGCTCTCGCGTGCCCCAAGTACACTCCCAGGAGACCTGAGCTGCATGCACAGGCCTCAGGAGGAGGGGGAAGCATGAGAACACATGGACGACTGCAGGGCAGCGCGGGAGGAAGCAACCCGGCCGGGGCAGTGAGGCGCTACAGATACATCGGGCCCATAGTGTTCTTACAGCAGTACTATATAATAATATAGATATGACCACACATTACCAAGGTTTCGCCTTCTGTCTGCTTCATCAGGACATTTTTCCTGATTTGTATTTTCTTTTATCCTCAGGTTATAAAACTTTGCTAAAAGGAATTTCTGGGAAATTCGGTTGCGGAGAACTTGTAGCAATAATGGGCCCATCGGGAGCTGGAAAGTCTACGCTGATGAATATCCTAGCAGGATACAGGTCAGTCCTGAGAAACGTCATGAATTATGTATAATAACGTATATGATACAGGTGACTATGTAATATATGGGGGTCACTTATTAGGGGTCTTCACCTGTGAGCTGTATGGAGCGTAGCTATAAAATACAAGCCATTTAGAGGGAAAAACATGTCTGTGCAATATAAAAGTAACCCGTGGATTTCAATGGAGGCTGTGTAATTCTTTATTTCACCTCTGAAGGCGCTGTGGGGAAAGTAAACCCCTGTGGGGAAAGTATAGGAACTAAAGTATAAGAGGAAAATGTAATCCAGCAATGAGGTCTGTTTTAGAAACAGCGCCACACATGCCTACAGGCTGTGCCTGGTATTGCACCTTCAAGTCCCAACATGCAGTGTTAGGGATGTCATTGATGTGGTCATTTCTGCTGTTTTCCAGAGAGACCGGCATGAAGGGCGAGATTCTCATCAATGGGCAGCCTCGTGACCTGAGGACCTTCCGGAAGGTGTCCTGTTACATCATGCAGGACGACATGTTGCTGCCCCATCTAACGGTACAGGAGGCCATGATGGTAAGACGCCTTGTGACCCTCATCTTCTACTTCTCTTTCCCCTTATATTTAACAGCAATTAAAGGAGCCAAATTCTCCAGAATTATCTAGAGCAAGGATTGGCAAATAATTTTCCCAAGGGGCCACATCAAAGACCGTAACTGCTGTGGAGGCCGCACCAACCAGTCACACTTAATTCTGCTCATTATTATTATTGTGCCTCCATAGTCCCCACACACAGTATGATGCCCCCACAGTCCCCACACACAATATGATGCCCCCACAGTCCCCACACACAGTATGATGCCCCCACAGTCCCCACACACAATATGATGCCCCCACAGTCCCCACACACAGTATAACGCCCCCACAGTCCCCACACACAGTATGATGCCCCCACAGTCCCCACACACGATATGATGTCCCCACAGTCCCCACACACAATATGATGCCCCCACAGTCCCCACACAGTATAACGCCCCCACAGTCCCCACACACAATATGATGCCCCCACAGTCCCCACACACAGTATGATGCCCCCACAGTCCCCACACACACAGTATGAGGTCCCCACAGTCCCCTCACACAGTATGATGCCCCCACAGTCCCCGCACACAGTATGATGCCCCCACAGTCCCCATACACAGTATGATGCCCCCAAAGTCCCCACACACGATATGATGCTTCCACAGTCCCCACACACAGTATGATGCCCCCATAGTCCCCATACACAGTATGATGCCCCCACAGTCCCCGCACATAGTATGATGCCCCCACAGTCCCCACACACAGTATGATTCCCCCACAGTCCCTGCACATAGTATGATGCCCCCACAGTCCCCACACACAGTATGATGCCCCCACAGTCCCCGCACACAGTATGATGCCCCCACAGTCCCCACACACAGTATGATGCCCCCACAGTCCCCTCACACAGTATAACGCCCCCACAGTCCCCTCACACAGTATGATGCCCCCACAGTCCCCACACACACAGTATGAGGTCCCCACAGTACCCTCACACAGTATGATGCTTCCACAGTCCCCACACACAGTATGATGCCCCCACAGTCCCCGCACATAGTATGATGCCCCCATAGTCCCCATACACAGTATGATGCCCCCACAGTTCCCGCACATAGTATGATGCCCCCACAGTCCCCCGCACACAGTATGATGCCTCCACAGTCCCCACACACAGTATGATGCCCCCACAGTTCCCGCACACAGTATGATACCTCCACAGTCCCCAAACACAGTATGATGCCCCCACAGTCCCCACACACAGTATGATGCCTGCACAGTCCCCACACACAGTATGATGCCCCCACAGTCCCCGCACACAGTATGATGCCCCCACAGTCTGCGCACACAGTATGATTCCCCCACAGTGCCCGCTCACAGTATGATGCCCCTACAGTCCCCACATACAGTATGACGCCCCCACAGTCCCCGCTCACACCATGATGCCCCTACAGTCCCCACACACAGGATGATGCCCCCACAGTCCCCGCACACAGTATGATGCCCCATAGTCCCCGCACACAGTATGATGCCCCTACAGTCCCCACACACAGTATGATGCTCCCACAGTTCCCCACATATTATGATGCCCCCCAAAGTCCCCTCACACAGTATGATGCCCCCATAGTCCCCACACACAGTATGATGCCCCCACAGTCCCCGCACACAGTATGATGCCCCCACAGTCTGCGCACACAGTATGATTCCCCCACAGTGCCCGCTCACAGTATGATGCCCCTACAGTCCCCACATACAGTATGACGCCCCCACAGTCCCCGCTCACACCATGATGCCCCTACAGTCCCCACACACAGTATGATGCCCCCACAGTCCCCGCACACAGTATGATGCCCCATAGTCCCCGCACACAGTATGATGCCCCTACAGTCCCCACACACAGTATGATGCTCCCACAGTTCCCCACATATTATGATGCCCCCCAAAGTCCCCTCACACAGTATGATGCCCCCATAGTCCCCGCACACAGTATGATGCCCCCACAGTCCCCACACACAGTATGATGTCCCCACACTCCCCACACAGAGTATGATGTCCCCACAGTCCCCACACACAGTATGATGCCCCCACAGCCCCCACACACAGTATGATGCCCCCACACAGCCACCTTACACAATACGATATCCTCACACAGCCCCCCTAAACATTATATCCCCACACAGCCCCTCAAACAGTTTGATATCCCCACACAGCCCCCCTACACAGTATGATATCTCCACACAGCCCCCCTAAAGAGTTTATCCTCACACAGCCCCCCTAACAGTATTATATCCCCACAAGCCCCCATACACAGTATGATATCCCCACAATACTCCCTTACACAGTATGATATCCCCACAATCCCCCTTACACAGTATGATGTCTCCACAATCCCCCTTACACAGTATGATGTCCCCACACAGTATGATGTTCCCACAGAGCCCCCCATATAGTATGACATCTTCACACAGCCCTCTACACAGTATGTACACATAAAGCCTTCTACACAGTATGATGTCCCTACACAGCCCCCTCACATAGTATTATATTCTCACACAGCCCCGACATAGTTTAATGTCCCAAAAATGCCCCCTCATAGTATAAAGTCCTCACAAAACCCATGTCCCCATAAAGCCTCCAACACAGTAGAATGTCCCCACAAAGCCCCACACACTTAATCTCCATGCAACAGTATAATGTCCCCCACACTGGAAATTCATACGCAGTATGATATCCCTTACACAGTATGCCAACACATACTCCCCCCCTCCCTCACACAGTTATATGTCCGCACACATGCCCGTTAGAGCACAGCATGATGTCCCCACACATGTACCTTAGGGCACAGCATGAAGTCCCTACCCATGGCCCTTAGGGCACAGCATAATGTCCTTACACATGGCCCTTAGGGCACAGCATCATGTATCTAAACATGGCCCTTATGGCACAGCATGATGTCCCCACACATGGGCCTAAGAGCACAGCATGAGGTCCGGCCTTTGGTTTGTCCTGGTGGAAAACCCCGTGGGCCACACTTTACCCAGCTCTGCTCTAGTGGATTAGTCTTGTGGGTGAAGGTTGACCATAGAGAATGTCCACTTTTAAGAAACCATTATCACTATGCACCTAACTTATTTTCAGGGGTCCTGCTATGGGAACCATAATACCGTCATTAAGGTCCCCCTCCATTAGGTGAATGTCCCTAAATAGGACAATATCTGTAGAACCAGACTATGTGGGCCTAAGGGGCATGTGGCCATAAGATATTCTCCTTTATGTATTATTATCTTGTGCCTTATATTACTGTTATTATACTCTTACTATATTATGTGTTGTATCCTCCCTGCTCATCTGTATTATATTGCATGATATGGCTCGGAGGATGAGGCCGACATGCACAATCTTTCCGTGTGTCACTAATACATGACTTTTATTGTAGGTATCTGCTCACCTGAAGCTACAAGAGAAAGACGAGGGACGCCGTGAAATGGTAAGTTACAGTACACAGCGGATTGTAAATATCCCACTTAGGTCATACTAGAGAACTCTCCCAAAATGGCCAGAGGTGATTCCCAGAGTGAAATGAGACCTGACGCTAGGAAGAGCCATTACCCCAGGATAGACCTTCAGGCAATACCTAGATTAGCAGCAGAGACCAGATCAGTAATACAGGACCAGGGATCATGCCGTGTTTGGTGATCTATGGGGAATCAAGGGGCATGATACTGTGGGCTGTGGGGGCATCATACTGTGTTTGGAGGATTTTGGAGGTATTTTACTGTGTGCGCGAACTGTGGGGACATTATACAATGTGGGGGTACTGTGGGAGCATCAGTGTTTGTGAGGTGGACTGTGAGCTTATCATTCTTTCTGAGGGAGGATGGGGGGGAATAATACTGTGTGGGGGCACTGTGGGGGCATCATACTGTGTTTGGGGGACTTTGGGGGTATTATACTGTGTGGGGGAACTGTGGTGGAATTATACTATGTGGGGGTACTGTGGGACATCATTCTCTGTAAAATGACTGTGAGGACATCATTGTTTCTGAGGGGGGATGTGGACGAATCATACTGTATGGGGCACTGTGAGAGCATCATACTGTGTTAAGGGGACTTTGGAGGTATTATACTGTGTGGGGGAATTATACAATGTGGGAGTACTGTGGGAGCATCATTATTTGTTAGGAGACTGTGAGGGCATCATTCTTACTGGAGGGGATATCGGGGAATTATACTGTGTGGGAGAACTGTGGGGGCATCATACTGTGTTTGGGGTGTTTGGAGGTATTATACTGTGTGGGGGTACTATGGGAGCATCATTGTTTGTGACGGGGACTGTGAGCTCATCATTCTTTCTGAGGGAGGATGTGGGGGAGTTAAACTGTTGGGGGCACTGTGGGGGCATCATACTGTGTTTCAGAGACTGTGGGGTATTATACTGTGTTGGAGAATTATACTTTGTGGGTGTACTGTGGGAGCATCATTGTTTCTGAGGGGGACTGTGATCTTTCTGAGGGGGGATGTGGGGGCATCATACTGTGTTTGGGGGACTTTGGAGGTATAGCACTGTATGGGGGAACTGTGGGGACATTATACTATGTGGGGGTACTGTAGGAGCATCATTGTTTTTGAGGTGGACTGTGAGGGCATCATTCTTTCTGACGGAGGATGTGGGGGAATAATACTGCGTGGGGAGATGTGGGGGTATCATACTGTGTCTTGTAAACCTCCTCAATCCTTCGGGAGGAACTCTAGTGATTCTAGGATATTTCTTTGACTAGAGAGGCGAGTAAAAGTGCATGGGGACGTGTGGCCTCTATACAGGGGTGTGATAACACCCGGAAATTGACAATTGCTAATGGTTCTCCCTTTCGAATATTTGAGGTTTTCTATTCATTGTTATATTACAAGATTATTCCTATATTATAACATTGTGGTATATGACTGGAATACGCCATCACTTTTGATTAATGGTTTCTATCTATTACACAAATACAAGAGTAGGAGCCTGGAGACCTGATCATCCTGATCTTCCTGGTTCATACATATAATTTTTGAATTACAGTGTTATTATAATTACTGGCACCCTCTTACTGACAGAGGAGCGTCATCCATAGAGAAAATGAGATATTAGGTGATAATTATTGAGAATATGTCAGAATCTAGAGCTCTCCAATGTTCTTTGCAACACATTTTCTTTACGTCATTTTTAAGTCTAACACCACTTTAATTTATTACCAATTTGGTTTTCCTTCAACTAATTCCTTGCAATAATAGATTATGAACATTTTTTCTCCAGCCACCACTAGAGGGAGCACAATAGCTCTATAATGTAGACAAAGTGTTCAGTGAGCTCCCTCTAGTGGTGGTTCGAGGTATTAAAAATTTTACTTTTTCTAAATCCATGTCTATGATGTAGATCTGGAGCGCTATATCAGGAAAACAGAGCCGTGATGGCTAAAGATGATTGTAAACTTTTATTTCAGGTAAAAGAGATCCTGACGGCACTGGGATTGCTGCCGTGTGCGGACACCAGGACCGGCTGCCTCTCCGGGGGGCAAAGAAAACGTTTGGCAATTGCTCTAGAGCTAGTGAACAATCCCCCGGTGATGTTCTTTGATGAACCCACCAGGTAGGCGCCTCTATCAAACTCACTTATGTATACTTGCAAAGTGGTCTCCTTAAAGGGGTGGTTTAACATTATAAAGCATGGCTGCTTCTGACCGTGGGTTGTGCCTAATATTGTAACCCAGCCCCATTTAAGAAAATACGGCTGAGCTGCAATACCATTCACAACCTATGGTTAAGGGTGGCGCTGTTTCTGAAAGAAAGCAGCCATGTTTTTTTAATCCTGGACAACGCCTATAATTCTCCAATTCATCTTTTCCTGCCAGCCGTACTAAACCAGGCTCAAACAGGTTAAATTGCACCTAATATTCAGAATTATTTTGCATAAAACACTACAAGGCAGATTTTGTTTTAGCATCTTAATGCAATTTTAGTCTGCAAAAAAAAGACCCAAATTATGATGCACGACATATAATTTGTGACTTTTCTTAGTATTTTGGAAAAGCAGGTAGGGAGAGGAGGGGGATGCAGCTGCAGATATCAATTAAATTAAACAGCATGAGATGGGAGGAGGATTAGGAAGGCATCTTATGCATTTTTATACGTTAGGTCATCAATGGTTCATGCTCCAGTCACCCGGCCCTTCCTCTAGTCACCTGGCTCATCCTCCAGTCACCTGGCCCATCCTCCAGTCATCCAGCCCATCCTCTAGTCACCCAGCGCATCTTCCAGTCACCCGATGCATCCCCCAGTCACCTAGCGCATCCTCCAGTCACCCGGTGCATCCTCCATTCACCCGGCCCATCCTCCAGTCACCAGGCCCATCCTCCAGTCACCCGGCCCATCCTCCAGTCACCCGGCCCATCCTCCAGTCACCCGGCCTATCCTCCAGTCACCCGGCCCATCCTCCAGTCACCCGGCCCATCCTCCAGTCACCCGACCCATCCTCCAGTCGCCCTGCCCATCCTCCAGTCACCCGGCCCATCCTCCAGTAACCCGGCCCATCCTCCAGTCATCCGGAGCATCCTCCAGTCACCCGGCACATCCTCTTGTCACCCGGCCCATCCTCCAGTCACTCGGAGCATCCTCAAGTCACCCGGAGCATCCTCCAGTCACCCGGCGCATCCTCTAGTCACTTGGCACATCCCCCAGTCACCCTTCCTTTCCTCCAGTCACCCGGCACATCCTCCAGTCACCCAGCCCAACCTCCAATCACCAGGAACATCTTCCAGTCACCCGACCCATCCTCCAGTCACCCGACCCATCCTCCAGTCATCCAGTCCATCCTCCAGTCACTCTGCCCTTCCTCCAATCACTCGGCCCATCCTCCAGTCACCCGGCCCATCCTCGAGTCACCCGGCCCATCCTCTAGTCACCCGGCCCATCTTCCAGTCACCCGGCCCATCCTCCAGTTACCCGGCCCTTCCTCCAGTCACCCGGCCCTTCCTTTCAGTCACCCGGCTCTTCCTCCAGTCACCAGGCCCATCCTCCAGTCACCCGACCCATCCTCCAGTCACCCAGAGCATCCTCAAGTCACCCGGAGCATCCTCCAGTCACCCAGCGCATCCTCTAGTCACTTGGCGCATCCCCCAGTCACCCTTCCTTTCCTCCAGTCACCCGGCCCATCCTCCAGTCACCCAGCTCAACCTCCAATCACCAGGAACATCTCCCAGTCACCCGACCCATCCTCCAGTCACCCGACCCATCCTCCAGTCACCCGGCCCTTCCTCCAGTCACCCGGCCCTTCCTCCAGTGACCCGGCGCATCCTCCAGTCACCCGGCCCTTCCTCCAGTCACCCGGCCCTTCCTCCAGTCGCCCAGTCCATCCTCCAGTCACTCTGCCCTTCCTCCAGTCACTCGGCTCTTCCTCCAGTCACCCGGCCCATCCTCCAGTCACCCGGCGCCTTCTCCAGTCACCCGGCCCATCCTCCAGTCACCCTGCCCTTCCTCCAGTCATCCAGTCCATCCTCCAGTCACCCTGCCCTTCCTCCAGTCACCTCTCCCTTCCTCCAGTCACCCGGCCCTTCCTCCACTCATCCAGTCCATTCTCCAGTCACCCTGCCCTTCCTCCAGTCACCTGGCCCTTCCTCCAGTCACCTGGCCCTTCCTCCAGTCACCCGGCTCTTCCTCCAGTCACCCGGCTCTTCCTCCAGTCACCCGGCGTATTCTCCAGTCACCCGGACCATCCTCGAGTTACCCGGCCCTTCCTCCAGTCACCCGGCTCTTCCTCCAGTCACCCGGCCCTTCCTCCAGTCACCCGGCCCTTCCTCCAGTCACCCGGCGCATCCTCCAGTCACCCGGCGCATTCTCCAGTCACCCGGCCCATCCTCCAGTCACCCTGCCCTTCCTCCAGTCATCCAGTCCATCCTCCAGTCACCCTGCCCTTCCTCCAGTCACCTCTCCCTTCCTCCAGTCACCCGGCCCTTCCATCCTCCAGTCACCCTGCCCTTCCTCCAGTCACCTGGCCCTTCCTCCAGTCACCTGGCCCTTCCTCCAGTCACCCGGCTCTTCCTCCAGTCACCCGGCGTATTCTCCAGTCACCCGGACCATCCTCGAGTCACCCGGCCCTTCCTCCAGTCACCCGGCTCTTCCTCCAGTCACCCGGCCCTTCCTCCAGTCACCCGGCCCTTCCTCCAGTCACCCGGCGCATCCTCCAGTCACCCGGCGTATTCTCCAGTCACCCGGACCATCCTCCAGTCACCCGGACCATCCTTCAGTCACCCGGCCCTTCCTCCAGTCACCCGGACCATCCTCCAGTCACCCGGCCCATCCTCCAGTCACCAGGCCCATTTTCCAGTCACCCGGCCCATCCTCCAGTCACCCGGCCCATCCTCCAGTCACTCGGCTCTTTCTCCAGTCACCCGGCCCTTCCTCCAGTCACCCGGCCCTTCCTCCAGTCACCCGGCCCTTCCTCCAGTCACCCGGCCCATCCTCCAGTCACCCGGCCCTTCCTCCAGTCATCCGGCCCTTCCTCCATCACCCGGCCCATCCTCCAGTCACCCAGCCCTTCCTCCAGTCATCCGGCCCTTCCTCCATCACCCGGCCCTTCCTCCAGTCACCCGGCCCTTCCTCCAGTCATCCGGCCCTTCCTCCAGTCACCCGGCCCTTCCTCCAGTCATCCGGCCCTTCCTCCAGTCATCCGGCCCTTCCTCCAGTCACCCGGCCCATCCTCCAGTCACCCGGCCCTTCCTCCAGTCATCCGGCCCTTCCTCCATCACCCGGCCCTTCCTCCAGTCATCCGGCCCTTCCTCCAGTCATCCAGCCCATCCTCCAGTCACCCAGCTCTTCCTCCAGTCACCCGGCCCATCCTCCAGTCACCCAGCTCTTCCTCCAGTCACCCGGCCCATCCTCCAGTCACCCGGCCCTTCCTCCAGTCATCCGGCCCTTCCTCCATCACCCGGCCCATCCTCCAGTCACCCGGCCCTTCCTCCAGTCATCCGGCCCTTCCTCCATCATCCGGCCCTTCCTCCATCACCCGGCCCTTCCTCCAGTCATCCGGCCCTTCCTCCAGTCACCCGGCCCTTCCTCCAGTCATCCGGCCCTTCCTCCAGTCATCCGGCCCTTCCTCCATCACCCGGCCCATCCTCCAGTCACCCGGCCCTTCCTCCAGTCATCCGGCCCTTCCTCCATCACCCGGCCCTTCCTCCAGTCACCCGGCCCTTCCTCCAGTCACCCGGCCCTTCCTCCAGTCACCCGGAGCATCCTCCAGTCACCCGGCCCATCCTCCAGTCACCCGGCCCTTCCTCCAGTCACCCGGCCCTTCCTCCATCACCCGGCCCTTCCTCCAGTCACCCGGCCCTTCCTCCAGTCACCCGGCTCTTCCTCCAGTCACCCGGCCCTTCCTCCATCACCCGGCCCATCCTCCAGTCACCCGGCCCTTCCTCCAGTCACCCGGCCCTTCCTCCAGTCACCCGGCCCATCCTCAAGTCACCCGGCCCATCCTCCAGTCACCCGGCCCATCCTCCAGTCACCCGGCCCTTGCTCCAGTCACCCGGCCCATCCTCCAGTCACCCGGCCCTTCCTCCAGTCACCCGGCCCTTCCTCCAGTCACCCGGCCCTTCCTCCAGTCACCCGGCCCATCCTCCAGTCACCCGGCCCTTCCTCCAGTCACCCGGCCCTTCCTCCAGTCACCCGGCCCTTCCTCCAGTCACCCGGCCCTTGCTCCAGTCACCCGGCCCTTCCTCCAGTCACCCGGCCCATCCTCCAGTCACCCGGCCCTTCCTCCAGTCACCCGGCCCATCCTCCAGTCACCCGGCCCTTCCTCCAGTCACCCGGCCCTTCCTCCAGTCACCCGGCCCATCCTCAAGTCACCCGGCCCATCCTCCAGTCACCCGGCCCTTCCTCCAGTCACCCGGCCCATCCTCCAGTCACCCGGCCCATCCTCCAGTCACCCGGCCCATCCTCCAGTCACCCGGCCCTTCCTCCAGTCACCCGGCCCTTCCTCCAGTCACCCGGCCCTTGCTCCAGTCACCCGGCCCTTCCTCCAGTCACCCGGCCCTTCCTCCAGTCACCCGGCCCTTCCTCCAGTCACCCGGCCCTTCCTCCAGTCACCCGGCCCATCCTCAAGTCACCCGGCCCATCCTCCAGTCACCCGGCCCTTCCTCCAGTCACCCGGCCCTTCCTCCAGTCACCCGGCCCTTCCTCCAGTCACCCGGCCCATCCTCCAGTCACCCGGCCCATCCTCCAGTCACCCGGCCCTTCCTCCAGTCACCCGGCCCATCCTCCAGTCACCCGGAGCATCCTCCAGTCCCATTCGGGCCAATGGTGCCGCCTTCTGTAGTTTAACACTTTAGTATCTAGCCGCCCCATTTCCCTGATTTGGCGATTTCCCTGCCCATAGAATACAATAGAGGATCACGTTGAATGGGAGGAACCAAGTCATCCTTTTGGCAGAGGAATCACGCACCGAGGCAAATGCACAAGTCCTAAGTCGGATGATTACATTTATCCTCTTTTGTCTTTTTTTTATTTATAATTTGATTGTGATTTTTTATATTTCACGTCCTCTTTTTTTCTCCGTGGAGGAGACTTGGCCGTCTTTGCCCGAGAACAGAGAAAACTTGTAATCTTTTAATCCATTAACTTTTAATTAAACCAGTAATCATGAAAGTGGGTCAGCGGCGGCTCGGTGTGCTGCGGGTGTATTACGGCTTTTATTGCTTAGTCGGCTCTGTAGCGTGCTCTACATTTGTGGATTCAGGGCCGGATAAAAGTCTATAGAAGCCTCGGTATAAAATTATATTGCACTGCCCTTCTTCTTTCTTCCGCCATGTGTGGAAGGGATGATACATGGAATAGCTTGGGAAAAGGAATTTAATAAAAAGCGATCCATATAGTGCACATATAATATCACAATGTAAAGTAACCAAGAAATAGTGTTTAATGAAAATTACTAAAGAAGGACCACGACTGTGCTGAAACATTGCTGCCATAAAGTAGCTAAATAGCTGTGCCATATGGTGCTCAAGTAAAAGAGCATCCATATAGTGCTTATATGATATCACTATATAGTACCATAAAAAAAGGGTTAATAAATACAAAATCAATGAAGTATTGTGATACAGTGGCTAAATAGTTGTGCCATAGAGTGCTCAAATAAAAGTGCATATATAATACATTCATATAGTGCTTACATAATATCACCACACAGTACAATACCCAAAAAAATAGTACCCAATACATACAATATTGAAGACGTTTTTTTGATGCAGCTGCTAAATAACTGTGCCATATAGTGCTCATATAAAAGTGCATATATAATGCAACCATATAGTGCTTATATAATATCACTATATAGTACTATATCCCAAAAAAAGGAATTAATACATACAAAATCAAAGAAGTATTGTGATATAGTGGCTAAATAGCTGTGCTCCAGTAAAAGTGCTTATATAATACATCCATACAGTGCTACATAATATCACCATGTAGTACAATACCCAAAAATAGTACCCAATACATACAATATCAAAGAAGTTGTTTGATACAGTAGCTAAATAGCTGTGCCATATAGTGCTCAAATAAAAGTGCATATATAATACATCCATATAGTGTTTACACAATATCACCATGTAGTTACAATACTCAAAAACAGTAGTATTGTGACACAGTGGCTAAATAACTGTGTCATATGGTGCTCAAATAAAAGTGTATATATAATACATCCATATTAATATTGCCATATAGTGCAATACCCAAAAATAGTGCCCAATACATACAATATCGAAGAAGTTGTTTGATACAGTGGCTAAATAGCTGTGCCATATAGTGCTCAAATAAAAGTGCATATATAATACAGCCATATAGTGCTTATATCACTATATAGTACCATACCCCCCAAAAAATGAATTAATACATTTAAAATCGAAGAAGTATTGTGATACACTGGCTAAATAGCTGTGCTCCAGTAAAAGTGCTTATATAATACATCCATACAGTGCTACATACTATGATCATACAGTACAATACCCAAAAATAATACCCAATACATACAATATCGAAGAAGTATTGTGATACACTGGCTAAATAGCTGTGCCATAGAGTGCTAAAATAAAAGTGCATATATAATACATCCATATAGTGCTTACATAACCTCTCAAAAACAATACTTAATACATACAATATCAAAGGGTTGTGATACACTGGCTAAATAGCTGTGCCATAAGGTGCTCAAATAAAAGTGTATATATAATACAGCCATATATTGCTTGCACAATATCACCATATAGTACCATACCCCAAAATGGTTTCCAATAGATAGAATCATAAAGCAGGAATGTGATATACTAGCTAAAAATCTGTGACATAGAGTGCTCAAATAACAGTGGCTATATAATACCTCCATATAGTGTTTACATAAGATCACCGTGTAGTACCATACCCAAATAACCGTACCCAATAGCTTGTACTGTGATACAGAGGCCAGACAACGGTAATATACTGTGGCCAAAAAATAAGACCGTACAGTGTCTAAACAGTAGTAACATACAGTGCTCAAATTACAGTGCCTATATAATACAGACATATAGTGCCTAAATATAATATCACCATAAAATACCATAAAGCATCTAAATAACAGTACCTAGTTGATAGAATACAGTACTGTGATACAATACCGCCATACAGCCTGGTTTGCACAAATACGGTACATTATATAGTGCAGTTTATTACTGTTATCAGGTGGTGTCACATTCTTTCTACCTTTGTTGGGATTATATATATATATATAGGGAGGTGAGTGCGCAACTCCTCTCACTGTGTGTTGGTGCTGTGTAGTGGCCGCTGTTGTGGTGGTGTCGTGACAGTGGGGCAGTGCGGCCTGGAGCCTTGGGGGCTTTGCCTTGGAGCATGGGTGCTGTGAGGCACCGGGTCGCCTGCCCTGCTGGTGCTTTGTTGCTGCAGCAGTGGTTGGTGCACAGTGTCGCACCATAAAGGCTTAGAATAGGGACCCACTCTAGAGGTTCGCCGTGACGTGGCAGTGGGCTTAATACAGTCTGATCAGAATGGTAACTAAGGGCGGCTTTGCACGTTGCGACATTGCACGTGCGATGTCGATGGGGTCAAATCGAAAGTGACGCACATCCGGCGTCGCAGTCGATATCGCAACGTGCAAATCCTTTTTGATATGATGAACGAGCGCAAAAGCGTCGTTATCGTATCATCGCTGCAGCCTCCGACATTTCCATAATGCCGGTGCAGTGACAGGTGCGATGTTGTTCCTCGCTCCTGCGGCAGTGCACATCGCTGTGTGTGAAGCCGCAGGAGCGAGGAACTTCACCTTACCTGCCTCCCGGCTGCAATGAGAAGGACGGAGGTGGGTGGGATGTTTACATCCTGCTCATCTCCGCCCCTCCACTTCAATTGGCCGCCTGCCGTGTGACGTCGCTGTGACGCCGCACGACCCGCCCTCTTAGGAAGGAGGCGGGTCGCCGGCCAGAGGGACGTCGCACGGCAGGTATGTGCGTGTGAAACTGCCGTAGCGATAATAATCGCTACGGCAGCTTTCACTAGATATTGCACGTGCGACGGGGGCGGGACTATCGCTGCAGCATCGGTAACACATTGTTACCGATGTCGCAGCGTGCAAAGCCCGCCTAAGAACCTCACGTTCTATTTAAAAATGTTTTGCCTAGCGGCTTTAGATCAATGTATTTTTGGGATGTGCGATCCATGTCTTTTTCTCCAATTGGCATATATATATATTTTGTTATTTTTTATCTTTCCCTTTCTCTAGTGGACTGGACAGTTCATCCTGTTTTCAGGTTGTCTCCTTAATGAAATCATTGGCGCAAGGCGGCCGAAATATAATCTGCACCATTCACCAGCCCAGTGCCAAACTGTTTGAGCTTTTTGATCAGGTGAGTCAGTCCTGGAGGTGATACATGAGTATGAGAATCAGTCCTCATGAATTGAATAATTGTGCTAGCAATCTGTTTAATTGGAGAACCACTTTATTATGTAGGAGGAGCCTTGTACAGGTTTACTCCTCCCATGAGGAAATAGTTTTAGCCAATCAGAGTTTGGCTCCTCCTATCCACCAGCCCCAGAGGATCTGCAGTATCTTCCTCTATGGTTTATACATCCCTAAGTTATCTGTTTAATTGGAAAACCACTTTAATTTGGAGGGGGAGGAGCCTTTCTCAGGTGTACACCTCCCATACACCTCCCATGAGGAAATAGTTTTAGTCAATCAGATCTGAGCTCTTCCTATCCACCAGCCCCAGAGGAGCTGCAGTATCTTCCTCTATGGTTTATACATCCCTAAGCAATCTCTTTCATTGGAGAACCCTTTTTATTTGGAGGAGAAGGAGCCTTGCACAAGTTCACACCTCCCATGAGGAAATTGTTTTAGCCAATCAGAGCTGGGCTCCTCCTTTCCACCAGCCCAAAAGGATCTGCTGTATCTTCCTCTATGGTTTATACATCCCTAAGTAATCTGTTTAATTGGAAAACCACTTTAATTTGGAGGAGGAGAAGCCTTACGCAGGTTTAATCCTCCCATGAGGAAATAGTTTTAGCCAATCAGATCTGAGCTCTTCTTATCCACCAGCCCCAGAGGAGCTGCAGTATCTTTCTCTATGGTTAATACATCTCTATTCATAACGATTTATCATACCTGTGCGATAAAGTACACCCTCTAAAAATTAAATGTCACAATTCCTTGTGCCGAACATTCTGTATTATTCTGTCATGCTCTCCTGCAGAGCCAGTATATATTGGCTATGGTTTAGAGCATTTTGCAGGATGAATGCTCTGCTGGTTGTTTCACAGCACTGGGTTTCATGCTGGTCCTGGGAGATGCTCTCGCAGATGCTTCTCGTTCCCGGTGATTGCTCGTGTTAGCTCAGGACACCACCAGTCATAATTCCTGGTTACAGTTGTGCTGTTGGCTCCCTTGGTGATAAGTGTTCGAATTGGTCTCTCGACTCCGAACTGCTGTTTACCCATCTGTGCCTGTCCTCCCCTGTTTCTGTCATTACTTCCTGGCTTCTGACCTCGGACTTCCTCCTGACCATGTCCTCACCTGCTCCCTGTATCTTGTATGTACTCTCCTGGAACCCTGACCTTCGGCTTGTATCCTGACCTTATCTCTGTCTGTGTAACGCCTGCCTGGATCCACAGACTCAGACTGGCTGTAATGGACAGGCTAGAGGAAAGTCGCTCACAAAGCAGGACACCGAGAATCTGAAACTCTTTAACCCCTGTACAGGGATTTGGAATTACGCAGGACCCCGGTGATCACTACCTGTGGAAGGCTGCAGTCCAGATGAGAGTAGTAGCCAGGCAGGGTCGAACCGGCAAATGCAAAACAGGGACAAAATCGGCAGGCAAGGACATAATCAGAAAACAAAGCAGAGGTCAAATCTGGATCAGGCAGCGAGGTACATAATCAGCAGGCAGGAGGGTAGTCAGAAACAAGCAGAAGTTAGAACACCAGAATCACTAAACAGAACAGGGCGGGACAAGAACTAGGAACACAGAACTATCTCTGGCAGAGGTCAGCAGACAGGAGGGGGAATAAGAAGGGTGTGGTGTCTTCCCATTGGTTGTAGCTGAATGATAGTAACTTCAGTTGGAAGACAAACGCCACCTACAGTCAGCCAGTGGTACTGCAGATCCCAAGGAAACCCAGTAGATGAGTGGAGCCTGCGCCCACTGCTGCCCTGATCCTCTATAGGTCACAGCTGATTGAGGACACCCGGCCCTTAGCTTAGGAGACCCTTTTAACAAAGTGTTCAGTTTGATTGATGATTTATTTTTCTCCTTTTTTTTTATCTTTACTTGTCGTCTGCAGAATGCTTAAGACTGATGAGTGTTTTATAGTATTAGATTGCGGTAAATCTGCGGAATGGATAACATTTCACGCTTCTCTCTCCTTTTCATTTACAGCTTTATGTATTAAGCCAGGGACAATGCATCTACCGTGGGAAAGTGTCAAATCTCGTACCGTATCTGCGAGTTCTAGGATTAAACTGCCCGACCTATCACAACCCGGCCGACTTCAGTGAGTAAAATGTGCTTTATGTAACAAAACTATCAGTTCAACCGTGGTCCGCAACCTGGGGCTATCTCCCCCTTAGGACCCCATTTTTACATCAAGTATTGATTGTCACGATGTGACTGCAGAATAGCGAGGTACAGGGTGCTCCTATACTGTCCCTAGGCTATCCTAACCTCTGGATTACCCCTGATGGTGGAGATGCCTAAGTCCTCAGGACTACCTCTGATGGTGGAGATGCCTGAGTCCTCAGGACTACCTCTGATGGTGGAGATGCCTGAGTCCTCAGGACTACCTCTGATGGTGGAGATGCCTAAGTCCTCAGGACTACCTCTGATGGTGGAGATGCCTGAGTCCTCAGGACTACCCCTGATGGTGGAGATGCCTGAGTCCTCAGGACTACCCCTGATGGTGGAGATGCCTGAGTCCTCAGGACTACCTCTGATGGTGGAGATGCCAGAGTCCCATACTGTACTATACTCCTGACCAGAATTAAACTGTTCCCTCTCCCCAGAGAAGGAAGGGGCAGAATGCCTGTGTCTGCCTCTTAACTTCTCCTCCCCTCTCCATAGAACTTAATGAGCAGCAATTCTCATCTCCTTGCTCAGTAATGGTAAAATCGGAGTTGAAATCTTTCCTGTGAAATAAGAGTAAAAGATCAGTCCAGGAGGAGAGTGTGAAGGCAACACAGATAAAGACAGACAAACACACTGCAAACTCACAGGAACAAACAAAAATAAACTAAGGAGAAAAGCAAGAGTAGGAAAGCAGCAACAAAAAAGACAACAAGGGTTAACACCAGAACTGCTCACAGCAACAAAGTACTAACACTGTGAGGGGAGGGCCGCCCAGGCTGTAGGCCATTTGTCCGGAAGTAATAAGATGATCTGTGTGTGTATATAATTAAAGCATAGATATCGTTTCATAATTATCTGTATGACAATCGCATAGACGCCATTATAACTTCAAGATGTGTGATCAGGAATGTGTTCACTAGATAATCAAGCCAAAATGAACAATGAACAAAGAGGTATTCATAACACACTGGTTCCCAGCAGCTGGTGATCTGCAACTGGGGGCCTTATCTCTTTCTCACTCTGCTTCAAGGTCAAATGTTGGACTGTATCACCATGAGATTCTCAATACATGATCCAGAGGCTTGCTTCTGCTCAAACAGTGAATACGTCTTGGCGTGATCATTGTTGTCAGAATTAATTATATCTGCACAGATCGATTTGGAATCCATCTCTGGGACCCTGAGAAACCCCATTTGTGGTGTCCCCAAAATTCCCAACCTTGACACCACCACCAGTTAGGGGTACTTTGCACACTACGACATCGCAGGTGCGATGTCGGTGGGGTCAAATTGAAAGTGACGCACATCCGGCATCGCAGGCGACATCGTAGTGTTTAAAGCCTAGATGATACGATTAACGAGCGCAAAAGCGTCGTAATCGTATCATCGGTGTAGCGTCGGCGTAATCCATAATTACGCTGACGCGACGGTCCGATGTTGTTCCTCGTTCCTGCGGCAGCACACATCGCTGTGTGTGAAGCCGCAGGAGCGAGGAACATCTCCTACCGGCGTCACCGCGGCTCCCGTAGGATATGCTGAAGGGAGAAGGTGGGCGGGATGTTTACATCCCGCTCATCTCCGCCCCTCTGCTCCTATTGGCCGCCTGCCATGTGACGTCGCAGTGACGCCGTACGACCCGCCCCCTTAATAAGGAGGCGGGTCGCCGGCCAGAGCGACGTCCCAGACAGGTGAAGCTGCCGTAGCGATAATGTTCGCTACAGCAGCTATCACAAGGATATCGCAGCTGCGACGGGGCGGGGACTATCGCACTCAGCATCGCAGCATCGGCTTGCGATGTCGCAGCGTGCAAAGTACCCCTTAGTCTGGATCACAACACCTCACCAGACCAGTATAGAGAAGCTATAGCTGGCATTAAAGGAAGTTATATAAAAGAGGGGAGTGATTATGATTGGCTCCCCCACAGCATGTGATCAAAGGAGACTAACAAGCAGCTCAGCAGAGATTAACTCTTGCTATCCTGCTCCTGATCTCCAAGTCTGTGGGTTGTCACACGAGTCTGCCTGCTCTGATCACACACAACTGAGAAGTTAGCAGGCAGCGTGCTGGAATCTGTAGTCTCCACAGATCCTGACGGTATATAAACCTTCTTGTGACATTGATGCGGGGGAAAAAAAAATTAAAGGGGTACTCCTGGAAAAAGCAAAATTAAGCCATACAGGTTGCATTACAATCCAGAAGTTGTAACGAGATGAAGTTAAGTACGTCAGTAATATTAATTACATATTATTGTGGAGGAAGGGGGACACTGGAACCTTGTTTGCATTAAAACAATCCTGTTTTGTACAGTTGGAACCCACCTAAAGTAATAAAAAAAAATAAAAAATCTACATTTGTTTATTTTTGAGATTTTCATAAATAGAAACATTTTGAAATGGAAAAAAAAAAAAAAAAAGGTTAAACATTTTCCTAATTGTTTTATTGCCCTCTGGTGGTCAAATGGTGTATAACCAGACTGTGCTAAAATCCTTGCTAAACAGTGATTTTTTTGCAGTTGTTTGAATTATTTTTACTTTTTTTTAACTCATTTAACGGAAAAAAAAAAAGAGAAGTAACTTTACAAATAGGTTTTGTTATCAGTCTTCTTTCATTTTGCGCAATTGGCTCTCATGCAGAGTAATGTGTACAAACCCTGCGTGTTTATATATTGCAGCCGTATTCCATTCCATCTGCTCCTTACTTCTTACTAAGACACATTTGGAGTTTTAGTAATAAATTGGGGACAGTGCGACTGTAAAATCAGACTACACAGGATTTGTTTGTAGTCTGTTACCATAGAAACCCATAGATCTACATGAACTGTATACACAAATTTTTAATCAAGCCTATTTTCAGATTTGCTTCCTTTTTAATCTCCGATGCATTGGAACCATGAACATAAATGTTTGTGAAAGTGAACCTTTCTTTAAAGAGTAACCGTCGTTTACAGATTTTGTACACATGAAAAAAAGAAATTTTGTAATATATATTTTTTCTCCTCCTGGACTAATATATTATTTTCAAAATCCTCATCATTTCACATATAAAATGTGTCTTCAATATATACAGATTTTGCCATTACTGAGATAGGAGATGACAGTTGGTGTTTATAAGGTTCTATGGAGAACAGTAACTGTCATTTCAAGAGAACTTGCAGCAGAATGTCTGTGTCTGCCTCTAGCTCCCCCCCTTCAGGAGAACTTGCAGCAGAATGTCTGTGTCTGCCTCTAGCTCCTCCCCCTCAGGAGAACTTGCAACAGAATGTCTGTGTCTCCCTCTAGCTCCTCCCCTAAAGAGAACTTGCTGGAGAATGTCTGTATCTGTCTCTAGCTCCTCCCCCTCAGGAGAACTTGCAGCAGGATGTTTGTATCAGCCTCTAGCTCCTCCCCCTCAGGAGAACTTGCAGCAGGATGTTTGTGTCAGCCTCTAGCTCCTCCCAATCAGAAGAACTTGTAGTAGAATGTCTGTGTCAGCATCTAGCTCTTTCCCCTCAGGAGAACTTGCAGCAGAATGTCTGTAACTGTCTCTAGCTCCACCCACTCAAGAGAACTTGCAGCAGAATGTCTGTGTTGACCTCTAGCTCCTCCCCTAAAGAGAACTTGCTGCAGAATGTCTGTATCTGTCTCTAGCTCCTCACCCTTAGGAGAATTTGTAGTAGAATGTCTGTGTCTGCCTCTAGCTCCTCCCCCTCAGGAGAACTTGTAGTAGAATGTCTGTGTCAGACTCTAGCTTCTCCCTCTCAGGAGAACTTGTAGTAGAATGTCTGTGTCAGCCTCTAGCTCCTCCCCCTCAGGAGAACTTGTAGTAGAATGTCTGTGTCAGCCTCTAGCTCTTCGCCCTCAGGAGAACTTGCTGCAGAATGTCTGTATCTGTCTCTAGCTCTCAGGAGAACTTGCAGCAGAATGTCTGTGTCTGCTTCTAGCTCCTCACCTTCAGGAAAACTTGCAACAGAATGTGTCTGTCAGCCTCTATCTCCTCCCCCTCAGGAGAACTTGCAGCAGACTGTTTGTGTTGACTTCTAGCTCCTCCCCCTCAGGACAACCAGCAGCAGAATGTCTGTCTGTTTCTAGCTCCACCTCCTCCATAGAACATTATGAGCACCAATTCCTCGGGTGCTATAAAAACTTCCCCGGCCAATTTGTACATTTCGGTATCATGAGTGGAGTTTTCTTCCTTTTTCTGATCACATTTTCATTTGTACCAATGATGTGATACCATCTCAACATGATCCTTGTGTTCTTCTTCCCCGTCCCGCAGTCATGGAAGTGGCCTCCGGAGAGTACGGAGACCAGAATCCCCGACTTGTGCGAGCCGTTCAGGAGGTGTGCGGGGCCGAGCAGAAACGGGACCATTGTGGGGAGACCGAGCCCAACCTGTTCCTGTGGCACAAACCATCTGAGGAGGTAAACAGGAATGATAAGGACTAGTCCAGGCCTGCAGCTCTGTGCGCGGGTTCATGGTTTGTCACAATGTGAGCCTATAGGCCATATATCCATATACTTATGCACTTGGATACATCTCAGCCTCGATACTGAGATTGGGAAATCCTCCCAACATATGAATTCAATGTCTAAATGTTATATGAGCTGATGTGTGGCGCCCTGGACAAGCCAGGACGTCACAAGTACTACACCAACACACCCCACACCCCGGTCAGGCACACCTAAGTCAAACACAAATCCTTGTTGCCTCCCTCCAGGGGCTGATGTCCACACCAGGGGGTGGGCCAGGCGGTTGGTCCCGCCCACCGAGGAGTTCACAGCCCTGGAGGCGGGAAAAGGAGTCAGTTTCAGTTGGAGTTCAGTTAGGGAAGTGAAGAGTGAAGTGGTAAAGGAGAGAACTGACAACGTCCGTGTGTGTGGCCCGGACAGTACAGCAAGGTTGGCAAACGGTGGTGACCGTCTGCAGGAGAGGCTGATTGGAGTGAGCCGTAAGGACCGTGGACGGGCGGTGGCCCGGTGAACAAAGAGAAGCCAGCACCATCCGGCAGGGCTTACGGACCCCGACAAGGCTAGGAGTCGCCGTTAAATTTGTCAAATCCGTTAGCGAAGGGAACCTCCGGGGTTTCCCAGCAACCAAGACCCGATTGAAGGCGACAGCTCAAACCGTAGAGGGAAACACAGTCACCGCCAAGGCTACAGTTCCCAGAGCCAGAGCCTGCGGGCAAAAGGGGCTCCTACAGCACCCATCCAAGCTGGGGAGCGGGTTACCGGTGGGAACCCATTGGAACCGTACACACTACACAGGTGCAGGGAAAGGCAGTCACCATCAACCTACCGGGAGAAGAAACACCGCAGCCGTCTGTGGGACCCGTCCATCCAGCCGTTTGTTTTACCGGAGACTTTGCATTCATCATTGGCTGAGTGAGTACCACCGTGCCGTGTGGCACAGCGCTGCCCCTGCGACCCTGCACCTCACCAGGCCCCATAACCCGCCTGCCATCCATCCCTACCCCATCACCGGGCCCCGGGACAACCAACCCCCCCTACCCACGGAGGGGAGAACCAACATCCAAGCTGCTCCCTGTCACCGCTCCCGGGATCCCCGTCCAGAGCAGCAGTGGTGTCACCAATCTCACCACTACCGTGGGTGGCGTCACGGACAATATCCCTAAACCAAACCACCCCCTTTCACTCACGGGCGAGGAACGCCGCTCGAGTCCCCGGGATCCGGCCCACCGCTCGAGCCACCACCGAGCAGCAGCAGCAGCCGGACCCGAGCAGTGGGTGAGCGCAGCGTCCCCTCCTCCGCCCGCGACAGATGCACTGTGGATGTCACATTAATATATTGGGATATTAGTTTAGGGTAAGTAGTACTGTAATGGTGGGCAGGAGGGTAGTCTGACAATCCAGGCTTCAGTAATGGTGATTTAGCAGAGTGAGGTATGCAGTACTATAACGGTGGAGAGGAGGGCAGTCAGATATTCTAGGGTTCATTAATGGTGATGTAGCAGAGTCGGGTAAGCAGTAATATAATGGTGGTGATTAGAGGAGTCAGGCAATCCAGGATTCGGTAATGGTGATGTAGCATAGTCGGGTATGCGGTACTATAACGGTGATGAGGAGGGCAGTTATATAATCCAGGCTTCACCAATAGTGATGTAGCGGAGATATGGTACTGTAACTGTTATCAGGATGGTAGACAGGGAATCCAGAATTCGGTAATGGTGATGTAACAGAGTCAGGTATGCGGCACTATGATAGTGGTGAGGAGGGCAGTCATATAATCCAGGGTTCACTAATGTGATTAGCAGAGTCGAGTATGTGGGACTATGATAGTGTGTCGCCCAGGGATAAAGGGTACTCAGATCCGGGCCAAGGGATCACTTTTGTAGGTGTACGGTGGCGTGACCCGGTCTGTGATCCCAGGCTCCACACCAAAAAGGGGATTATGTACAGGGGAATTGTCCATGACGCCACCCGTGGGTTGCGGTGATGAGATGGTGGCACCGCCGCAGCCTCTGGGGACCGTGCCCGGGACTGGTGGTGTGGGGCAGCAAGGTGGGATCCCCTCCACGGGTAGGGGTGGTGTAGTCCCGGTGCCCAGTTGGGAGTTGTGGTGGTGGCAGGGATTGCAGGGAATAGTATACTCACAGTTCGGTTATCGTGGTGCTGGATGAAGCTGGATTGATGTGGAGGGTCAGGAACGCAGATGGAAGAAATACTCAGAGTCTTTTGTAAACCAAATTGCTGGTAACTGGTGCCCACGGATGCTGTGAGGACGGGTCCCACACCCGTGTGTGTAATTCAGGTGTTGTTCTCCTGCCTGCGGTCTGTGTCTGTGTCTGCTCTGTGTCCAGGTCCGGACAGGGTCCCGACAGCTGGCACCGGGGGGGGCCACTACCCTCTCCCAGTCCACTTCAGGTCCCCACAAGCGGCTGGCCTATTCCTGAGGCCCTCACTACCACTTCTCCTCGCCCCACACAGGGGCTGCTTCCAAACTCCTCTCCTCCTGCAGACTGACTGAAACTACACTCTGCTCTCCCCAAGCTCCCCTCTCCCCCTCCCGTTTTCCTGAGGAGGGGGCGAGTGGGGCCTGATTGGTTGGTGTGTATTGGTGTGGGAAACTCCCCAAGGGAGAGTGAGCTCTGCACCATAAAAATGTATGCAGACCTCTGTGACACCCTGGTTTTGCCAGGGCGGCACAATAGTGATGAGGAAGGCAGTCATATAATCCAGGGTTCAGTAATGTGATGTAGCAGAGTTGGGTATTTGGTACTATAATAGTTATGAGGAGGGCAGTCATATAATCCAGGGTTCAGTAATGTGATGTAGCAGAGTTGGGTATTTGGTACTATAATAGTTATGAGGAGGGCAGTCATATAATCCAGGGTTCAGTAATGTGATGTAGCAGAGTCGAGTATGTGGTACTATAATAGTTATGAGGAGGGCAGTCATATAATCCAGGGTTCAGTAATGTGAGGGTAGCAGAGTCGGGTATGTGGTACTATAATAGTTATGAGGAGGGCAGTCATATAATCCAGGGTTCAGTAATGTGATGTAGCAGAGTCGAGTATGTGGTACTATAATAGTTATGAGGAGGGCAGTCATATAATCCAGGGTTCAGTAATGTGATGTAGCAGAGTCGAGTATGTGGTACTATAATAGTTATGAGGAGGGCAGTCATATAATCCAGGGTTCAGTAATGTGATGTAGCAGAGTCGGGTATGTGGTACTATAATCGTTATGAGGAGGGCAGTCATATAATCCAGGGTTCAGTAATGTGAGGGTAGCAGAGTCGGGTATGTGGTACTATAATAGTTATGAGGAGGGCAGTCATATAATCCAGGGTTCAGTAATGTGATGTAGCAGAGTCTGGTATGTGGTACTATAATCGTTATGAGGAGGGCAGTCATATAATCCAGGGTTCAGTAATGTGATGTAGCAGAGTCGAGTATGTGGTACTATAATCGTTATGAGGAGGGCAGTCATATAATCCAGGGTTCAGTAATGTGATGTAGCAGGGTCGGGTATGTGGGACTAGTCAGTGGTCAGATTAGTAGTCCGACCCACCACGGTCATACAGTAGTTATTTCTCAAAGAATAGTCAGGGAAAATTAACCCTATTAAGTGGAACAAGCGTTTTTCACTGCCATCTGACCGTCCAGGCAGCCATGTGCCCTACACCACCCGCCATCCCTGGCACTGCCAGAAAGACAATCATAAGCGGCAGAAAGGCACTCTGATACATGGTAACGACCCTGCAGCTGTGTGAGCAGGATCATCTGTATATAATACATCTGCAGACGTTTTTCTATGGGATGATTAGGAGATGCCCTATAACCTGCGCCCCTCTTCTTGCAGGACGCGTCGCCCACCGAGGGCTGTCACAGCTTCTCCGCCAGCTGCCTTACCCAATTCTGTATCCTGTTTAAGAGGACGTGTCTGAGCATCATGAGGGACTCGGTAAGTCACAGCGTCCGGATATTATATTATGTATGTGGTAATGTATCAGAAATGTCACTGTATAACTAGGCAGAGCTGCCATTTACAGGGTCACTCCTATTCCAACTATAGCATTGAACGATTAACCAGCAGCGATCAGAGCCACCTCCGATCGCTGCTGTCAGAAGCTTCCGGGTGTAAGACACAGTGACACTCAGATTCGAAATGTACACAAGGGGTTAAAATGAGGCAGCTTTATCAACTGTGTTTTCCATAACAACCAATCATGGCGCAGCTTTCATTTCTCAAGAGCACTATATGAAATGAAAACTGCACAGTGATTGGTTGCTACGGGCAACACAAAAGGGTTTTCTAAATCTTCCCCATGGTGTTGACTTTTAGAAATTATACTTATCTACCTCAGTTTCCATGGCGACGGGAATAATTTTCTGTGATTTCTATGCCGAGAACACAAAATATAGGGTAATTATAATCGTTTGAAGGGCAACAATCAATTGGAAATTGACCTTTACATGGAATATGTGGAGAAATAACAAAAAACCCAGCTCTGTATGTGTGCGATGGTGTAAGAATATGTCCGGGCCCTCGGAATTAGGGCTAATAACCACCAGCATTGCTCCCTCTATCATATGAGGACAGGGCTATGTTGTTGCCCCTACCCAAAGCTGTCCCTGGGTAGTAGGGCTATACGAGAGCTGTCCCTGGGTATTAGGGCTATACGAGAGCTGTCCCTGGGTAGTAGGGCTATACGAGAGCTGTCCCTGGGTAGTAGGGCTATACGAGAGCTGTCCCTGGGTAGTAGGGCTATACGAGACCTGTCCCTGGGTAGTAGGGATATACGAGAGCTGTCCCTGGGTAGTAGGGCTATACGAGAGCTGTCCCTGGGTAGTAGGGATATACGAGAGCTGTCCCTGGGTAGTAGGGCTATACAAGAGCTGTCCCTGGGTAGTAGGGCTATACGAGAGCTGTCCCTGGGTAGTAGGGCTATACGAGAGCTGTCCCTGGGTAGTAGGGCTATACGAGAGCTGTCCCTGGGTAGTAGGGCTATACGAGAGCTGTCCCTGGGTAGTAGGGCTATACGAGAGCCGTCCCTGGGTAGTAGGGCTATACGAGAGCTGTCCCTGGGTAGTAGGGCTATATGAGAGCTGCCCCTGGGTAGTAGGGCTATATGAGAGCTGTCCTTGGGTAGTAGGGCTATACGAGAGCTATCCCGGGGTAGTAGGGCTATATGAGAGCTGTCCCTGGGTAGTAGGGCTATACGAGAGCTGTCCCTGGGTAGTGGGGCTATATGAGAGCTGTCTCTGGGTAGTAGGGCTGTACGAGACCTGTGCCTGGGTAGTAGGGCTATATGAGAGCTGTCCCTGGGTAGTAGAGCTATACGAGACCTGTGTCTGGGTAGTAGGGCTATACGAGAGCTGTCTCTGGGTAGTAGGGCTATATGAGAGCTGTCCCTGGGTAGTAGAGCTATACGAGACCTGTGTCTGGGTAGTAGGGCTATATGAGAGCTGTCTCTGGGTAGTAGGGCTATATGAGAGCTGTCTCTGGGTAGTAGGGCTATATGAGAGCTGTCCCTGGGTAGTAGAGCTATACGAGACCTGTGTCTGGGTAGTAGGGCTATACGAGAGCTGTCTCTGGGTAGTAGGGCTATACGAGAGCTGTCCCTGGGTAGTAGGGCTATACGAGAGCTGTCCCTGGGTAGTAGGGCTATACGAGAGCTGTCCATGGGTAGTAGGGCTATACGAGAGCTGTCCCTGGGTAGTAGGGCTATACGAGAGCTGTCTCTGGGTAGTAGGGCTATACGAGAGCTGTCCCTGGGTAGTAGGGCTGTACGAGAACTGTCCCTGGGTAGTAGGACTATACAAGAGCTGTCCCTGGGTAGTAGGGCTATACGAGAGCCGTCCCTTAGTAGTAGGGCTATATGAGAGCTGTCCTTGGGTAGTAGGGCTATACGAGAGCTATCCCTGGGTAGTAGAGCTATACGAGAGCTGTCCCTGGGTAGTAGGGCTATACGAGACCTGTCCCTGGGTAGTAGGGCTATACGAGAGCTGTCTCTGGGTAGTAGGGCTATACGAGAGCTGTCTCTGGGTAGTAGGGCTGTACGAGACCTGTCCCTGGGTAGTAGGGCTATACGAGACCTGTGTCTGGGTAGTAGGGCTATACGAGAGCTGTCTCTGGGTAGTAGGGCTATACGAGAGCTGTCTCTGGGTAGTAGGGCTGTATGAGAACTGTCCCTGGGTAGTAGGGCTATACAAGAGCTGTCCCAGGGTAGTAGGGCTATACGAGAGCCGTCCCTTAGTAGTAGGGCTATATGAGAGCTGTCCCTGGGTAGTAGGCCTATACGAGAGCCGTCCCTGGGTAGTAGGGCTATATGAGAGCTTTCCCTGGGTAGTAGGGCTATACGAGAGCTATCCCTGGGTAGTAGAGCTATACGAGAGCTGTCCCTGGGTAGTAGGGCTATACGAGATCTGTCCCTGGGTAGTGGAGCTATACGAGATCTGTCCCTGGGTAGTAGAGCTATACGAGAGCTGTGCCTGGGTAGTAGGGCTATACGAGATCTGTCCCTGGGTAGTGGAGCTATACGAGATCTGTCCCTGGGTAGTAGGGCTATACGAGAGCTGTCCCTGGGTAGTAGGGCTATACGAGAGCTGTCTCTGGGTAGTAGGGCTATACGAGAGCTGTCTCTGGGTAGTAGGGCTGTACGAGAGCTGTCCCTGGGTAGTAGGGCTATACGAGAGCTGTCTCTGGGTAGTAGGGCTATACGATAGCTGTCTCTGGGTAGTAGGGCTGTACGAGAGCCATCCCTGGGTAGTAGGGCTATACAAGAGCTGTCTCTGGGTAGTAGGGCTATACGAGAGCTGTCTCTGGGTAGTAGGGCTATAAGAGACCTGTCCCTGGGTAGTAGGGCTATACAAGAGCTGTCCCTGGGTAGTAGGGCTATACGAGAGCCGTCCCTGGGTAGTAGGGCTATACGAGAGCCGTCCCTGGGTAGTAGGGCTATACGAGAGCTGTCTCTGGGTAGTAGGGCTATACAAGAGCTGTCCCTGGGTAGTAGGGCTATACGAGAGCCGTCCCTGGGTAGTAGGGCTATACGAGAGCTGTCTCTGGGTAGTAGGGCTATACGAGACCTGTCTCTGGGTAGTAGGGCTATACGAGAGCTGTCTCTGGGTAGTAGGGCTATACAAGAGCTGTCCCTGGGTAGTAGGGCTATACGAGAGCCGTCCCTGGGTAGTAGGGCTATACGAGAGCTGTCTCTGGGTAGTAGGGCTATACGAGACCTGTCTCTGGGTAGTAGGGCTATACGAGAGCTGTCTCTGGGTAGTAGGGCTATACAAGAGCTGTCCCTGGGTAGTAGGGCTATACGAGAGCCGTCCCTGGGTAGTAGGGCTATACGAGAGCTGTCTCTGGGTAGTAGGGCTATACGAGAGCCGTCCCTGGGTAGTAGGGCTATACGAGAGCTGTCTCTGGGTAGTAGGGCTATACGAGAGCTGTCCCTGGGTAGTAGGGCTATACGAGAGCTGTCTCTGGGTAGTAGGGCTATACGAGATCTGTCTCTGGGTAGTAGGGCTGTACGAGAGCCGTCCCTGGGTAGTAGGGCTATACGAGAGCTGTCTCTGGGTAGTAGGGCTATACGAGAGCTATCCCTGGGTAGTAGGGCTATACGAGAGCTGTCCCTGGGTAGTAGGGCTATATGAGACCTGTCACTGGGTAGTAGGGCTGAACGAGAGCTGTCCCTGGGTAGTAGGGCTATATGAGACCTGTCACTGGGTAGTAGGGCTGAACGAGAGCTGTCTCTGGGTAGTAGGGCTATACGAGAGCTGTCCCTGGGTAGTAGGGCTATACGAGAGCTGTCTCTGGGTAGTAGGGCTATATGAGAGCTGTCCCTGGGTAGTAGGGCTATACGAGAGCTGTCTCTGGGTAGTAGGGCTGTACGAGAGCTGTCTCTGTGTAGTAGGGCTATACGAGAGCTGTCCCTGGGTAGTAGGGCTATACGAGAGCTGTCCCTGGGTAGTAGGACTATACGAGAGCTGTCCCTGGGTAGTAGGGCTATACGAGAGCTGTCCCTGGGTAGTAGGGCTACACGAGACCTGTCCCTGGGTAGTAGGGCTATACGAGAGCTGTCCCTGGGTAGTAGGGCTATACGAGACCTGTCCCTGGGTAGTAGGGTTATACGAGAGCTGTCCCTGGGTAGTAGGGCTATACGAGACCTGTCCCTGGGTAGTAGGGTTATACGAGAGCTGTCCCTGGGTAGTAGGGCTATACGAGAGCTGTCCCTGGGTAGTAGGGCTATACGAGAGCTGTCCCTGGGTAGTAGGGCTACACGAGACCTGTCCCTGGGTAGTAGGGCTATACAAGAGCTGTCCCTGGGTAGTAGGGCTATACGAGACCTGTCCCGGGGTAGTAGGGTTATACGAGAGCCGTCCCTGGGTAGTAGGGCTATACGAGACCTGTCCCTGGGTAGTAGGGCTATACGAGAGCTGTCTCTGGGTAGTAGGGCTATACAAGAGCTGTCTCTGGGTAGTAGGGCTGTACGAGAGCCGTCCCTGGGTAGTAGGGCTACACGAGACCTGTCCCTGGGTAGTAGGGCTATACGAGAGCTGTCCCTGGGTAGTAGGGCTATACGAGAGCTGTCTCTGGGTAGTAGGGCTATACAAGAGCTGTCTCTGGGTAGTAGAGCTGTACGAGAGCCGTCCCTGGGTAGTAGGGCTACACGAGACCTGTCCCTGGGTAGTAGGGCTATACGAGAGCTGTCCCTGGGTAGTAGGGCTATACGAGACCTGTCCCTGGGTAGTAGGGCTATACGAGAGCTGTCTCTGGGTAGTAGGGCTATACAAGAGCTGTCTCTGGGTAGTAGGGCTGTACGAGAGCCGCCCCTGGGTAGTAGGGCTACACGAGACCTGTCCCTGGGTAGTAGGGCTGTACGAGAGCCGTCCCTGGGTAGTAGGGCTATACGAGACCTGTCCCTGGGTAGTAGGGCTATACGAGAGCTATCCCTGGGTAGTAGGGCTATACAAGAGCTGTCTCTGGGTAGTAGGGCTGTACGAGAGCCGTCCCTGGGTATTAGGGCTGTACGAGAGCTATCCCTGGGTAGTAGGGCTATACGAGAGCTATCCCTGGGTAGTAGGGCTATATGAGAGCCGTCCCTGGGTAGTAGGGCTATACAAGAGCTGTCCCTGGGTAGTAGGGCTATACGAGAGCTGTCCCTGGGTAGTAGGGCTATACAAGAGCTGTCCCTGGGTAGTAGGGCTATACGAGAGCTGTCCCTGGGTAGTAGGGCTACACGAGACCTGTCCCTGGGTAGTAGGGCTATACGAGAGCTGTCCCTGGGTAGTAGGGCTATACGAGAGCTATCCCTGGGTAGTAGGGCTATACAAGAGCTGTCCCTGGGTAGTAGGGCTATACGAGAGCTGTCCCTGGGTAGTAGGGCTACACGAGACCTGTCCCTGGGTAGTAGGGCTATACGAGAGCTGTCCCTGGGTAGTAGGGCTATACGAGAGCTGTCCCTGGGTAGTAGGACTATACGAGAGCTGTCCCTGGGTAGTAGGGCTATACGAGAGCTGTCCCTGGGTAGTAGGGCTATACGAGAGCTGTCTCTGGGTAGTAGGGCTATATGAGAGCTGTCCCTGGGTAGTAGGGCTATACGAGAGCTGTCCCTGGGTAGTAGGGCTATACGAGAGCTGTCCCTGGGTAGTAGGGCTAACCACTTTTGAGGTAGTTGGACTAAGACAGCTATCATTGAGTATTAGGGCTGTCCCTGGGTTGTAGCGCTAAGGGTGCGTTCCTGGGTTGTAGCGCTAAGGGTGCGTTCCTGGGTTGTAGCGCTAAGGGTGCGTTCCTGGGTTGTAGGGCTAATCTCCTTTTATGGCCTACATGATGGTGCCATAAAATGAGTACATAGCAGTGCGATACAATACCCACATCATATACTACTGCCACATAGTGCCTACATGAGGGTGCCATAGATTGAGTACATAGCAGTGCCATACAGTACCCACATCTTATAATGATGCTTTATAGTGCCTTCATGATGGTGCCGCATACTCTCTATAACTAATACATTTTTTATTACATTTCGGGGGGCTGTTATAGCCCAGTGTATGTGATCTGGGCCATAGGTCGTGTTTTCTTCGGCTCATGACTTTCCTCCTCGCCGCAGGTTCTGACCCACTTACGTATCATGTCCCACATCGGAATCGGGCTCCTTATAGGGTTACTCTACCTCGGGATCGGGAACGAGGCCAAGAAGGTCCTGAGTAACTCCGGCTTCCTCTTCTTCTCCATGCTCTTCTTAATGTTCGCAGCGCTGATGCCGACCGTCCTCACATGTGAGTATAGTGTGCGGCACAGGGTATAAAATTCGGAAACTATTAGTGTACATTGCACTGTGAGAATTCAGGTGATGGGAAGATTGCAGCAGCAGAAGAGTGCGCTGACCTTGTGGAAGGCAGTGACTTGTGAAGAGGTCACTGAGGACAGGGCCCAGAAGCAGAGTCCGGAGGTGAGGAGGGAAAGGGAAGCAAGTGTGAGGTTGGGACTGAAAGTCACATAGTGGAAGAAGGAGTAGGGTTTCCTGCAGCACAGAGTATTTCAGGAGATGACTGATCTGATTTTGTAGTAGGCAGTGACCTATGATTAATTCACTGAGGACAGGGCACAGGAGCAGAGTCATGATTTGAGGAAGGAAATGGAGGCAAGTGTAAGGTCAGGGACTGAGAGTCCCATAGTTGAACAAGTAGGATTTCCTGCAGCACAGAGTATTTCGGGAAATTATTGATCTGATTTTGTAGCAGGCAGTGACCTATCCTATCATGTGATGATATTGGAAAGGACAGCATCATGATGGGAGGTAGGAAATAGAGGCAAGCTGAAGGTCAGAGGCTGAGAATTCCATATAGGAAGTATTAGGGATCCTGCAGCACAGAGTATTTCAGGAGATGACTAGTCTGATTTTGTAGCAGGCAGTGACCTATCCTATCATGTGATGATATTGGAAAGGACAGCATCATGATGGGAGGTAGGAAATAGAGGCAAGTTGAAGGTCAGAGGCTGAGAATTCCATATAGCAAGTATTAGGGATCCTGCAGCACAGAGTATTTCAGGAGATGACTAGTCTGATGTTGTAGCAGGCAGTGACCTATCCCATCATGTGGTGATATTGGAAAGGACAGCGTCATGATGTAAGGAGGGAAATGGAGGCAAGAGTAAGGTCCAGGGACTGAGAGTCCCATAGTGGGAGTAGTGGGGTTTCCTGCAGCACAGAGAGTTTAAGGAAATGACCCATCTGATTTTGTAGAAGGCAGCACCTTATCCAATCATGTGATGGCATTAGCGAGGAGGGTAATGGGGATATAGTCATATAACAGAAGGAGCAGAGTCCCCCTGCAGCACAGAGTATTTCAGGAGATCAGTGCTCTGATCCTGTATGAGGCACGTGATGACATTAGCAAGAAAATATCTGATAGTAGCATGACATGGCGAAGTGAATGGGGACAAGCGTGAGGTCACAGTCTCAGTGGAAGGAGCGTAGTCCCCCAGCAGCACAGAGTATTTCAGGAGATGAGTGCTCTGACCCTGTATGAGGCACATAATGAAATTAGCAAGAGAATGTCTGATAGTATCAAGATAAGTGGAAGGGAATGGGGACAAGCGCGAGGTCACAGCCTGAGATCAACTTAGTGGAATGAGCGGAGACCCCCAGCAGCACAGAGTATTTCAGGGAATGAGTGTGCTGATCCTACGGGAAGCAGTGATCTGAGGACTCAAGGGATGATGTTAGCGAGGACAGAGCAGGGTCATGAGATAAGGAGACAAGTGAGCGTTCAAAAATAGAGAGTGCCATGGGGTTCCTCAGCAGCACAGAGTATTTCAGGAGACTAGTATGGTAATCTTTGGGTGAGGGGGGACTGAGAGCAGCAAGAATACAACAGAATATGGTTGTATGATATGATTGGGGAAATCTTGTGATTTGAGATAAAGACATGAAGACAGGTGTGAGCAGCACAGAGTATTTCAGAAAAAGAATATTCATCCCTGGATTACGTTTGTGCCCATCGATAGCAGTGGATGTCATTATAATATTCTGTCTCTGTTTTTTGCACAGTTCCTCTAGAGATGGGAGTATTTCTTAGGGAACATCTCAACTACTGGTACAGTCTTAAGGCGTACTACCTCGCCAAAACAATGGCCGACGTCCCCTTCCAGGTAACGTATGAACACATTTTACTTTTTAGGTTTTAAAAAAATACAGTTGGGTGGTTGGTATGCAGCTTTTCATACTTCTAAATGGAAAAGCTGGGTGGGAAGAGAGGAGGTACAAATTCCTTCCAGGTCCCTTATAGGATCTGTCCTGGCAGCCATATTGGTGGTCACCCAGCTCTCCTACAAGCCGATATCACTAAAAAAAAGCAATAGAATCTTTAGTTTACAATAGAATAAATAAAGAACAATAGAATCTTTAGTTTACAATAGAATAAATAAAGAACAATAGAATCTTTAATTTAAAAAAACAATAGAATCTTTAGTTTACAATAGAATAAAGAACAATATAATCTTTAGTTTACAATAGAATTAAAGAACAATAGAATCTTTAGTTTAAAAAAGCAATAGAATCTTTAGTTTACAATAGAATAAATAAAGAACAATAGAATCTTTAGTTTACAATAGAATAAATAAAGAACAATAGAATCTTTAATTTAAAAAAACAATAGAATCTTTAGTTTACAATAGAATAAAGAACAATAGAATCTTTAGTTTACAATAGAATTAAAGAACAATAGAATCTTTAGTTTACAAAAACAATAGAATCTTTAGTTTACAATAGAATAAAGAACAATATAATCTTTAGTTTACAATAGAATTAAAGAACAATAGAATCTTTAGTTTAAAAAAACAATATAATCTTTAGTTTACAATAGAATAAAGAACAATAGAATCTTTTGTTTAAAAAAACAATAGAATCTTTAGTTTACAATAGAATAAAGAACAATAGAATCTTTAGTTTAACAAAAACAATAGAATCTTTAGTTTACAATAGAATAAAGAACAATAGAATCTTTAGTTTACAATAGAATAAAGAAGAATAGAATCTTTAGTTTACAATAGAATTAAAGAACAATAGAATCTTTAGTTTAAAAAAAAATAGAATCTTTACTTTACAATAGAATAAAGAACAATAGAATCTTTAGTTTACAATAGAATTAAAGAACAATAGAATCTTTAGTTTACAATAGAATAAAGAACAATAGAATCTTTAGTTTAAAAAATAATAAAATCTTTACTTTACAATAGAATAAAGAACAATAAAATCTTTAGTTTACAATAGAATTAAAGAACAATAGAATCTTTAGTTTACAATAGAATTAAAGAACAATAGAATCTTTTGTTTACAATAGAATTAAAGAACAATAGAATCTTTTGTTTACAAAAGAACAATTGAATCTTTAGTTTACAAAATAATAAAGAACAATTGAATCTTTAATTTAAAAAAAAACAATAGAATCTTTAATTTGCAATAGAATGAATAAAGAGCAATAGAACCTTTAAGTTAAAAAAAACAATAGAATCTATTATCTTCCTTCTGATACCAAAATCATAAAGTTATTCACTAACCATAGGATAGAGGATACGTTATAGATTGCTGGGGGTCTGAGCAAGGACAACACCGGAAGGGGGGGGTTTGCATACTCAACCTCCACACCCTTCATTGTCTATGGGACTGCTGTAGAAAGCCGAGTAAAGCGCTCTGTCACTCCCATAGACAATGAATGGGGCATATGGCCCCGTTGTTGGCTCTCCCAATGTTCGGACCCCAAGCTGACCCTATGGACTTTTCGTTTTGGGAAAACCTAAATGTTGAGATTAACATACAAATAGTCCCAGATTGCCTGAACTCTCCTGTTTTTTTTGCAATGAATCCAGTAAATTTGGGGTTGTCCCTGGCCGAAAGGGCGAAAGGGTCGGGGTTTAGAGAGTCAATGCCAACAGAAGCACGGCCCCCGGCGGCGATGGAGACAGAACCAGGCAGGGGGAATGCCCAAAAATTGCTATGTTTGGCAAAAAAAAACCCCAGACCTGCATTAATGACGAAATATGGGGCAAAAAAAATGTTACCACCTGCAGCAAATGTGTATTTTTTTAATTTTCAGATTATGTTCCCAGTGGCGTACTGCAGCATCGTGTACTGGATGACATCACAGCCGTCAGACGCCCTGAGATTCGTCCTGTTCTCGGCTCTGGGAACGATGACATCACTGGTGGCTCAGTCCTTAGGACTTCTGATTGGGGCGGCATCCACCTCGTTACAGGTAGATAGACTATAGGATTCGGATCATTTCCTCCTGCACACACCCTGCCCTGCCACTAGGGGGCGACCTGTATAAGAGAATCCCACGCAGATCATTATCAGACCTATACGGATCGCCATCTAGTGACAAAATGAATATTTGTCAGTATATAGAGCATGCATGTATACAGATGTACAGAGCTGAATTTGTCCTGTACGCTTTATTTCTGCACTACAGATGTAGCAGAGCTGTATTTGTCACGTAGCCTTTATTTCTGCACTACAGATGTAGCAGAGCTGAATTTATCATGTACGCTTTGTATCTGCACTACAGATGTAGCAAAGCTGAATTTGTCACGTAGCCTTTATTTCTGCACTACAGATGTAGCAGAGCTGAATTTGTCCTGTACTATTTATTTCTGCACTACAGATGTAGCAGAGCTGAGTTTGTCCTGTACTATTTATTTCTGCACTACAGATGTAGCAGAGCTGAATTTCTCATGTACACTTTATTTCTGCACTACAGAAGTAGTAAAGCTGAATTTGTCATGTACACTTTATTTCTGCACTACAGATGTAGCAGAGCTGAGTTTCTCATGTATGCTTTATATCTGCACTACAGATGTAGCAGAGCTGAATTTGTCACGTACGCTTTATTTCTGCACTAGAGATGTAGCAGAGCTGAATTTGTCCTGTACGCTTTATTTCGATGTAGGAGAGCTGAATTTGTCCTGTATGCTTTATTTCTGCACTACAAATATAGCAGAGCTGAACTTGTCATGTACGCTTTATTTCTGCTCTACAGATGTAGCAGAGCTGAATTTGTCATGTACGCTTTATTTCTGCACTACAGATGTAGCAGAGCTGAATTTGTCATGTACGCTTTATTTCTGCTCTACAGATGTAGCAGAGCTGAATTTGTCCTGTACGCTTTATTTCTGCTCTACAGATATAGCAGAGCTGAACTTGTCATGTACGCTTTATTTCTGCTCTACAGATATAGCAGAGCTGAACTTGTCATGTACGCTTTATTTCTGCTCTACAGATGTAGCAGAGCTGAATTTGTCCTGTACGCTTTATTTCTGCTCTACAGATATAGCAGAGCTGAACTTGTCATGTACGCTTTATTTCTGCTCTACAGATGGAGCAGAGCTGAATTTGTCCTGTACGCTTTATTTCTGCTCTACAGATGTAGCAGAGCTGAATTTGTCCTGTATGCTTTATTCCTGCACTACAAATATAGCAGAGCTGAACTTATCATGTATGCTTTATATCTGCACTACAGATATAGCAGAGCTGAACTTGTCATGTATGCTTTATATCTGCACTACAGATGTAGCAGAGCTGAATTTGTCATGTACGCTTTATTTCTGCTCTACAGATGTAGCAGAGCTGAATTTGTCCTGTACGCTTTATTTCTGCTCTACAGATATAGCAGAGCTGAATTTGTCCTGTACGCTTTATTTCTGCTCTACAGATGTAGCAGAGCTGAATTTGTCCTGTATGCTTTATTTCTGCACTACAGATGTAGCAGAGCTGAATTTGTCATGTACTCTTTATTTCTGCACTACAGATGTAGCAGAGCTGAATTTGTCATGTACGCTTTATTTCTGCTCTACAGGTGTAGCAGAGCTGAATTTGTCCTGTCATTCATAAAATATGAATCCAGAGGGATTTTAGTATATCTCCGCACATCTACGGTACATAAAATGTTTCCTCGTGCCTAATAATCTTCTTCCTTCTTCAGGTGGCGACTTTTGTGGGTCCGGTGACGGCCATCCCCGTTTTGCTGTTTTCCGGATTCTTCGTCAGCTTTGACACTATTCCCGGCTACCTCCAGTGGATGTCCTATATGTCATATGTCAGGTATGGCTGCATCAATGTGCCTTCTGCATATCTGCACAACCCCTCTAAGCTTGTGATTTTCATTTTACATTGTGTCCACCAGGGGGTGCTATTTTACAACACAGCCATCTCTAATGGCGCGGTGCCCGCTTCCTGCCCGCATTATCGGAGACTGATGCCAACCAAGGAGCTGTCACTTTGTTAATCTATTTGGAAATAAAAAAAAAATATATAATAACGCTGATCACAGACATAAACATGACAGTTCCCACCGAGATTATGTGTATTAACATTTGCTATTCAGGTAGCGCTGTTATTCTAGGACGTCCGCCATTTCTTTACCGGGGTGAGGTTGTTTGCGGTATTTGTTATTCCTCATTTTTTTTTTAGTTTTACTGTAAAAAAACTTATTCTAAGGAAACAGTCAACATGCAGGGTGACTGATCGATGATCCAACTACATACAAGTGCAAAAGGAGGATAGACTTTTTTTTAGCTTCACCCTATCATTATATATTTTTTTAATATAAATCAATAAATCACGTGAAAATGGGAAACTTTATAATATATCTTCTTCTTTCTCCCCCTGGACTGATCTTTTAATCTCAAAATCCCCATTTTTTGTGTCAAATCAGTCTTCAGTGAATACAGACTTTCCCACTACTGGCATGACATTGAAGATGACAGTTGGTGCTCGTAAAGTTCTATGGAGAAATGTATCTGTAGCCCTGACCGGGTCACGTCCTCCTCCGCACTCCCCTGGCCATCCACGTGTCCTGCTGTCCTCTCTTCACCCTGGGGCCTGTGCACGTGGCACAGACTCCTCGGGATAGTGCCTACTATGCTGTTTGCGCACCGGCCCTCCTCTTAAATGCTGTGTATTTAAGGCACCCTCCCATTAGGGGAGGTGCCTGTACATCTCTCCTAGTTAGTCAGTGTCCCAGTCTGCTAGCTAGTTGTCAGGTCCCGATACCTATATCTCAGTCTGCCTTCCCATACCTGTGCCCACCATTCCTGTCCGTACCCATCTGCCCAGGCTGTCTCAGTCATCCTGCCTATATCCATCTATTCCTGAGTCAGTCACCTGCCCTGGGGGTCAGCTGCCACAGTCCCAGTCACTGCTCTGGGAGCGGCACCGCATCCGCCTCGCGGTAGGCACTTAATTAAGCCCCTCCTACTAAAGGGTAAACCCAGGTCCGCCCTGTGGTCCAATGGGTCGACTAATCCCTCTTGCTGCACCTACACTGGTCGCGAGCATTACAGTACCTGTCTGTCGACCTCCAGCTCCTCCCCTCTCCATTGAATTTTAAAAGCACCAACTGTCATCTCTTCTCTCAGTTTTGGGAAAGTCTATCTTCACTGAATACAGACTTTAGGACTGGAGATCAGTTCAGGAGGAGAAAGAATTAGATTTCTCTGATAAAAAAAAAAACTCGCCGACTGTCATGGCAGCAACAGGCTATGTTCACATTGGAGAGTCTGACACTCCGTCCTATTGTTTTCTCTAGTGTTACTGATCAACTCAGGCAGACTCGGGCGTCTACTTCTAGTGTTGTCCGATAGATAGGGGATTGCGGTCAGCTTAGTTTCCAACTACTCTTGTGGTTTTGTTTTTGATTAGTGGGATTTTTTGTGATCGTCCACGGTCACCAGATCATAACAGTACCACCGGCGGCCGCCAGGCAGAAAACGCTCTTCTAAATACACCATGCTGATCTGCAATAGGACTTCCTGAATTCCCAATTAACTCCAGCACCTGTCTGAGTCACAGATTCAGACTCAGCTTCATTACCATTCCTGGCCACCAGAGGGAGCTCCACACCAGCTCCCACTCAGATGACATTCACAACAGGCGTCGACCTGCTGTGAGCTCATTCATAGATAGGCTAGCAAGAGTTAACCTGGACTAGCCTACTCATTTGGTTTCTTTGATCTCATGTTGTAAGGAAGCCAATCACTTTTGCTCGTCTCATTTTTAGGCTGGAGGAAATCTTCTACCTATGCCAGCTATAGTTTATGCTGTGTTGGTCTGTGTGTTGTGGTGTCATAGACTTGCTGTAGAAAGAGTTGCTTTGTGCTTGGTGTTGTTGTGGAGTTATCCATCGGCTTGTTGTTTCCTCCCTGCTCTTGTTTTCCTCCCAAACTCTTGTTGTCTTATACCTCTGTGTGTGCATGCTGTATGACAGAGTTTTGGTTTCTGGGGCTTAAATCACACTCCTGTCCCAGCCCTCCTGGGGGATTGGGTATAAGATCATGGTTGGTAGGAGCAGGGGCAGGAAGGAGTCTCAGACATCCCCACCATTAGGGGTATCGCTGAGAATAGGGATAGCACTAGGTTACCTAGTCGAACGGTCAGCTTAGGAGCCAATATCCCCATAGTCTCCCGTGACAAGTTTCTTGTTGTTACATGTACCATTGATTTCTGAAATAAAAATTAAACCGACGATTGCTCTTTAGGTTTTCCACCTCAACCCATATTTACCCATTATCTTTTCTTAACAGGTACGGCTTCGAGGGGGTCATTTTATCTATTTACGGCCTGGACAGAGAAGACCTTTATTGCGAGAAAGATGAAACCTGCCACTTCCAGAAGTCGGAAGCCATACTGAAAGAACTGGATGTTGAAAATGCAAAGCTGTACTTAGACTTTATCATCCTGGGAGTCTTCTTCATCTCTCTGCGCCTCATAGCCTATTTCGTACTACGATACAAAATCCGGGCGGAGAGGTAAAGGCCGGGTAAAGAAGAAAGGTTAGTTAGATGGATTCATGGAAGACTTCCACCGAAGATCATTATTGTATTGCTCTACTAGGTCTCTCGGGAGATGCCACCAGACCCAACTTTGCTGCAACCTGGTTGGGTTGACTCATTGGGTGATCTTCTCAAAAACTCTGGAGGTATTTTTTTTTCCCTCGACCATTGGTTAATTATAAACTTTCTAGATTTAACTAGAAAGGAGAAGAAGGGAAATCTAGACAGTCAAGAGTTGACTACTCAGTGTACCTTCACGAATAAGGACGGACGGATATCTTCATCCCATAAACCTTGGTCTGGTATTGACGTAGAATGTCCTTGCAGCTAATGACTGTGTCATGGAGGGGGGAAATATTTTGGTAATTTGACACTTGGAATATTTATTATTATTTTTTTTTAATTCTTAAGACATCAGCTTCTCAGCTTCTTGGATAATATAGGTCTTCCAAATCGTAGAGATGACTTTGACCATCCCAGAATCGTTCACCAAGGAAGTATCTGAGATACTGCTATAGGATTAACCTGGTGGGTACAGTTGCATCCATTAAATAACTACCCAGGGTAGCCATTGGAGGTGGGGGGTGGTAATTAAACATGCCTTATAAGCTAATGCCCTCTTAGCTGGTTTCTTAGAACCTCTTGAAGGTCATAGGAAGTACTTTTACCCCCTTGGAGCAAGGAGTTTTTGAATTGTGAGCCGTTTTCTGGTGATGAGCCTCATATATGACCTATACGGTCACGCTTCAATTTGATACCCCAGGATGGGAGGGGGAATCCTTTAATATTTCGTTCTGCTTTCCCAGAACTGGTCTCAGAAGTATTCTTGAAGAACAGACGTATGTCTAAATGTAACTTTTATTATATGACCCCACCAATGACTTGGTAGAGGTCTGAATGTAGTCAGGAGATAGGTTCGAGGGACTTATTTGATTGTAAGTACATTACAAAAACATTTACCAAAAACATCCACATCCAGGTTTGCAATTTCACCCGTCTTTGGTGGACTTGTCTTTGAGGCATGCCAAAGCAATGTTACAGGGTCAGGATGAGAAGGGGCTGCCATCAATCTGCCTCTCTCCTAAGCAATTTATTTTTTATTCTGATTATGTTGGGTTTCAGCCACTGCATTCTATTCCACATCAGAATTAGTAATCAGATTTTTCTAAAAATAATCATAGATGCAAAAATCTTGTCAAAATGTCCCTATTGCCTACAAACATCAGGCAGACGTTATGTACTGTAGAAGGAAACAATACTTGAATGGCTTCATCTATGCTTTTAGAAAAATCTGATTAACAAAGCAGTTAGATGTAATGTAGCATTGTGGTGTGGATAATACTAGGACTAAAGGCCGCTTTACACGCAGCGATGTCGCTAGCGATAGCACCCGCCCCCGTCGTTTGTGTGTCACGGGCAAATCGCTGCCCGTGGCGAACAATATTGCTAGTACGTGTCACACGCACTTACCTTCCTAACGACGTCGCTGTGGCCGCCGAACAAACTCTTTTCTAAGGGGGCGGTTCGTGGGGCGCCACAGCGACATCACACAGCGAGCCACCAATAGAAGCGGAGGGGCGGAGACCAGCCGTATGAACGTCACTCCCACCTCGTTGCCGGAGGACGCAGGAATGCTGTGGTTCGTCGTTTCCGGGGTGTCACACGTAGCGATATGTGGTGCCACAGGAACGACGAACAACCTGCGTCCCAAACCAGCAACGGTATTTGGGAAAGGAACGTCGTGTCAACAATCAACGATCTTTCCCGTTTTTCGGATCGTTAGCGGTCGCTGGTAGTTAACGACGCCGGACGTTCGTCACGAATTCCGTGACCCCAGCGATATCTCCTTAGCGATGTCATTGCGTGTAACGGGGCCTTAAGTGTTCATTTTCTGTCTCAGTTCAGACTCATCTAGAGAAGGAATGCCCAACAATCCCATGTAACAAGGTGTTGAGCCATATATCCATAGTAAGCTATTGCACCATGCCATTCAACATTGGTATTAGTAATCAGATTTTTCTAAAAATAATCACAGCTAGAAATCCTTTCCAAAACATAGCTATTGCCTACAGACTTCAAGCTGATCTTGTGTAGAATGAAACAAGATTGCATCTATGTATAAAAATCTGATTAGTAAAACAGAAGGATGGAAGAGAAGATGATAATGGTTTGGTTGGAAACTACTAAGCTGAAAGGGCTGCCTAATAACCACATGATTGTGGGCAGTGTATCCAATAAACAGTTACCATTCCACATTGGTATTAGTAATCAGATTTTTCTAAAAATAATTACAGATAGTAATCCTTTCCAAAATATAGCTATTGCCTACAGACTTCAAGCTGATCCTATGTAGAATGAAACAAGATCACATCTATGTTTTTACAAAAATCTGATTAGTAAAGCATCAGATGTAAGAGAAGATGATCATGGTTTGGAAACTACTAAGCTTCCTTGTCCCCTCTTTGTCTTAGTTCAGAGTCTCCTAGGAAAGGGCTGCCTAATAACCACATGGTTTTGGGCAGTGTATCCAATAAACAGTTACCATTCCACATTGGTATTAGTAATCAGATTTTTGTAAAAAATATTTACAGATAGTCCTTTCCAAAACATAGCTATTGCCTACAAACTTCAAGCTGATCTTATGTAGAATGAAACAAGATCGCATCTATGTATAAAAATCTGATTAGTAAAACAGAAGGATGGAAGAGAAGATGATCATGGTTTGGTTGGAAACTACTAAGTTGAAAGGGCTGCCTAATAACCACATGATTTTGGGCACTGTATCCAATAAACAGTTACCCATTCCACATTGGTATTAGTAATCAGATTTTTCTAAAAAATATTTACAGATAGTAATCCTTTCCAAAATATAGCTATTGCCTACAAACTTCAAGCTGATCTTATGTAGAATGAAACAAGATCGCATCTATGTTTTTACAAAAATCTGATTAGTAAAGCATCGGATGTAAGAGAAGATGATCATGGTTTGGAAACTGCTAAGCTTCCTTGTCCTCCTCTTTGTCTTACTTCAGAGTCTCCTAGGAAAGCGCTGCCTAATAACCACATGATTTTGGGCACTGTATCCAATAAACAGTTACCCATTCCAAATTGGTATTAGTAATCAGATTTTTCTAAAAAATAATTACAGATAGTAATCCTTTCCAAAATATAGCTATTGCATATAGACTTCAGACTGATCTTATGTAGAATGAAACAAGATTGCATCTATGTATAAAAATCTGATTAGTAAAACAGAAGGATGGAAGAGAAGATGATCATGGTTTGGTTGGAAACTACTAAGCTTCCTTGTCCTCCATCTTTGTCTTAGTTCAGAGTCTCCTAGGAAAGGGCTGTCTAATAACCACATGATTTTGGGCAGTGTATCCAATAAACAGTTACCCATTCCACATTGGTATTAGTAATCAGATTTTTCTAAAAAATATTTACAAATAGTAATCCTTTCCAAAATACAGCTATTGCATATAGACTTCAGACTGATCTTATGTAGAATGAAACAAGATCGCATCTATGTATAAAAATCTGATTAGTAAAACAGAAGGATGGAAAAGAAGATGATCATGGTTTGGTTGGAAACTACTAAACTTCCTTGTCCTCTATCTTTGTCTTAGTTCAGAGTCTCCTAGGAAAGGGCTGCCTAATAACCACATGTTGTTGGGCAGTGTATCCAATAAGTAGTTACCATTCCACATTGGTATTAGTAATCAGATTTTTCTAAAAATAATCAAAAATAGAAAATTATCACCAAAGGTCCCTATTGACCTCAAATGTCAGGTCGATGTTCTGTAGAATGAAGCAATACTTAACTGAATGTAGGCTCTCCTCACTCAAAACCATTCCCTAAATTCTTTGTGAAGCCCCCATATACTCGTTGTTGACCCCCCCAAAGCAAGGTGGTATCTTTGATTTTGCTCTCTGGGTTTCTCCACTGTACGCACAAACTACCTCAACAATCTGCTGAGCGTTATTGAGATTTTTAGTTAAAGAATTGTTTGAGACCTGCCATGCAGAACCGTTCCCTAGCTGGATGTGTGTAGGATGCTGCCTGCATGTGTATAATGCCCCATCACCACCATTGGGTCCAATAGGAGCATGTGTTTAGTCCATTAGGAAACATTAAGCTTGAAACTCACCCCTTATTTCAGTTTTTTTGCATCGTGAATATTGCTACTTTGATTCTACGCAAAAGGTGGTCACCAAATTGCAGAATATGTATTAACATGTGGCAGGAAGGAGCGTAGACATATACTACATGTAGATGGACACATGACCCTTATATTGAGGACAGTAATGGCGGCAGTCACTTAGACGGTTGTCCGGTCTTCCGCAGCAACTTCTGATAAACTATTGGTAGATTTTTTTTTCTAATTATTAATATTTTATTGTTATTTAATTCATTAATTGCAACAACGACCCAGAATGAACTAGAAGAGATTTTTTTCCTTTTCCTTGACCAAAAGATTTCTGGTGATCCTGTTGTTTGTGTAATGTGGATCAGCAGAGAACGCATTAATATTTTGTATAGATGAATAAATTTGTATTGAAAACTTACATCCATCCCATCATTGTTTTCATTTCATCTCATCAATGCATATACATTATAATTGGGGCCAGAGTCACATACTTGAAGAGTTAGGGCGGCTTTGCACGTTGCGATATTGCACGTGCGATGTCGATGGGGTCAAATCGAAAGTGACTCACATCCGGCGTCGCAGTCGATATCGCAACGTGTAAAACCTTTTTGATACGATGAACGAGCGCAAAAGCGTCGCTATCGTATCATCGCTGCAGCCTCCGACATTTCCATAATGCCGGTGCAGCGACAGGTACGATGTTGTTCCTCGCTCCTGCGGCAGCACACATCGCTGTGTGAGAAGCCGCAGGAGCGAGGAACTTCACCTTACCTGCCGCCGGCTGCAATGAGAAGGATGGAGGTGGGCGGGATGTTTACATCCTGCTCATCTCCACCCCTCCGCTTCAATTGTCCGCCTGCCGTGTGACGTCACTGTGACGCCGCACGACCCGCCCCCTAAGGAAGGAGGCGGGTCGCCGGCCAGAGGGACGTCGCACGGCAGGTATGTGCGTGTAAAGCTGCCGTAGCGATAATAATCGCTACGGCAGCTTTCACTAGATATCGAACGTGCGACGGGGGCGGGACTATCGCTGCAGCATCGGTAACACATTGTTACCGATGTTGCAACGTGCAAAGCCCGCCTTAGATACTAAATTACCTCCTGTATTATACTCCAGAGTTGCACTCACTATTCTGCTGGTGCAGTCACTGTGTACATATATTACATTACTTATCCTGTACTGATCCTGAGTTATTTCCTGTATTATACTCCAGAGCTGCACTCACTATTCTGCTGGTGCAGTCACTGTGTACATATATTACATTACTTATCCTGTACTGATCCTGAGTTATTTCCTGTATTATACTCCAGAGCTGCACTCACTATTCTGCTGGTGCAGTCACTGTGTACATATATTACATTACTTATCCTGTACTGATCCTGAGTTATTTCCTGTATTATACTCCAGAGCTGCACTCACTATTCTGCTGGTGTAGTCACTGTGTACATACATTACATTACTGATCCTGTACTGATCCTGAGTTACCTCCTGTATTATACTCCAGAGCTGCACTCACTATTCTGCTGGTGCAGTCACTGTGTAGATACATTACATTACTGATCCTGAGTTACATCCTGTATTACACTCCAGAGCTGCACTCACTATTCTGCTGGTGCAGTCACTGTGTACATACATTACATTACTGATCCTAAGTTACCTCCTGCATTATACTCCAGAGCTGCACTCACTATTCTGCTGGTGCAGTCACTGTGTAGATACATTACATTACTGATCCTGAGTTACATCCTGTATTATACTCCAGAGCTGCACTCACTATTCTGCTGGTGCAGTCACTGTGTACATACATTACATTACTGATCCCGAGTTACATCCTGTATTATACTCCAGAGCTGCACTCACTATTCTGCTGGTGCAGTAACTGTGTACATACATTACCACACCTCAACATTACAGTTCTCTTTCCCTAGAGGGGCTAATTAAAATGAAAATAAATAAAAAAAAATCTAAAAAGTACAAAAATTAACATGCCTGATATTGCCGCTTGCGTAACTCTCTGAGTTAATAAAATATCATATTTATTTCATATGAAAAACACTGAAAAAAGTATCTAAACTATAGAATCGCTGTTTTTTGGTTGTTTCTCCTGCCCACCAAATGGTATAATAAAGAGTCATATGGACCCCAAAATGGTAACGATGAAAACGATGTAACTCTCTGAGCTAATAAAATATCATAATATTTACCCCATATGAAAAACACCGAAAAAAACCAATATCCAAATGATAGAATCGCTGTTTTTTGGTTGTTTCTTTTTTTTTTTTTTTTCCTATTCAAATGATTTTTATTAGGTTTTGTAGTTAACAAATCTTGAAATCATGCGTTACAAAATTTAAGGACATATAGATAGTAATAACAAGGTTAAGAAATTGCACATATTTTGACCCTTCAGTTTGTTAGTGTTGATACATCAAGCAGTATATTTTGTTGGTCAAATCAATTGCTTATAAATTAACTTTTTGCAAACTTTTTGGTTGTTTCTTGTGCCAAAAAAAGGTATAAAAAGAGATCAGAAAGTCATATGGACCCCAAAATGGTAACGATGAAAATGACAGCTCATACATTTCTAAATCAAACCCTGATACAGCTCTATCAACCAGAAAAGATAAAAGTTATAGCCCTTGGAAAGAGAGGAGGCAAAATCAAAAACCAAGAGGGACCCACTGTCACCCATATGTCGCCTAAGGGCCTGAATAACCTCGGAGCCGGTTCTGAGTGAAGCGGCCGTCAGCCACCACATCAGAGCAGAAAATGAATGTACAGGTGAATGTGTGCGGCTCCACCATCTATTTCTATGGTGTATATACACAGACCCACATTCCTGTGCATATGCCATAAACGCTCATGTTTGGAGGACCCCTTTAAGCTTTATTTACTGGACAACACATTCAAGAAATAGTGATCCTGGCCCTGATTATCCCATCTCAGAGTATTATCATCCATTACATCTCATATAGCCTGGCCAGAGCAACCAATCAGAGCATACCTTTCATATTTCCAGAGCACTTTTAGAGTTGTACCCTGCGCTGTGATTGGTTGCTATGGCTCTTCTGCATGCCCATAGCAACCAGAATGACTGTTTTGTGTCTTTCCACCTGTGGTTGAATTAAGTTGGAGGAATTTATCATTTCCAGAGAATACAGATGAATGACTTATGTATTACATAACAGCAGACCCCAGACTTCGTGATATCTCACTTATATGGATGTTAAAGGGAACCTGTCACCACTTTTTCGGCCTATAAGCTGCGGCCACCACCACCGGGCTCTTATATACAGCATTCTAACATGCTGTATATTAGAGTCCAGGCCGGGGTTATAACATAAAAAACACTTTATGATACTTACCTAACGGTCGCGCTGTGGGCCTAATGGGCGTCTGCGTTGTCCGGTGCCGGTGCCACCTCTTTCGGCTATTTTCGTCCTCCTTCTGAAGCCTGGGTGCATGACGCGGCTACGTCATACACACTCGCCGGTCATGCGCAGGCGCACGACAATACTTTGATCTGCCCTGCTCAGGACCTGAATGCTGGCAAGTGTGGATGACGTCGGACCCGTCATGCACCGTGGCTAGAGAAGAAGGAGCACAAAGATGGCCAAAAGAGGCGGCGCCGGCACCGGACAACAGCGACGCCCATTAGGCCCACAGCGCGACTGTTAAGTGAGTATTATTATAAAGTGTTTTTTATGTTATACCCCTGGCCTGGGCTCTTATATACAGTATGTTAGAATCCTGTATATAAGAGCCCAGTGGTGGTGGCCACAGCTTATAGGCCTAAAAATTGGTGACAGGTTCCCTTTAAAAAAGTTGATGTGGGGGTCTTATGTCCCCCTTTTCATGATATTTAGCTTTCCTTATGGATGCAGTTGTCTTCTAGTTTACATCAAAACCTCCGAACCTAAGACATAAAAGGTTTTCTGGTTTCTAATAGATAGAATCAGTGAATAAGAAAAAGTTGCTCCTCTAAAATGGGTGAAGTTGGGGAGATGCTGAGGCGGGATGGGACATGGCAATGCCCACCCATCAAGTTCATCAATAGCGGTGACATTTTATTACTTCAGACGTTACTCCAGTCCCTGATTGAAGCATCGTGTCTGGCAAGGCGCAACAAGGCGCACACCACTGAGAAGATGCTCCCAATTTATTAAATGGTGTACGCCTCTTAATGAATTTGGCACATTCTACTCCAAAGTGCTCTTCAATAAGACTGGTATGTACAATAACAGTCTTTATGAATCGGGCCCTAAGAATCCAGAACCTAGACAAAGACACCCTGAACCCCAACATCAAGAATATAAATCTTGACCTTAACCCTAACCCTTAAACCCAATATCAAGGATCAGAAACCAGACTTCAACAACCACACTGTCACAACCAATCACCAAAAAGACAAAACGGCCTTATCCCAACATCACAACTCCAGAGTCCTGAACTAAAAATCCAGAAACTAGACCATGACATCCTATTCCAACTTCATTACCCAGATTTTAACATCTTAACCCTAGCAACTAGACTCCATAATCCTAACCTTAACACCCTTACGCCAACACCAAAACCAGATGTTAGCAACCACACTGTAACTCCCACTCTAACACCTAAAATCTAGAACCTAGACCATGACCCAGACTGTCAATCCGGGCACCAACAAGACTCTGTAATTCAAATTGTAACACCCCTACCCCAACACCAAGACTCTAGATCCAAGAACATGAGACCCCCAACCTAAAGACGAAGATTCTAAAATTCAAACAATATTGATAAGACCTTAATACGACCTCAATACCAGGACTTCAGAACTCATCATAAAATCGAGTCCCCAACACCTGGACTCCAGAAACAAGAACCTACCAGTGAGTCCCCAAAACAAGGACTCCAGAACTGATAACATACCAACATCAGGACTTCAGAATCCAGACCGTACCACCCAGTTGCCAACATTATGACTCCAGACTCCAGACTGTACCACCCAGTCTCCAACACCATGACTCCAGAACCCAGACCATGACCCCACAACCCAAAGACCAAGACACCAGAACTCACACAATATTACCAAGAACTCAATACCAGGAGTTCAGAACTCAGACCATACCATCAAGTCCCCAACTCCTGGACTCCAGAAACAAGACCCTACCAGTGAGTCCCCAAAACAAGGACTCCAGAACTGATATCATACCAACACCAGGACTCCAGAATCCAGACCGTACCACCCAGTTGCCAACATTATGACTCCAGACTCCAGACTGTACCACCCAGTCTCCAACACCATGACTCCAGAACCCAGACCATGACACCCCAACCCAAAGACCAAGACACCAGAACTCACACAATATTACCAAGAACTCAATACCAGGAGTTCAGAACTCAGACCATACCATCAAGTCCTCAACACCAGGATTCCAGAAACAAGACCCTACAGTGAGTCCCCAAAACATACACTTCAGAACAGATATCATACCACTGATCGCCCAACATCAGGACTCCATAATTCAGACTGTACCACCCAGTCTCCAAGACCATGACTCCAGAACCCAGACTGTACCATCCTAACCTTCACATGGTCGTAGACTGTCTCTTGTGAGACAATCGGGGGATAGGGACGATTATGCAAATGATACTCGGCTTAAGGTCTAATGAGAGTTTGAGCCAAGTGTCAATCTGATTCTCTTGCATGCGAGAATGGAAATACAGGTGAGGAGAAGATGGAGAACATAATTTCTCCATCTTCTCCATTGTCTTTATCGGTGTAGATCGATGACATCGAAGTGCAGTGCGATATTTTGCATGCACCCATAGACCTGTATAGGTGCCTGTGATCCGAGATACACAGCATGCAGCCATTTGTTTTCTCTTGTTGAATCGGCATGTGATGAAAAACGCTGGTTGACACTGCCCCATAGTATATTGTTGGTCTGAGTGCTATCGGATAAAACATCACTTAGTCCTCGTCCGTGTTATATGAGCTCTAGCACCCACCGGCCACATCTTTGCCCCTAGACCCCAAGACTCCAGCACTCAAACCTTAGTATACTGTTCATATTCTTTGACTGCAAGCAGAGATTTTAAAAATAGAAAATAATTGAAATGCAAAAAATATTAGAAAGTTGTAGAACTTCTGTTTATAGTTTACATTGTAGGGCTGATCTCTTGCGGTCGGCCTTTATATGTTGCACGGGGGCGCCTTGCCCTGTATTACCGCGCTGCCGGGAGTGGTTTATTATTTTAACCACCTTGAAAATAAGCAAATCTAAATCTAAAAAAAAATGTGAGTGAGCAATAACTGAACACGGTCCAAAAAGACAGTGTGCTAATGTCAGGGAGAAATCAGGAAGGAAAAGCTTAATGAGAAAAGTCAATATTGACCACCAAACCTTTACTCACCTCCTCAAAGTAAAGGCACAAGTGCAGTGCCACCTATTGCCAGCAGGGGGCGATTCTGAAATGTGGCAATTTCTCTGTTTTTTATTCTAATTTATAGAAGTGGTATATGCTATAGAATTCATAGGCTTACCCCCATGGTAATCCGGGATCCCCCTACCCCCAGTAACTCCGTATAGTAGCCATTCTCGGGTACTGGACCTCAGGTCATACTCACTTCAAAAAGCTTTGAGCTGCAGTACCAAGAACAGCCACTACCCAGAATATGGCGCACTGTGTATCCTGTATACTCTCAGAGGATACAGGACCTGGCTGCAGCTGATCAGTGGGGTGCTGGGTGTCAGCGGGCAGTGGAAATGCTCAGTTCCGGAGCTGCTCCTTCTACTGATACTGTTCATCTGCCTCCCATTCAGATCAATAGGAGGCAGATGTGCAATACCTGGCCGTGACCACTATCAGAAGATGGAGCAGTTCCAAAACTGAGCATTTCCGGCTGCCTGCTGCCGGCACAAGGATTGGGAACAGCTAATCGATGGAGCTACCGGGTGTCGGACTCCGGGCAATCAGACATTGATGACTTATACTAAGCATAGGCCATCCATGTAAAAGTAGTGGCCAACCTCTTTAAGATTGACCACTCTCTTAAAAAGAAAAAAATCTTAAAGAAACAACTATAGCAGATCTCCAGCTGTGTTCTCCATCTCACTCCACCAAGAACATAAAGCTGACCACGCAGAGGTGACCAACCATACATGTCCAACATGGAAATACACCTTTAAGACAACATGGTTCCAGAGGTGACCGGCCATAAATGTCCAATATGGAAATACCCCTTTAAGACAACATGGTACCAGAGACGACTGGCCATAAATGTCCAATATGGAAATACCCCTTTAAGACAACATGGTACCAAAGACGACTGGCCATAAATGCCCAATATGGAAATACCCCTTTAAGACAACATGGTACCAAAGACGACTGGCCATAAATGCCCAATATGGAAATGCCCCTTTAAGACAACATGGTACCAGAGATTACCAGCCATAAATGTCCAATATGGAGATACCCCTTTAAGACAACATGGTACCAGGGATGATAGGCCATAAATGTCCTCTATGGAAATGCCCCTTTAAGACAACATGGTTCCAGAGACGACTGGCCATAAATGCCCAATATGGAAATACCCCTTTAAGACAACATGGTACCAAAGACGACTGGCCATAAATGCCCAATATGGAAATGCCCCTTTAAGACAACATGGTACCAGAGATTACCAGCCATAAATGTCCAATATGGAGATACCCCTTTAAGACAACATGGTACCAGGGATGATAGGCCATAAATGTCCTCTATGGAAATGCCCCTTTAAGACAACATGGTTCCAGAGACGACTGGCCATAAATGTCCAATATGGAAATACCTCTTTAAGACAACATGGTACCAGTGGTGACCGCCATAAATGTCCAATATGGAAATACCCCTTTAAGACAACATGGTACCAGTGGTGACCGCCATAAATGTCCAATATGGAAATCCCCTTTAAGACAATATAGTACCAGAGATGACCGGCCATAAATGTCCAATATGGAAATACCCCTTTAAGACAACATGATGCCAGAGACGACTGGCCATAAATGTCCAATTTGAAAATATCCCTTTAAGACAACATGGTACCAGGGATGACCGGCCATAAATGTCCAACATGAAAATACCCCTTTAAGACAACACAGCACCTAGTTAGACCTATTGGGTTAATGTGAAATTACGGCTCCGAGTGTTGACTTGATATCGTTGATCTGCTCTGATCCAAGTCAAACATTTTGAAGCCAGAAGAGACCGGCCCGGTGTTTGCTCCTCTCTATCTACTTTATATAGGAGGGTGTAACATTCTGCTCTACCAGGAACCGTGCGGTTTGCAATACTGCGACGCTCTGCAGCCAGGGGCCCGGCCGGGGCCAAGACATGGCACTGAGGAACCCTAGATGGCCACTAAAGGTGGACCGTATCTCCGGCACCACGCTGATAACTATAAAGCATCTGCCGGCACTGTCTGATCAGTAGGGATCGCTGTGATCGTCGGTCATCACTCGGGCAAAGTTGTGCACTGCCGCAACCGGCTGCAGTCACGGAGCACCCAATCAGACATTGGAGACCCCTCATAATAATATTCCACCAAAGTATGTGATGAGACCATCTCTGGAAAGGTTTCACTCCACCTAACTTCACATCTGTGTGTGCTGTGCATGGGAGACATCATAGCAGCCTGTCTCCACCCTCCAGCTCAGAGACAGGAGATCAGGAATCCCCCATGTCTGTGTGTGCTGTGTATGGGAGACATCATAGCAGCCTGTCTCCACCCTCCAGCTCAGAGACAGGAGATCAGGAATCCCCCATTTCTGTGTGTGCTGTGTATGGGAGACATCATAGCAGCCTGTCTCCACCCAGCAGCTCAGAGACAGGAGATCAGGAATCCCTCATACAGTTAGGTCCAGAAATATTTGAACAGTGACACAAGTTTTGTTATTTTAGCTGTTTACAAAAACATGTTCAGAAATACAATTATATATATAATATGGGCTGAAAGTGCACACTCCCAGCTGCAATATGAGAGTTTTCACATCCAAATCGGAGAAAGGGTTTAGGAGTCATAGCTCTGTAATGCATAGCCTCCTCTTTTTCAAGGGACCAAAAGTAATTGGACAAGGGACTCTAAGGGCTGCAATTAACTCTGAAGGCGTCTCCCTCGTTAACCTGTAATCAATGAAGTAGTTAAAAGGTCTGGGGTTGATTACAGGTGTGTGGTTTTGCATTTGGAAGCTGTTGCTGTGACCAGACAACATGCAGTCTAAGGAACTCTCAATTGAGGTGAAGCAGAACATCCTGAGGCTGAAAAAAAAGAAAAAATCCATCGGAGAGATAGCAGACATGCTTGGAGTAGCAAAATCAACAGTCGGGTACTTTCTGAGAAAAAAGGAATTGACTGGTGAGCTTGGGAACTCAAAAAGGCCTGGGCGTCCACGGATGACAACAGTGGTGGATGATCGCCGCATACTTTCTTTGGTGAAGAAGAACCCGTTCACAACATCAACTGAAGTCCAGAACACGCTCAGTGAAGTAGGTGTATCTGTCTCTAAGTCAACAGTAAAGAGAAGACTCCATGAAAGTAAATACAAAGGGTTCACATCTAGATGCAAACCATTCATCAATTCCAAAAATAGACAGGCCAGAGTTACATTTGCTGAAAAACACCTCATGAAGCCAGCTCAGTTCTGGAAAAGTATTCTATGGACAGATGAGACCAAGATCAACCTGTACCAGAATGATGGGAAGAAAAAAGTTTGGAGAAGAAAGGAAACGGCACATGATCCAAGGCACACCACATCCTCTGTAAAACATGGTGGAGGCAACGTGATGGCATGGGCATGCATGGCTTTCAATGGCACTGGGTCACTTGTGTTTATTGATGACATAACAGCAGACAAGAGTAGCCGGATGAATTCTGAAGTGTACCGGGATATACTTTCAGCCCAGATTCAGCCAAATGCCGCAAAGTTGATCGGACGGCGCTTCATAGTACAGATGGACAATGACCCCAAGCATACAGCCAAAGCTACCCAGGAGTTCATGAGTGCAAAAAAGTGGAACATTCTGCAATGGCCAAGTCAATCACCAGATCTTAACCCAATTGAGCATGCATTTCACTTGCTCAAATCCAGACTTAAGACGGAAAGACCCACAAACAAGCAAGACCTGAAGGCTGCGGCTGTAAAGGCCTGGCAAAGCATTAAGAAGGAGGAAACCCAGCGTTTGGTGATGTCCATGGGTTCCAGACTTAAGGCAGTGATTGCCTCCAAAGGATTCGCAACAAAATATTGAAAATAAAAATATTTTGTTTGGGTTTGGTTTATTTGTCCAATTACTTTTGACCTCCTAAAATGTGGAGTGTTTGTAAAGAAATGTGACAATTCCTACAATTTCTATCAGATATTTTTGTTCAAACCTTCAAATTAAACGTTACAATCTGCACTTGAATTCTGTTGTAGAGGTTTCATTTCAAATCCAATGTGGTGGCATGCAGAGCCCAACTCGCCAAAATTGTGTCACTGTCCAAAGATTTCTGGACCTAACTGTATCTGTGTGTGCTGTGTATGGGAGACATCATAGCAGCCTGTCTCCACCCTCCAGCTCAGAGACAGGAGATCAGGAATCCCTCATGTCTGTGTGTGCTGTGTATGGGAGACATCATAGCAGCCTGTCTCCACCCTCCAGCTCAGAGACAGGAGATCAGGAATCCCCCATGTCTGTGTGTGCTGTGTATGGGAGACATCATAGCAGCCTGTCTCCACCCTCCAGCTCAGAGACAGGAGATCAGGAATCCCCCATGTCTGTGTGTGCTGTGTATGGGAGACATCATAGCAGCCTGTCTCCACCCAGTAGCTCAGAGACAGGAGATCAGGAATCCCTCATGTCTGTGTGTGCTGTGTATGGGAGACATCATAGCAGCCTGTCTCCACCCTCCAACTCAGAGATAACTGGAAATTAGAGAGAGACTCTGTAGCGGTGAAATTGGTGTAAAATGTAGGATACAAATTTTGGTCTGCATCATACCATGAAAACAAAAAAGTAAAAATACAGAATAAGTCTGTGGTCACACATTGCGTTTTTGCAATTTTTTTTGGCTGCATTTTTTTTTATTGCAAAATTAAACGCTGCTTTTTACAGTGCCAGCAAAAGATAGAAGATTTCAGAAATCTTTTGCTTTTTTCTCATTGAACTTTCTATTTTGAAAATCTGAGCATTTCAATTCTTTCAGCATTTTGCAGCATTTTTTTCACCATAGAAAACAATGACAAAGTGGAAAAAAAACACAACCATGCCTTTTGCTGAAATTTTTGGTAAACAAATAAGCATGTTCTGAAGACAAATGACACATAAAAAAACAAAAATGTAGCAAAAAATGATCAAAGATGCAGCAAAACCTGCTTTTTTTTGTGATCAGCTGCTTTATTGGCAAGAGAACAGTTTTTTCCTGCAGAAAAACAGGAGCAAAAAAGCAATGTGTGAACATAGGCTAACACGGGGAATAACGAGAGGAGTGTGATGAACTTCCACTAGGTGTCATCAGATACAACTAGTGACGGGGAAGTCAAACAAACCGGAGGGCAGGAGCCAGGAGGTCACATATAGAGCACAGGGATGAAGCAGAGCCAAAGTAAGGGCAGAAGGCATAGGTCAGAAGCCAGGAAGTCACGTAAGGTGGGAAAACGGAGATGAGGTCTGGGTCCAAGCTGGAGTTCAGAAGCCAGGAAGTCACATAAAGTACACTGGGGAAAATTGGAGCTGAGGTCAGGTTACGAGCTGGAGGTCAGAAGCCAGAAAGTCACATGAAGTACAGTGGGGAAAAGGGGAGCCAAGGTCAGGGTCCAAGCCAGAGGTCAAAAGCCAGGAAGTCACGTAAAGTATACTGGTGAAAATCGGAGTCAAGGTCAGGTTCCAAGCTGGAGGTCAAAAGCCAGGAGTCACATAAAGTACACTAGGGAAAAGCGGAGCCGAGATCAGGGTACAAGCCAAAGGTCAGAAGCCAGGAAGTCACATAAAGTACACTAGGGAAAAGCGGTGCCAAGGTCAAGATACAAGCCGAAGGTCAGAAGCCGGGGAACAACGTCAGAGTCAGGGACACGAGAGGAGAGGGGTAACAACAGGTCAGGGGTAGGAGGACAAGATCAAAGCACATACTGGAGCCAAAGCACTTACTGCAGGCAGGAACTACGACTGGTGGCGTTCCGGGTGAGATTGCTCTCTAATGAAGCAGAGTAATCACCCGGAACGAGGCGCAGGAACCGAGGACGGGAACCACCTATCCACCGGCACAAAATACAAAACAGAACATCGGTACAGCTGGAGCGCAGAGCACCAAGGATAAGAACCATGACTATGAGAGGGGGGGTATGCAGCTGCAGTGTTTTCCTTAATATTTGTGAGACTTCATGGTGTGAGGAGGGAGAATGATATGGCTACTGAGCATGTGTGGAAGAAGAAACCCACAGTGGAAACGTAAAAAAAACCACATTTTCATGACGCACATAACATTTCTGACTCTGCTACATCTTACACTATCAAAATAGAGAGTAGGATTTATTTTTGTAACAATCACCAAATATAAAAATAATGAGAAGTTCTTATAGTTTCCCTTAAATGTGGAGGTCAGTAGAAATCTAAAATTTGCCCCGTTATGCAAGCTGTCATCTGATTGGTTGCAGCAATTTTTAGTGCAAGATTTTTAGGGCAGAAGATTGAAACAAAGACGAAGCTCCATTAAATTCCGCAAAAATTAGATTCTGTCAATATAGAAAGGATAAACTTATTTTTTTATTGTGCACGAAAATAAAAAAAAAACTGAACAGATCTATATTATGTTTGTACGGAAAAGAAAGGATTTTTCAGGAAAGAAAGGATTTTTTTATACCTATATTTTATCGGAGTTACATTTAGTCATAAAGAAAAAAAATGTCAAAAATTGTAAAAAATAAAAAATTTTGAAAAATTGTAAAAAAAAAAATATATTTCATGTTTATTATTAACTCGGAACTAGAATTCCAATTATTATTTTTTTATTCTTAACAATGCAAGAATCAATGCAAGCAACCAGCGTGCAGAAATGTGCATCTATGTCTCTTGTGGAAGTGGCTCGTATAGCTCGTCTCTATGTGTGTAAAGTCTTTTTTGCACTATTTCATTGGGGGAGTGTAGGGTTAATTGCTCCGTGCACGCCGTCATAGATTTGCACTGCTCTAGATACAACTGGTATTTTGACTGTAACTGCTCACCATTCTTTGGGACAATGCACTGTATATGACTTAACCATTAGGATGTGGGGCATTTCAATAAAGGATATTACCCTTGTTGACTTTCTTGGGTGCGTCCGAGTGGTTAATCCATGGAACATTAAGACAAAGTCTACTTAAATATGGCACCTTGACCAACTGGATCTTGTGTACTCAGTCATTTGTGACTCATAACTACTTCATGAAAAGGAATAGATAGCTCCTCAGCTGCTCCATAAGTGTTTAAAGGGGTCATCTTTGGGATCCAGATGTGGCATACATGCCCACCCCTCCACTGAAGTCATGGAAGTCTACCCGGGCATAGAAGGTTTGTATAGTCTTAAAATAAATGTCATGCGTGTGCCCCGATCTGGGGAGACCTCTTACGAGTCTGGGACCAGAAGGTCACAATGCCTCCTTTTACGCAGGTCTGAAACTTGCGTTTACATGTATCTGCTTTTTTTTTGTGCTGTAGGGCTAACGACACTTTCCTATCTGGCTTTCCTTTGGAGCCCTAATCTCAGATGCAGGTCTTTGTGACCACTCCTCTTCACTATAAATAGTCACTTGTCTTACCATCTGATGTTGGTTATAGACTTTCATCATTCTTATGCTGACCATTTTGGAAGGAGCCAGTCTCTGGAAGAAGCTGAGTAGTCATGACAAATCATTCATATACTGACCATTTTGAAAGGAGTCAGTCTCTGGAAGAAGCAGAGGACTCATGACAAATCATTCATATACTGACCATTTTGGAAGGAGCCAGTGTCTGGAAGAAGCTGAGGAGTCGTGACAAATCATTCATATGCTGACCATTTTGGAAGGAGCCAGTCTCTGGAAGAAGCTGAGGAGTCATGACAAATTATTCATATACTGATCATTTTGGAAAAAGCCAGTGTCTGGAAGAAGCTGAGGAGTCATGACAAATCATTCATATACTGATCATTTTGGAAGGAGCCAGTCTCTGGAAGAAGCAGAGGACTCATGACAAATCATTCATATACTGACCATTTTGGAAGGAGCCAGTGTCTGGAAGAAACTGAGGAGTCATGACAAATCATTCATATACTGATCATTTTGGAAAAAGCCAGTGTCTGGAAGAAGCTGAGGAGTCGTGACAAATCATTCATATGCTGACCATTTTGGAAGGAGCCAGTCTCTGGAAGAAGCTGAGGAGTCATGACAAATTATTCATATACTGATCATTTTGGAAAAAGCCAGTGTCTGGAAGAAGCTGAGGAGTCGTGACAAATCATTCATATACTGATCATTTTGGAAGGAGCCAGTCTCTGGAAGAAGCTGAGGAGTTGTGACAAATTATTCATATTGTGACCATTTTGGAAGGAGCCAGTCTCTGGAAGAAGCTGAGGAGTGATGAAAAATCATTCATATACTGATCATTTTGGAAGGAGACAGTCTCTGGAAGAAGCTGAGAAGTCGTCACAAATCATTCATATACTGATCATTTTGAAAGGAGCCAGTCTCTGGAAGAAGCTGAGGAGTTGTGACAAATTATTCATATACTGACCATTTTGGAAGGAGCCAGTCTCTGGAAGAAGCTGAGGAGTGATGACAAATCATTCATATACTGATCATTTTGGAAGGAGACAGTCTCTGGAAGAAGCTGAGAAGTCGTCACAAATCATTCATATACTGATCATTTTGAAAGGAGCCAGTCTCTGGAAGAAGCTGAAGAGTCGTGACAATTGCAGTGGTGGTGTTTAGCTACAATGGAGGAGCTTAGAGTGTTTTCCTTTTCGTGTCTATTTTCCCCCTGTCTGTCTCCCTTCCCTTGTGTTGTATTATAGTAGTGGAGAGACTAGTGGTCTCCCTGGCCCTCTCACTAGCTAGTATGAGTTCAGGGCAAGCGAGGGCCTAGGAATGTGATCAGTGATGAGGGGAAGGACTCATATAAAAAATTTTGAGAGTGCAGGGATCAGCCTAAGCTGAGTGTAGGAGGTAACCCTGCACCCTTCTCCCTAGTGCCATGGCCCACATTTATATCATGTTCCTGGTGTACCCTGTGCATTGTGGCTCTCACCGGAGGTTTCCTTATATGTGGCGGAACCCCAGTAGTCACTGCGTGACACCCAACCTGCTAATCCCAACAGTTCTACTTAATTCCCAATCACGGGTCCACCAAGGCCTTATGGTCCCTTATGAAATATCTAAATAGTAGAAATGAGCATGAAAATTCACAGGACCCAAGTCCAGCACCCACATCGGTAGTCTATGTCCTCCATCCAGACCAGGGCACTATGAACGTCCTACTACGTGATACACCTCTTCTGATTAGTGGTCCACAAATATCATTATCTCACAACAGATAAAGGGTCCACTAATCAGAAGAGGTGCAGGTGAAAGGTAGTAGAAGGTTTGTTGTACCCTGGTCAGACGGTCATGGACTATTGACAAGGATTTTGCCAATCTTTTTCTTTTTTCTCAACTCTAATTTTTGGACTCCCAGCATTTCCAGTGTTGACTTTAATGACCACCTCTCCATAGAAGTCTTTAGACGTTATGGAGATCTACAGAAAAATGCAAGGTTCCTACAGCCATCTCTCCATTAATTGGGTTGTCGAAGTTCTAGAAAATTTTTTTGTAAATGACCGGGATGATTTTTAGACAATAGAATGATACATAGCTACCCTAACCCCCTGTGAATCCAATGCTGGCCACTCTGGTCATCTGTGCCAACATCCTATTCTTTGGTCACCTGACTTCTGTGGTTTATGATCGGCTGCAGTGGGTAGGAAGTCATCGGATGTGACTCAGACCTCTTGTTTCAGTCATCTAACCAGGGCAACAAATCACATACCTCAATGAGTTGATCTAATAATGGGATGTCAATGAGTAGACCAGTGGAGCGACCAAACCTGGATCCTTGGGGAATGTATGTTTCATGTAAATGTTTTAAACCCTAAAGGCCCCGTTACACGCTACGATTTATCTGACGATCTCGTTAGCGATGTGACACGCCCAGATTGTAGTTACGATTTGCCGGGATCGCTCATAGGTCGTTTATTAACGATCACACGTAACGTTCTCACAAACGACGCAACATCGTTCAGCGATATATTGTTTGACCAAGGCGGTCGTGTGGATGTTGTTCGTCGTTGGCAGGGTGTCAAACGTCCCAATATGTCTGCTGCGTTCCAAAGGACGAACAATATTTTGAAACTGAACGACGTGCCAACTATCAACAATTTTCAACTTATTTGCGATCGTTCAGAGTCGCTCGGAGCTGTCACATGCAACGACGTCGCTAACGATGATGGAAGTGCGTTACGGAATCCGTGACCCCGACAACATATCGTCAGATAAATCGTAGCGTGTAACGCTGCCTTTAAGTCAATAGTAAAAAAAAATTCGTAGTTGGACAAGGAATACAAAAAAATTCCCGAAGGTGCCTAATTGTTCCCGAAAAGATGCCACCATAATCTAGAAGCAGTTATTTTTTCAATATCTTGCTCAGCTCTGTATATAGCACAGTTGTTTTGATGATGCCATGGCTTCCTGAAGATGGGATTTCTGGGTAAAGACCTACAGTTTCCATAATTCCTCTCCTCTCTCACAGACATTGCCCCTATCTACAGCCTCCCGATTATTACAAGATGCCCTCACCTCACCATCAGCTGCCCACCATGTGGCGTTAAACGTATCATGGGTGGAGAACAGATAATCATGTGTTTTAATAATCAGATATCAAGAGAGCGCAAATGTTAAAAAGAGTTGTCCACAAGTTATATGTATCAGTATGTGCACCAATACAAAGATTAGAAATACTTCTGCATCACGGAGGGGGGTATTAGAGAAGTAATTCTCACGAGTGTAGAAAGGCATGGGACTCTGGCGTCTCCACCATTAGGAGTAATCCCAAAGTCAGGAATAGCCTGGGATCCCCTAGCATAAGGGACAGCCTTGGAGCCCCCTGTCTCTTGCTATCCCAAAATAACATTGTGACAGGTACATGTCACATGGACGGCACACGGATGTCATCCATGTGCTGTACGTATTTATATGGAAACATCGAGTTCTATGTGTCCATGTGATGTGTGCTTCTGGGAAAAAAACAGACATGTAACAAGCACCATGGATTATAAGGGGTACATGTGTATACGTGTCTCTGATACATGTAAAAAGGAGTGCCACACATACCGGAATCATGGACCGAAACCCGAGCCAGTGGGTTTGCATAAAGGATAAATTACCCGAATCAATACCATCCACAGGTCCTGAGAGCTTTAAAGCTTTGGGTGATATAGTAAAAAGTGCATGAAAGATGTTGTCCACTATTTTTACATAGGATAGGTCATCACTGTCTCATTGGTCAGGGTCCGACACCCCGCACCCCCCACCGATCAGCTGTTCTCGGTGGCATTAAGTCCTGGAGCTGCGCCATCATCTGATAGTGGCTGCGAATGGGTACTGCACATCTGCCTCCTATTGATGTGAATGTGAGGGTGCCGGATATGCAGTACCCCGCCATGGCTGCTAACAGAAGACTTGCTGCTCCCCACCGCTGATACGAAGAACAGCTGATCAGCAGGGCCAGGGTTTTATGAGTCTCAGTAGGCCTCATGCACACGCAGACACGCACATACACAGATACATTCACATGACACAAATTCACAAAAACATATATAAATAGATATAAATTTATACAGTGTCCACACATATCCTGTCCACCGCCATTAAATTGAGAACGGCGGCAGCTATAGGCATAGAAATGGTGTCTAGGTATAGTAAAGTAGCCATGCGCTACACAATGAAACCACCTATAGCGCCACCTGGTGGAAAACAACGGAGTTAGCATTTTTATCTTGTAATGGAACGAGATAGAGAAAAAAAGTGAATTAAAATTTTTTTAGGGCATAATCAATTCAATACGAATCGACACCTTGCATACAGAAAGGCTATGATATGAAACCCATGACCCCCACAAAACATTGAATGCTGGTCACACATATGGCGCTCATTTAACTTTGATGCTCCTAGTGGCCCCCGTCAGCTGCAATGCACATCTGGCCTCTGCACAGCATACTGTATCTTGCTGCAATGCACATCTGGACTCTGCACAGCATACTGTATCTTGCTGCACGTTGTGCAATATGGCAGGTGACACGTTTGCACAAGCATCTGTGATACGTGGTCGTAGGTCCTGCAATGTTGGTGGAGGGGTCGCATACACCTGCTGTGTGATGTGACCTCACAGAAAGAAGTCCAATGGGGTCAGGTCAGATGAGCGTGGAGGCCACTCCACACAGCCACCATACCCAATGACTTGTAGGAAGGTCTCCATGAGGTATCGCTTCACGTCCGCAGCCTTGTGAGCTTTACACGTTCTAATCATTGCATTTCTGTATGCAAGGTGTGGATTCGGATTGAATTGATGATGCCCTACAACTTTGTAATTCACTTTTTTTCTCTATCTCGTTCCTTTTTCGAGATAAAAATGCTAACTCTGTTGTTTTCCACCAGGTGGCGCTATAGGTGGTCTCATTGCATAGCGCATGGCTACTTTACTATACCTAGACACCACTTCTATGCCTATAGCTGCCACCACTCTCAAGTTAATGGCGGTGGACAGGATATGGGTGGACAGACTGTATACAGCAATGAAGAGAAACCGACAGCGTCTTCTGGGTGAAAAACTTTTTGTTGTCTTTATTACGTCAGTGCATAGAAAAAGAAGCAACGTTTCGACCAATGTCTTTATCAAGCTTGATAAAGACTTTGGTCGAAACGGTGCACACTGACACTGCTGTATTTTTGTGGCACCTCAGTGGTCATGGGAGCCACAGCGGCATTGTTCTCTTCACCTGGAGGACAGTGTTATGGTTGGAAGCAGCGGGGAAGATCTCAATGTCAGGTACCATTGCACATAACACTTCCTGACTCAGACCAGAAGGGGGAGCTCAAGTCCTGGTTACGACGAGCCTCCCCTGTGCATTCTGGGATGGGAAGGGGTTAGTCAGATGAACAGGAAGAGGAGCCTCAAAACCCTGGAGCAGAGGAAGGAGACTGGTCGCTGTAGAGAGCTGTCTACAAGCTTTCCGGGACTGAGTGCATTGTACAGGACACTGGAGTCCTAGATTACTGGGTACTAAGGCTATGTGCGCACTTACCGGATTTTTCGCGGATTTGCTGCATGTTTCGCTGCAGAAAATGTTCATAACATCTCTGCAGTGAATCACCAGCAAATCCTATGGAGAAAAAAAATCCTGTGCGCACGGAATTTGACAGCTGCATGTTTTGCTGCGGGATTCCCGCAGCAAAAACAAGTGCATGTCACTTCTTTTCCGCACATCGCTGCGGGATTTCACTCCATTGACTCAATGTTAATCATGAAATCCCGCAGGGAATAACGCAGGCAGCAAATTCTGTGCGGTTCACTGCGTTTTGCTGCGTTTTTCCCTGCGGGATTTCGCGGTTTACCTCCGGTAATGTACATCGCTTGTCTGCGGTTTTGCAGGGAAGTGTTGTCATTACAGGAAGAGGAAGCCGTGCAGAGTAAACACACACACATCACACACACACATCACAGACATAGAACACATAGACACAGACACATAGAACACACATAGAAAGAAAACGGAAATATAGAAAACAAAGCACGTGGGCTCCGCTGCATATTCACCTTCCAGCCGAGGTAAGCACACAGCGGCGGCCCGGTATTCTCAGGCTGGGGAGGGAGAGGGGCAGGGTTAATGTCCCCCGCCTCACTCCCCCTCCGGCAGCCGAGAATATCAGCCGCAGCTGCCCCGGCACTGTCGCATGCATTATGCGGCAGCACCGGGAGTGTCCTCGGCTCTTCCTGCCGCCGTGTAGCAGTGGTGGCAAGGTAATACAAGGGGTCAATGGTGGGGGATCGCCGCCATTAACTCCAGGCTTGATCATGGCAGCGTCTATGTGACAGCTGACATGATCAACCCGTAAGTAAAGTGGAAAAAACACAGACACCGAAAAATCCTTTATTTTAAATAAAACCAACAAGCCTCGTTCACCATTTTATTAACCCCTCCCGCACCAAAGCTCCGGTGTAATCCACCGCTCCGGCATAATCCACCACTCCGGCGTAATCCACAGGTCCTGCGCTGCTTCCATCCAGCCGCGACTGTCACAGACACAGCGCTGAATGAATGCAGCAGACAGCAGAGGTAATTACCGGTCATTTCCCACGGCCGGTAATGTGAACTCACTGCCGACCGTGGGAAATGCAGCGATCTGTCCTCTATCTATCCGCATATCTATCTGTCTGTCTCTATCTATCTATCTATTCTTCTGTCTATCTATCTACTATCTAAGAATTAAATGACTTTTTTTTTTTTTTTTTTTTTTCAATGTGCTTTATTGCATTGAATGCAATAAAGCACAACCCAACCCGCACGCGGCAAAACCGCGGCAATACCGCGAATAATACCGCGGTAAAACCGCGGCAAACCGCATGCGGTTTTCGGGTGCAGTTTCCCCGCGGTTTTTTTACCGCGGGTGCGGTAATCTTTGAGAGCATGCGGAATTTTCTCAAGAAAATTCCATTTCCCAGTGCGCACATAGCCTAAAGGCTCAGTAGTAAAACCTGGAGGGCAGGAGATTCCATGTTTTCTGCCCCACCAACAAAGCCCTAGGGGAAGTAGCAAAATAGAGCCTGGGGCCACAGAGGAACATGCGGGCCCCATATCCGGCTCACGCTGCCCGTCAGAGAGGGACATAGCACTAAGCAACCAAGAACCGGGGTCCCCAAGTAGCTGCAAGCCACGGAGATCTGATATCCAAAGCGCATAAAGGAAGGCCTCCAACGTACCTGGGAAAGAGACATGCTACAAGGCTGACCGGACCACGGTAACCTTGAGACTACAACCTGTTACCAGTAAAGGTAAAAGGAAACTACCAAGCTGTGTTGTCTGGTTACTGCCGGCGCCCTCAGCCCTGCACCCCAACTCACAACAACTACCCCCATTATCTCCCTGGGGTCCGGTCCACCTGTGGGGAGCAGAAACATCCTGGCTGCCACTCCCATCTGCCTCGGAGGACAGCGACAGCAGCGGTGGCTATTCCCTGGCTGCATACCGCAGGTGGCGCCACTAAATCAAACCTCCATTACCAATCCCCTTTATTGTACACCTCGGGGCCACGAAATCGGGCGAAAGGGGCCACCCCTGACATCACCAGGTCCGGAGACGAGTAATTTAACCCCTGGCCCGTGGATGCTACATATATGTCACAGGAAAAGCTGGGGACATACGCCATACTTGGGGGCATACAGCAATGAGGGCATACAGCTCTGGGGGGGTATTCAGCTCTGGGGTTGAGGAACATACAGCTCTGGGGGTATACAGCACTGAGGTGAGGGGACATATAGCTCTGGGGGGTATACAACACTGGAGTGGGGAGACATACAGCTTTGGGGGTATACAGCACTGGCGTGGGGGCATACAGCTTTGGGGGTTATATAGCACTGAGGTGGGGAGGCATACAGCTCTGGTAGGTATATAGCACTGGGTTGGCGGCATACAACTTTGGGGGTTATATAACACTGGGGTGGGGGACATACAGCTCTGGGGGCTATACAGGACTGGGGTGGAGGGGACATACAGCTCAGTGCTGGCAGGACCCTGACATCACTGCGGCTTCTCTCTCTTCTTCTGTGGGGCGGGAGCGCAGCACTTGGCATGCTAGCTCCGCCCACAGATGAACATGTTCAGTGCAAAGGCTGTCAACCAGGAAAACGTGAATGCCAGCCTGAGCACTGCAGTCCCCAAAACCCCCCTGGGGGTTATGGAATACATCATTGCCTCTGCTGACAGCAAGTGGGCCCCCCTGCGGTCCAGGGACTCAGTACTTGCCCGGTTGCAGCGGGTACTGACGCCGACCCTGGGCGGAGATGCAGGCGTCGGACCTCAGATGATCAGACATTTATGACCTCTCCAAAGGATAGGCCATCAATGTAAAAGTAATGGACAACCTCTGTATGACCCTCCTTACCACAGGTTTGCCAATTGCAACCTACGACTTCCGGGATTCAGTCTGTTCCTTCAGGGCAACAGCTCTGTGAGGCAGGAATGGATCAGGCCTTACAAGCTATATGCTTGGAATATTTCTGAAGTAGGTAAGAAACAAAGAATAACCAAAAGTTTTAGACGATTACCTGCAGATGTTGTTTCGAAATCTAAAATTCAGTAAAGAAAGACTCATCCCACTATGATTATTTAACAGCTTTGCAAGATGTATTTGGTAAACCGGAAAAATCAACTGAGCGTCTTTATCAGTTTGAGCAAAGGTACAAAGAGAAAGGAGAGAAACTGTCAGGCTACATCCATCTTTGCACCAGATATATTTACAGAAAGGTCTTGTGCCGAAAATGGTGGAACGGGCAAGAGTCAAACAAATTATGCAATGAGCACAGTTTCTTGTACCCATTAAGCTGAAATTGAAGATGAAAAACTGACGTGAAACGCTTACGTACTGGACACAGTCTGGCCTGATTTATCAAGACCAGAAATCGCCATGCCGTTCCTGATGAAGAGGCGTTCTGGAGTTAAGGGCTGATCACTTATGTGACGCCTCTGTGGCTTCAGGCGCCACATAGTACTGCATCTCACCTGAGGTGCAATGTTCATCTCGGATACGAAGGAGGTCATTGCCGGTAAACCACCAAAACACATCCAACACATAACATGGGAGCTCTGTCGCTGGGACTGGGCTAGGGTAGGTGCCCGGGGTGGCCATCATGAGGTATGGGACCTCTTGCCCACTAGTTTAGTAACCTGGGAGGAAGGGAACCTGCAGGGGAAGTAGGAGCTGTGGCGCCCTGGACAAGCCAGGACGTCACAGGTACTACACCAACACACCCCACACTCCCGGTCAGGCACACCAAAGCCAAACAAAAACCCTTGTTGCCTCCCTCCAGGGGCTGATGTCCACACCAGGGGGTGGGCCAGGCGGTTGGTCCCGCCCACCGAGGAGTTCACAGTCCTGGAAGCGGGAAAAGGAAAGAGAGAGGAGTTTTAGAGTTTGAAGTGGAAGGAGTGAAGTGGTAGAGGAGCAGACAGAAAGTGGTCCGGGTGTGTGGCCCGGACGGAACAGCAAGGTTGGCAGACGGTGGTGACCGTCTGCAGGAGAGGCTTATTGGAGCTAGCCGTAAGGACCGTGGACGGGCTTTGGCCCGGCGGTACCGGACCGGTGCGCAAAGAGAAGCCAGCACCATCCGGCAGGGGCTTACGGACCCCGACAAGGCTAGGAGTCGCCGTGCAATTTGTCAAATCCGTTAGCGAAGGGAACCTCCTGGGTTTCCCAGCAGCCAAGTCCCGATAGAAGGCAACAGTCCAACCGTTAGAGGGAAACACAGTCACCGCCAAGGCTAAAGTTCCCAGGGCCAGAGCCTGCAGGCAAAAGGGGCTCCTTCAGCACATATCCAAGCTGGGGAGTGGGTTACCGGTGGGAACCCATTGGAACCGTACACACTACACAGGTGCAGGCAAAGGCAGTCACCATCAACCTGCCGGGAGGAGAAACACCGCAGCCGTCTGTGGGACCCGTCCATCCAGCTGTGTGTTTTACCGGAGACTCTGTGTTCATCATTGGCTGAGTGAGTACCACCGTGCCGTGCGGCACAGTGCTGCCCCCGCGACCCTGCACCTCACCAGGCCCTGTAACCCGCCTGCCATCCATCCCTACCCCCTCACCGGGCCCCGGGACAACCAAACCCTCTACCCACGGAGGGGAGAACTAACATCCAGGCTGCTCCCTGTCATCGCTCCCGGGATCCCCGTCCAGAGCAGCAGTGGTGTCACCAATCTCACCACAACCGTGGGTGGCGTCACGGACAATACCAAATCCCCACAATCAACCCCCCCTTTTCACTCACGGGCGAGGAACGCCGCTCGAGTCCCCGGGATCCGGCCCACCGCTCGAGCCACCACCGAGCAGCAGCAGCAGCCGGACCCGAGCAGTTGGAGAGCGCAGCGTCCTCTCCTCCGCCCGCGACAGAGCCACCTCACATACAACAGAGTGAGAAGTTAGCTGCAGACGCAGCAGGACGCAGGAGGAGAAGTCGGAAGATAGAGATTAGACAGGGGCCCGTGGTCAGAAGCTCGACCCGGGTTATTAAGAAGGAGGGGAATGACAGGGTTCGCGAAGAATACAGCAGGCACCCGTGACCCGTTCCTCGGCCCAGGAGCTGGGTTGGAGGGAAGACCACTGGAAAGGACACATATAAGGAAACAACGGCCTTGACCTCTAAACTATCCGGGATCGGTTGAAGCCCATCACAGGGGAGTCCACCAGTCCAAAGGTGGTGTAACATCAGTGAGTAAAAAACCTTGAACTGCATGCTCTGTGTCGTCCCATCATTGTCGGCACTCCCATCATTGCGCCTCTGTGCCATAGGAGACTACGACGCCCAATATCCTCTCTGGGGCCCACCTCTACCTTTGGAAAGATGCAACACCTGAGCTGCGTCACCATCTGCCCCAGAAAAGAGAGACTTTCTGCAGCGGTGGCTATTAACTGGCCGCACACCTCAGGTGGTGTCACGAATAACTACTCCCATCATCCCCATCCCCATCCTTATTGACACCATCGGAATCACGGAGCCGGGCCAGGCCGCTGTAACATCCCAAACCGACACTGGCCCGGTGACGAATAACCCCCAGGACCCCGTGGGGGGAGCAATCACAGCGCCGCCCATAACTCGTGCCTGTGACACACGTCACCAGCGATCCTGGCGTGGGCGGCACCTTCGGCGCAGTGGGCGGCGTCCTGATGGATGAAACGGAGCGTGGGGGGATGGCGTCAATGTGCTGGAGGAACAGCAACGGTCAGCAGAGAGCCCGCCCCCATGGACGATTTACAAAATTTTCATACCAAAAGGTACAAGTTTATAAAGTATTTAATTTGGTTTAAAAGGGGCCACAAAAAGTACAGGAACCTGCTAGAATGCAGCCCACGAGCTGCAGAGGGGGAAACTGTTAGGTTTCAAGATAAATTTCTGATGACAGGTTCCCTTTAACCCGGGTAGCCTGGGTCGCGACTGTGTCCAGTGATATTAGTCCTATAATGGAGGGCCATAGCCCTGGGAGAACAGGTCAGCACAGAGAAACTAACCTTGCCCGGTGGCAGTGCAGGTCGGAAAGACCGTTAGTAGTAATGGTTCCGTAGGGGCTGGAAACAACCATGACTGGAATGAGACTCTATGTCTTTACTGAGTGGAACCATCGTGTTAGAAAGTGAAGTAGAGGACAGTGTAACAGGGGCAGTAGTACCAAAACCTATGGCGTAGTTGACAGTATAAGTGTGGTTTGAAGTGAGGTGTACTGAACCTACAACGACCAAGTGTTGTGCTCACAGTAATGATGTGACTGAAGTACATAAGTGTGCCCATCAATCCTTGGCGGAAATTTCCTGGATCGCACGAGGAACTGCATAGAGGTATGGCCTGCACACACAAAGTCCTCCCAGCCCACTAGGAGCACCGCCAACCATTCCTATGCCCTTGCTCTGTGGAGAGGACCAGGACCCGGGCCAACAAGAGAGAATGACCTATTGATTAATAGGGGGCTTTATCGCTTAAACTTTGCACCTTAGTTAGGTCTATTACCGGCCGCCTCTGATAGGTAAGATATTTGGCAGCTTAAGGCTGCTTTACACGCGTCGATTAGTTGTGCGATCTTGCCAGTGTTGCAGAAAGTCGTAAACCCCCGTCACATGTACTTACCTTCCAAACGACCTTGCAGTGGGCGGAGAACATCCACTTCCTGAAGGGGGAGGGACGTTCGTCGTCACTGCGACGTCACACAGCGGCTGGCCAATAGAAGCAGAGGGGTGAAGATGAGCGGGACGTAAACATCCCGCCCACCTCCTTCCTTACACATTGCCGGCGGGACGCAGGTAAGCTGCGGGGTGTCACACGGAGCGATGTGTGCTGATCGGGAACAATGAACAACCGGAGCACAGAAGGACGTTCGATTTTTAGAAAATGATCGACGTGTCAACGAGCAACGATAAGGTAAGTATTTTTGCTCGTTCACAGTCGCTCGTAGCTGCCACACGCTACGATATGTTATACAATGCCGGATGTGCGTCACTTACGACGTGACCCCGACAACACGTCGTAAGATATATCGTAGCGTGTAAAGCCCGCTTAAGAGATAGCTGAGATGAGAGAGCAGACGGCTCAGGCACATGGCAGTGATGTTCTCGTATGAAAAAAAAATCTATCCGAGTGTATTTAAGTATTTTTAATCTGGTGTTATTGGAGCACCCACGTGGCAAGGGGTTACCTTTACTCGTCGCCGGGCCGGTGATGTCGGGTCAGGGGGATGTCACGGGTGGCCTTGCCCAGCTTCGTGGCCCCGAGGTGTACAATAAAAGGGGATGAGGATGGAGGATAGGGATAGTTGTCTTGAGACACCACCTATGGTACGCGGCCAGGGATTAGCCGCCGCTGCGGGTGATGTCCTCCGGGGCTCATGGTGTCGCAGCAAGGGTGGGTGTCCTCCCCACAGGTGGAGCGGTCCCCGGGGAGGATGATGAGGGACTGTAATGGCCGTTGGCGCCAAAGCGTGGGGCAACAGCGACGGCAAAAATAGGCTGAGTCAGCTGCTTCAGGTCCAGGTCTCTTTACTCACAGTTCAAGTGCAGTCTCAGGATACCAGTCTCTGAGTAGTGGGCCCCAGGTGATCCACGATAAGTTGGAGATAGCCACTGGTATTTAGAAATGTCCTTTCCTAAGGGTTGCCCCTGTGGAAGTCAGGAACCCAGGCTGAGCTTCTCGCTCCAAGCAACAGGCCCCAGTGGAGAAGGAAGATGAAAGTAGTTGGTGTTGTGTTGCCAGAACTGAAATTCCGACTTGACTGAAGAATGTGTGAAGGTTGCTCCTACTTCTACCCCAAGTGGTACCAGCCCCCAGGTGGCTGTCCTAGTGACTGGGAAAGTCCCATGCATTGTGATGGCCAACCCCCTGTTTACCCTAGTCCAGTCCCCAGTGAGAAGGTACCCAAGCGATATGTAAGGTGAAATGTGGAAACACCGGTGGTTAACCCCCTCCTTACCCGAGATGAATACTGCACCTTAAGTGAGGTGCAGTACCCTTTGGCGACTGAAGCCTCAGGGGCACCACATTATGTTCATCAGAGTTAGTGCAAATTTGGAGAGAGAAGGGTTAATAGACCGCGCTGCCGTAGAAAAGAGGATCCAGATAGAAGGAATGATTTTATTTGTCTACGCGTTTCAAAGCCTTATGGCTTCTTCCTCAGGACAAATCATATACCACATGGAAGCCATAAGGTTTTGAAATGCGTAGACAAATAAAATCATTCCTTCTACATGGATCCTCTTTTCTACGGCAGCGCGGTCTATTTACCCTTTTCTCTCCAAATTTGAACTGCATCTCCACGTGGGTTCTGCTGTAGCTGTATTTACGCCATAACAGTGGTTGTGACTCTCACAACCACGCCAGGTGAGTCTACCCTTACAGCACCTTTGCTGACGGTGTTTTAGGATAAGACCCTATTTACGCTTAATGTCTCTTCCAGCATTTTTAACCATTTTCATCAGAGTATCATCTGAGTTTCTTCTGAATTTTAGCAATTTTTTGGGGATGAAAAAAAAAGTTTCTCTACCTTCTCCTATCCAGCAATCTGTTAAAAAAGCCACCAGATTTTTTCACGGTCCTATAGACTTGCGTTGCCGATTTTCAACTGACACTCGGATAAATATTGGACATGTCCTCACAATTTTGGCTGGACCACTCGGTCCGAAAAAAACCAGAACGGCATGTGAACGGCACGGACGATACTAGGTGCGTCCGTGAGAAATGGACATCTGAAAAAGGCTTTAGTAGGCCATTTCACCAAGGTTCAAGTGTCATCGTCAGAGGTGGCCACTGCCAACACCAAACCTACCGTTACTCATTGGTATCTCATAATTGTGGTGAAGAAGGTCCATTACTTAGAGAACAAAGAACAACACAAAGGGAAACTCAAGAAGAAGGTCATGTTTTGTTTTTATTTCTAAGAAACAGTGATCCTCATGGTAGAAGAGGAAGGAAGATGAATTCCAGGAGGGCTCGTTATTGTAGTTCCGATGATGATTCAGGACTGGACAGTTCCTCACTCAAGACAAACTGAAAGAAACAAGTAACAAATATCTAAGACATGGAACAACGATTACTTCTTCTAAAACTTAATCACAATCCCTTTTGACTAGGCCCTTTCCCCTAACCTAGTACCTACACGACAATGCCTCAGTAACATCTTCATACATGGTCGCTTAGACATAATGAGCATCCTCATAACATTACTAGAGGGACACACTCAGTGCCCTTAAAGGGAATTTGTCAGCAGGTTTTTATTAATAACTAGCTGTACTACCCGGCTTCGCCCGGGTTAATAACTGCTGTTAACAAAATAGAATGTATTAACAAAAATGTATTCTGCACACAAAAACCACAAAACAAATAGATATAAATGTAATTATAATGTCTGTCTCCCCCTCTGTATATATCTCTGTCTCTCTTTCTATCTCTTTGTCTGTTTGTCTCTCTCCCTGTCTGTCTCTGACTGTCTCTGTTTCTTTCTCCGTCTGTCTCAATCTCTTTCCCTGTCTGTCTATCTATCTCTGTCACTTTCCATGTCTGTCACTTTCCCTGTCTGTCTCTTTCCCTCTGTCTCTTTCCCTCTGTCTCTTTCCCTGTGTCTGTCTCTTTGTCTGTCTCTTTACCTGTCTTTGTCTGTCTCTTATCCTGTCTGGTTGCAGGAGAAAATGTAGTCAAAACTGCACATCAGTAAACAATGTTCAATAGAAAATTACACATTTTTATTAATAACAATATTAAAATGAGAATCCAAAACGATAGAATAACCAATGTCCATATTTAACAGTAAGTGATCCGTATATAGCAATACATAGATAAGGCAAAAGACGCCAATGAAAAAAACGGACCAGAAATACAGTCAGATGGTAATGACTTAATACCCCGCGTAGAGAGTAAAAAGAGGACAATCTGATCAAAGGTCAAGAAAATTATTGTAGGTACACCAAAACATTACAGCAGTGAACCTTAACTAGCATCATGGAGGTTCAAGCAAACGGACAATATGACCAAATAACCGTCTGTGATTAATCAAATATAACCACGTAAATGCAGAGACCCCCGTACATGTTAACCAATTAGGTATAAATATGTTGCAGTGTACAAAAAATAGTTGACCATGATCATATATATATATCACCCATATACTCACAGTGTTGGGTAGTCAGAGGACAAAGGTTATCCAAAGCAAAAGAAGACAGGAGACCTAACGTACGTTTCGCTTCTTAAAAATAACCCAATACATGGTTTCCTCAGAGGTTTTTTTTTTTATTGGCGTCTTTTACATTATCTATGCATTGCTATATACGGATCACTTACTGTTAAATATGGACATTGGTTGTTCTATGGTTGTGGATTCTCATTTTAATATTGATATTAATAAAAATTTGTAATTTTCTATTGAACATTGTTTACTGATGGGCATTTATTATTCCCTTTTCTCCTGCATTTCATTAATTGTTCTGGAGTTATGCTCTATATATATCATCTTAATTATTTTGCATGGCATTTACCATAGCCATGCTTGTTTGGAAATTTGTTTTGATTGTTTTATGCCATGTAGTCTTCTTACTCTGTATAACCCTGCCCACTCCAATGATTGGCAACTTTCTGCCTACTCACAGTGCACACTGAAAGTTGCCAATCAGGGGTGTGGGCGGGGTTATACACAGCTTGGCGTTTAGCGATCTCAAATTTTATCAAAGCAGCTCAGTAAGTGATACATTGCTGGAATCAGGGTCTATTCCCCTAAAAAAATCTGGTGACAGACCCTTTAAGACATTTCCAGATGTCAGTGGTTCAGTAGCATTGTCAGATAAATCAGAGCCTCAAGAACATCAGTGCTCTTATAAAATTATCATCCAGACCTCCCATAAAATTGTCACAGGAAATCCCCCCCATAAGATTGGCAATCATAGTCACCACTTCTATAAGTCCTACTTCTCCCTTTGTAGTTGTTAGGTGTAGTCAGCAATGTCGATAAATCAGCCGTGCTTACCTTCTTCTTCCTCTACTTCTTGAGCCTCTTGCTCTGATTCCACATTTTCCTGGGTCTCTATTTCTTCAATTTGAGGCTCAGGCACCAACACTGGAAGCTCAGGCTCAGGGATTACTTCTACTTCCTCACTCTGAGTCTCGACGGCTACTTCCTCACTTTGAGTCTCGACATCTACTTCCTCACTCTGAGTCTCGACGTCTACTTCCTCACTCTGAGTCTCGACATCTACTTCCTCACTCTGAGTCTCGATGTCTACTTCCTCACTCTGAGGTTCGGGGTCTACTTCTTCACTCTGAGGTTCGGGGTCTACTTCCTCACTCTGAGGTTCGGGGTCTACTTCTTCACTCTGAGGTTCGGGGTCTACTTCTTCACTCTGAGGTTCGGGGTCTACTTCTTCACTCTGAGTCTCGACATCTACTTCTTCACTCTGAGTCTCGACGTCTACTTCCTCACTCTGAGTCTCGATGTCTACTTCTTCACTCTGAGGCTCAGGGTCTACTTCTTCACTCTGAGGTTCGGGGTCTACTTCTTCACTCTGAGTCTCGACGTCTACTTCCTCACTCTGAATCTCAATGTCTACTTCCTCACTCTGAGGCTCAGGGTCTACTTCTTCACTCTGAATCTCGACGTCTACTTCCTCACTCTGAGTCTCAGTGGCTACTTCCTCATTCTGAATCTCGACATCTACTTCCTCACTCTGAGTCTCAGTGGCTACTTCCTCACTCTGAATCTCGACATCTACTTCCTCACTCTGAGTCTCAGTGGCTACTTCCTCACTCTGAGTCTCGATGTCTACTTCCTCACTCTCGATGTCTACTTCCTCACTCTGAGGCTCAGGGTCAACTTCTTCACTCTGAGGCTCAGGGTCAACTTCCTCAACCTGAGGCTCGGGTTCTACTTCCTCCACCTGAGGCTCGGGTTCTTCTTCTACCATCGGAGGCTCGGGGACTACCTCTTGGACTGGAGGCTCAGGAACTATTTCTGGGGCTACAACTTCAGGGACTTTGTAACACCAAATGACCCCAGAGATCCGTGAATCGAAGCAGCATCCTTTTCTGATACATTCCTGCTGACCGATTCCCCCGTAGCCACAGTCTGTCCTCTCACGCGGCGTCAAAGTGCACTGAGCTTCATCTTAAAAAAGATAAAGAAATGTTATGTGCAGTCAAATTGGGGGATACGCATTTATTTTTTAACCTTTCTAACAAGAGAGAAAAAAAAGCTGTTATAGATTTTTTTCCCATTTACTATTTATATACATATATACAGTGAGTACGGAAAGTATTCAGACCCCTTTAAATTTTTCACTCTTTGTTTCATTGCAGCCATTTGGTAAATTCAAAAAAGTTCATTTTTTTCTCATTATTGTACACTCTGCACCCCCATCCCCCATCTTGACAAAAAAAAAACAGAAATGTAAAAATTATTGCAAATTTATTAAACAAGAAAAACTGAAATATCACATGGTCATAAGTATTCAGCCCCTTTGCTCAGACACATATGTAAGTCACATGCTGTCCATTTCCTTGTGATCCTCCTTGAGATGGTTCTGCTCCTTCCTTGGAGTGCAGCTGTGTGTAATTAAACTGATAGGACTTGATTTGGAAAGGCGCACACCTGTCTATATAAGACCTCACAGCTCACAGTGCATGTCACACCAAATGATAATCATGAGGTCAAAGGAACTGCCCAAGGAGCTCAGAGACAGAATTGTGGTAAGGCACAGATCTGGCCAAGGTTACAAAATAATTTCTGCAGGACTCAAGGTTCCTAAGAGCACAGTGGCCCCTATAATCCTTAAATGGAAGAAGTTTAGGACCACCAGAACTCATCCTAGACCTGACCGTCCAGCCAAACTGAGCAATCGTGGGAGAAGAGCCTTGGTGAGAGGTAAAGAAGAACCCCAAGATCACTGTGGCTGAGCTCCAGAGATGCAGTAGGGAGATAGGAGAAAGTTCCACAAAGTCACCTATCACTGCAGCCTCCACCAGTCGGGCCTTTATGGCAGAGTGGCCCGACAGAAGCCTCTCCTCAGTGCAAGACATATGAAAGCCCACATAGAGTTTGCAAAAAAAAACACATGAAGGACTCCCAGACTATGAGAAATAAGATTCTCTGGTCTGATGAGACGAAGATAGAACGTTTTGGTGATAATTCTAAGTGGTATGTGTGGAGAAAAGCAGGCACTGCTCATCACCTGCCCAATACAATCCCCACAGTGAGACATGGTGGAGGCAGCATCATGCTATGGGGGCAGGGACAGGACGACTGGTTGAAATGGAAGGAAAGATGAATGTGACCAAGTACAAAGATATCCTGGAAGAAAACCTCTTCCAGGGTGCTCTGGACCTCAGACTTGACCGAAGGTTCAACTTCCAACAAGACAATGACCCTAAGCACATAGCTACAATAACAAAGGACTGGCTTCAGAACAACTCTGTGACCATTCTTGACCGGCCCAGCCAGAGCCCTGACCCAAACCCAATGGAGCATCTCTGGAGAGACCTGAAAATGGCGTCCACCAACGTTCACCATCCAACCTGACGGAACTGGAGAGGATCTGCAAGGAAGAATGGCAGAGGATCCCCAAATCCAGGATCCCAAGAAGACTCATGGCTGTACTAGCTCAAAAGGGAGGGCGCCTCTACTCAATACCGAGCAAAGGGTCTGAATACTTATGACCATGTGATATTTCAGTTTTTCTTGTTTAATAAATTTGCAAAAATTTCTACATTTCTGTTTTTTTTTTTTCAAGATGGGGGATGGGGCGCAGAGTGTACATTAATGAGGAAAAAATGAACTTGTTTGAATTTGCCAAATGGCTGCAATGAAACAAAGAGTGAAAAATTTAAAAGGGTGTGAATACTTTCCATACCCACTGTATATGTAAATGGAAAGATAAATATAGATAATTTTTAACAGATTTTTAAAATTTTTGCAAATCCTGTTGGGGACTTGAACCTGTGATTAGTGATGAGTGAACTGCTCTGTACTCGGATGCTCATCACTAGTTACCAGTACTTAGCACTCGAGCATGGTAGTGCCCACTCATCACTAGTTACGAGTACTGAGCACCTGAGCATGGTAGTGCCCGCTCATCACTAGTTACCAGTACAGAGCACCGGAGCATGGTAGTGCCCACTCATCACTAGTTACGGGTACTGAGCACCCGAGCATGGTAGTGCCCGCTCATCACTAGTTACCAGTACTGAGCACCCGAGCATGGTAGTGCCCGCTCATCACTAGTTACCAGTACAGAGCACCGGAGCATGGTAGTGCCCACTCATCACTAGTTACGAGTACTGAGCACCCGCGCATGGTAGTGCCCGCTCATCACTAGTTACCAGTACTGAGCACCCGAGCATGGTAGTGCCCGCTCATCACTAGTTACGGGTACTGAGCACCCGAGCATGGTAGTGCCCGCTCATCACTAGTTACAAGTACCGAGCATCTGAGCATGGTAGTGCCCGCTCATCACTAGTTACGAGTACTGAGCACCCGAGCATGTTAGTGCTCGCTCATCACTAGTTACGAGTACTGAGCACCCGAGCATGGTAGTGCCCGCTCATCACTAGTTACAAGTACCGAGCATCTGAGCATGGTAGTGCCCGCTCATCACTAGTTACCAGTACTGAGCACCCGAGCATGGTAGTGCCTGCTCATCACTAGTTACCAATACTGAGCACCCGAGCATGGTAGTGCCCGCTCATCACTAGTTACAAGTACCGAGCATCTGAGCATGGTAGTGCCCGCTCATCACTAGTTACGAGTACTGAGCACCCGAGCATGGTAGTGCTCACTCATCACTAGTTACCAGTATCGAGCACTCGAGCATGGTAGTGCCCGCTCATCACCAACATTAATTTGAAAACCTAATAAAACACATCATACTTACTAACGACCGGACCAGCTCCTGTGTGCAGAAACTGCGCGGAGATGATGATGAGGGTGAAGGCTGACAGCACGTACAGCGACATTGTACTCAGTTTGCAGGGAGCTTATAATAAATGCTTATTATCCGGACCTGCCAAACATTTATATACATCGGAGATATTTGTATTTATGATGAGAGCTGTTTACTAAGGGAGCTGCTATTACTGCACATAATCCTGCTCTTAATTCTTCTTTCATGCACTTTGCAGACAGATTATTGTATTTGCTAAGACTGTTTATAGATGGACCACATATGGACTAGTGGAAGAGAAGACGTAAAATATAATATAGAAAGAATAAAAATAATTGTACAGTTTAGACAGACAAGTAAAACCCCAAGTAATACAAATTGGACCCAAAAATACTAGCGTGGAATCACAGTTGTGTGATGGATGGGAGACAGTGATCACTGGGGACGAGGTGTTACTGTGTGCAAAGGGATTGTCTTGCTTAGTTTGACGTTGGGTGGGTTTACAAGAAAAATAAAAGTTGGTGTGCCTCTTTAAATGTATTAGGATCCAGTGATCTTGATTTGTTGAGTGCTTGGATGAATAAAGGTGTACATAGTAGCCAATTAAATCAACACTCCAGTTGGAGTGGTGCTTTAAATGTAAGCCCTCTGCCCCCGGTATCATATTCACCTGCCGCTGTCTTCATCATTTTTCAGCATTGCTCTGGTCATGTGGTGCCATCTTGTCTCATAACTTCTGACTGCCCAGAAGTCAGAAGTTACGGCACAAGTGTGATGCCCCTGGACTAACGGGTCGTCACAGAGATTCGCACAATCTGCCCTCCCGTGCAGTATCCACCTCCTTCTTGGTTTAGGGTCCCTAACTATATGGTGTTGCCTACATCAGCTAATCAAATCCTAGTTACACCCTGCACCACACCCACCAAACACACCAGTGGACGGCTTGAGTGGAATAGAGTCGCCCACCTGGGGGGGGGTTGGAAAGGAGAGGCCAGGAGTGTCAGAAGGAGAGAGTTGGGTCTGAGAAGTGAAAGTGAGATGAGGTCAGGAGCAGGGCTCCTGGGAAGCAATCTAGGTGGCAGACAGGGGTCTGGGCCTAGAGGAGCTGGACCCCCGGTCGCAGGGGATCGTGGCAAGGGGCACGGATCTGTTGAGGAGGACAGCCGGCGGCCTTACACCATCACCGGGCTGGGATCAAGGCACAACAGGGTACGTGGACTCTAGGTCGGGGAGTAGCTTTAGGCAACCTGACAATTTACCTGAGGAGAACGGAGCCTTCAAGATCCATTCCCACCCGCTCCAAAATCGGAGTACTAGCGCAACAAGGGGGATAGGACTTTCCACTCAAAACGGTCCAGACAATTCCAAGCGTGAACCCTGAGAGCAAGCTCCCTCACTTAGCCATAGTGGGAAGCGGGACCCGGCAGGTTTCATACTACCGGGACCAACAGAGAAGTAAACTTAGTGCCGGAGGAGGAGGCAGGTCACGGATCACCAGGCAGCACCATTGGGGATGGGACCCGAACTAAGCTCCCCTCTGCGCCAGCGGTATCCAGAACTTTGGTTTATCCAGTTTTCGCTGTCAGCTTAATGTACTGAGTGAGTACGCAAGTGACCCCTTTGCATCCAACAGCACTCCCCTGCAATCACCGAGTCCCGGGGTATTCCCCCTACCCGTGGAGGGTCACAACACCTGGCTGCCCCACTCCATCATCCCCGGGTACTCCCAACTGCAGCGGTGGTGCTCCTAATTACCACAAAGCATGGGTGGCGTCACAAACTCTAATACATCCCCTATAAATACCCCCCTTCATTTGAGTGGCCGCACGACCCCCGAGTCCGGAGACCCTCGAGCCACTGCAGATCCGGATCCGAGCAGCTCAGCTGCTGGCACGGGGGCGGCACATAAGCTCTCAATGAAAGACTGTCACGGGGTGTATACAGATGGAACAGGTGCTCCTAGACTAACCCTAAGGCTGGGGCCCCTGCGCTGTCCCTTATCTCAGAGGTAGGCTTGATGGTAGACAGGTTTGAGCCCCCGGCATGACCCTGTCTCATGTCTGAACCCTGATACTGCTCTCTCCCACCCCGAAACCCAGTAACCAAAACACTACATATAGGCACAGACAAGGGTAAAGGAAAACTCGCACTTGAACTGAGGAGTAAAGCAAAAGGTGTAGGAAATAAATACACAACTGGAGAACTCATACTCCACGCAGAACCACAACTTGTAGAACACCATACAACAGGACAACCACAGGAACCAGGAAGCAGAAGCTATATCTGGCACTCAGCCCCAGTATCCAGAAGCTTATAAGGGATGAAAGCAGCTGGTGATCAGCAGCCTGAGCTCCCAGCAGATGATCACAAGCCAGCAGGAATTAACTCCTGCTGGACTGGAGAGCACTGAAGCCACAGCCAGCCAACGCCCATGACAGGCTGTGCAACTTAGGAATCCCAGGCTGTTTGTTAGACACTGCTGTGTGAACTGAGTCTAATGCCACCATGATACTCAACTAGCGAAACGCTGAACACTGCACGACAAAGTCTATGAGAGCAAAAACGAGGCTCTCATAGACTTGTATTGAGGCTTGAACCATGAAGCACTGGAACTGCTGGCAGGTCACAAATTACCAAAGGCCGATGGAAAAAGAATGAGACATCAGCATACTATATGACAGGGGACACCATCTCTGACATCACTAATCACGTACATCGCTCTTGCAATGTATCACATGAATGTGCTGTGCATTTTCTTGCAGCACCATCACATGCCACACACATATCAATTGCATAATAATATTACAGTAAATATATTGCAATGAGTCATATCTAACACAAAATGCCTAATACTATGTGCAGATTGTAGGAGGATTATGGGATCTTCTACGTGTCCCTACAACACTCCGCCTGACAAGTCATATTTGTTTTCTATCACCTTCCATGGGATCTTCCAAAATCTTGCATGACTCCCTCTAAGATTTTACATCTGAGTGTGACCCCCGTCACTTGCAATAATTATGCATTAGTTTACCTGGTGTAAATGCCGCTATTTTCCTGAATTTTCTTTTGTTTCTGCGCCTCTGTTGCAGGGTATGTGAAGACAGGACAGGGGCCCCTTGGCTGGCCCTCAGACTTGAGACCCTGTGCTGTCCCTTATCTCAGAGGTAGGCTTGATGGTAGCCAGGTATTTCAAAAAGACCTTCCATTTTATAGCAATTGGCAAATGCTATGCATGTAGGTCAAAACACCACCGCTAACATAAAAAAAGGAAATATTGAGCATTCCCGTTGTGCGTTACTTCCTCCCCTTTTTGTTACTCCCCACTGCACATATTGTCTCTCCTGTGTGTTTTGAGTGCTGTGGGTATGAGTTTCTGTTCTGCCTCGTCCTTGTTGTTTTCTGGGATTTTGTCTTCATGTTTTCTGGCCCTCACTGAGGGTGGAGGAGATGAGGAGTAAGATCAGGGCTCGGAAAGGATTTAGGGTCATGCTGGGGGCTCGGACCTGGCTACCATCAATATATAATCAAAAAATCCCTAATTTAGGTGTCATGTAACGACCAAGTATTTCAAAAAGACCTTCCATGTAATAGCAATAGGCAAATGCTATACATGTAGGTCAAAATACCACCACTAACACAAAGAAATAGATAAAAATAGGAAATATTTCTCAAGTAATAATACAGTGTCTAGGGTCAATGTGACTAAGGAAAGGGTTTCTCAAATGGCAACAGCAGAAATTGATGGAAAATAAAGGACCATTATAGGTAATCAATAACCACTACAGGAATCACATTAGATAGTATGAAACTGCCAATAGAACAGTAGTGTATAAGGGTATACATTTGGTCTCATGTGAAGCTGTTAAAGTATAAAACCATCAATGTAAATAGTAATCATATGGCCAGAATAGCATATCTGCATAAGAAAAAGTTAATGTGGTAATTACCTATATCAAGGGTCTGTTAAATCTGCGTGCCTTTGGCCCGACGCGTGTTTCGTTGTGATCTGAAAATGAAATAGTATAAAACTGCCAATAGAACAATAGTGTATAAGGATATAAAGTCGGCTTTAGAAATTCATGTGATGCTGTTAAAGTATAAAACCATCAATGTGAATAGTAATCCTATGGCCGGAATAGTATATCTGCATAAGAAAATTCAATGTGGTAATTACCTGTTAAATCTGCGTGCCTGCGACCGACGCGTGTTTCGTAGTGATCTGACTTCCTCAGGGCAGGTTTGATGTGTGAATGAGTGTGGGTTGTCAGAATTCGTGGTTTTAAACGCGATTGTATAAAGCGCCAGTGCGGAGGGATTTCAAATTTCCCACTGGGTGATTGCCGGATATGGCGGTGTGTTATGATTCAGGGACCGAGGAGGATCAAAAAATGCGGAATCCCAAAAAGGTAACAGAGTGGCTGGAAACTTAACGGACTGCAGACCTAATCCTGACACACAACTAGAAGTAGCCATGGGGCATGCCTACGATGACCTGAACGCCTCGACAAAGCTGGAGAACTAAATAATCTCACAGATAGAGATATAAGAAAGCTAATCTGCCTCGGAGCAGTCCCCAAAGATAGATAGAAATCCCCCACATGTAAAGGCTACGGTGATATAGAAAAACACAATATAAATCCACAAAAGACAGATTCAGCAAAGGTGAGGCCCAAACTATTTTTATAGGAAAGGATAGGAAAAAGCAACTGTCTGCAGCCGTAAAAACCCTAATACATACCAGCACTTCTGATATGGAAAAATCCTGAGGTCACACAACCTCTCCCCCACTGTATCAGCACTCTGATGTTACTGGGATCCAAAACCACTAATACAGATGAGGGACTGAATTAATACCAAGCATGACAAACACAATACATTGCAGAATCATGGAGCTAAGTATACAGACACTTCCAGCAAGGAATGATCGCATTCCACTAAGAACTCCACACAGACAAAATAGGAATCAAGCATTAGTATCAAAAGCAGAAAAAACAACAAGAAAGTTGAAAACAAACAGCAGAGGTACAAAGACCACTTATCTGAGAGGAGTTCAGGTAGTGAGCAGAGCTGGTAACAGAATGTCCTTACACACAGGAGACATTGACCACCGGCAACAAACCAGAGAAAACTACTCAGTTAAATAGCCCAATCTGACCCTGATTGCCAGTCCTCCACAGGTGTGTGGCTTTCATTCCACACATCAACTAGACCGTCAGCACTGACCACAAGAGGGAGCCCCAAACTGGAAAACATTCACAACAGCGGTGTGATGATCATGTGACCAAGCCTCGTGACTCATGACTTTTGGCTGCCGGACGTGGAACGCAAAAAGGGAACCGCCATCATGGAAACAGACAACAATCGATGTCTGACATCCCTCTTGCCGGAAGCTACGGAAGACAACGAGGTGGTAACATATCTGCGCACACATCTGGATGACAAAGGTGGATGACAAATTAATAATAGCGAACCGGTGACCTATGTATTAAATTGTTTAAAAAGTGTAAAGGATCAACAATTCCCCTAGTATATATTAGATTTAAGGTGGTGTTTTGACCTACATGTGGGTTTTAATTAGATGTTAAATAATTTTTCTATATATTTTCACATAATGAATTTAGTACAAAATTGTGTCATTTGACCATCTCATTTTTATTCGTTTCCCTATTTTCTCTCCCCTCCCGTCAATCTAAGTCTGTTTCCATGATGGCGGTTACCTGTTTGCATTCCACGTCCGGCAGCTGGAAGTCATGAGTCACGTTGCTTGGTCACATGATCTGTACGCCACCATATCCGCCAATCACACAGCAGGAAATTTGAAATCCCTTCACACTCGCGCATTATACAAATGCGTGTAAAACCATGAATTTTGACAACCCACACTCATTCACACATCAAACCCCCCCTGAGGAAGTCAGATCACGACGAAACGGGCGTCGGGCCGCAGGCAAGCAGATTTAACAGACCTTTGACAAAGATAATTACCACATTAACTTTTTATTTTGCAGACATGCTATTCTGGCCATAGGATTACTATTTACATTGATGATTTTATACTATAACAGCATCACATGAATTTCTAAGGCCAACTTTATACCCTTATACTGTTCTATTGGCAGTTTCATACTATTTAATGTAATTTCTGTAGTGGTTATTGATTACCTACAATGTGATTCCTGTAGTGGTTATTGATTACCTATAATGGTCATTTATTTTACATCAATTTCTGCTGTTGCCATTTGAGAAACCCTGTCCTTCATCACATTGACCCTAGACACTGTATTATTACTTGAGAAATATTTCCTATTTTTATCTATTTCTTTGTGTTAGTGGTGGTGTTTTGACCTACATGCATAGCATTTGCCTATTGCTATTACATGGAAGGTCTTTTTGAAATACTTGGTTGTTGCATGACACCTAAATTAGGGATTTTTTTAATTATATATTGATGGTAGCCAGGTCCGAGCCCCCAGCATGACCCTAACTCCTGTCTGAGCCTTGATCTTACTCCCCCTCTAATACACCCTCAGTGAGGGCCAGAAAACACAAAGACAAAACCCCACAAAACAACAAGGACGAGGGAGAATAGATACTCATGCAGACAGCACTTTAAACACACAGGAGAGACAATATGTGAAGTGGGGAGTAACAAAAAGGGGAGGAAGTAATGCACAATAGGGGAACGCTCACACCACTGAGAAGCTCAACAAAGATCATCATAAACAGGAGAAACACCAAGACCGGGATTGCTGGAGCTAAAGCTAAAGCTATCATCGGCGCCTATTGGAAGAAAGCCATGCTTTAAAGGGGTTATCCGGCTTAATTTGCTTTTTTTATTATTTCCCTATTGGGCTACATTGGGGCAGGTAAGTAGATAGAGACCACTTACCTGCCCTGCTGTCAGCCCCTCTTCCCCGGCTCAGAGTGGTCATGTGACCGCTCCTGCCGCGATTTTGCTGCTTCCGGTCATTTCACGTCTACATGGGCAGGGCCATGTTGACATGCAAATGTGGAAACAGCATGTCGCCTCCCTGCTGGGCTGTACAGTGCGATGAGCCCCGCCCCCTTCCCTGCACCCTCCCACACATTCCCCCGCACCTCCCCCTGCACTGCTGTGGGGGTCCGTGACCTGACGGCGGGGCCTGGCGGCGGCTGCCATGGTGTCAGCTCCAGCACCGGCCCCCCTGCTCAGGATCACACATTCAAATATACCGGCATCACAGATCACCGATGCCGGTACATTTGAAAGTGCTGATGAGAAGCAGCGCAGCGCTGCTTCTCATCACTGTCCCTCCCGCTGTCTGTGCTCTCTTCAGCACAGCGGTGACGTCACCACTGTGCAGATTTGTCTAGAGCACAGACAGCGCGCGAACGTGCAGGAGCGGCGGGGACCGAGGACGGGTGAGTATGTACTCCCTATGGGGTGTGTGTGTGTGTGTGTGTGTGTGTGTGTGTGTGTGTGTGGTGCACAGCCCGATGTGTGTTTGTGTGTGTATGTATGTTTGTGTATGCGGTGCACAGCCCGATGTGTGTGTATGCGGTGCAGAGCCTGATGCGGTGTGGGGTGCAGAGCCCGATGTGGTGTGGGGTGCAGAGCCCGATGTGGTGTGGGGTGCAGAGCCCGATGTGGTGTGGGGTGCAGAGCCCGATGTGGTGTGGGGTGCAGAGCCCGATGTGGTGTGGGGTGCAGAGCCCGATGTGGTGTGGGGTGCAGAGCCCGATGTGGTGTGGGGTGCAGAGCCCGATGTGGGGCTGTTATTTGCAATGCTGTAGTGTAGTGCGCTGCCCTGTAGTGCCCTGCCCTGTAGTGCCCTGCCCTGTAGTGCGCTGCTCTGCAGTGCGCTGCCGTGTAGTGCGCTGCCCTGTAGTGCGCTGCCCTGTAGTGTCCTGTAGTGTCCTGCCCTGTAGTGCCCTGTAATGTGCTGCCCTGTAGTGCCCTGCCCTGTAGTGCCCTGCCCTGTAGTGCGCTGCTCTGCAGTGCGCTGCCGTGTAGTGCGCTGCCCTGTAGTGTGCTGCCCTGTAGTGTCCTGTAGTGTCCTGCCCTGTAGTGCCCTGTAATGTGCTGCCCTGTAGTGTCCTGTCCTGTAGTGTCCAGTAATGTGCTGCCCTGTAGTGTCCTGTCCTGTAGTGTCCTGTAATGTGCTGCCCTGTAGTGTCCTGTCCTGTAATGTGCTGCCCTGTAGTGCCCTGTAGTGTGCTGCCCTGTAGTGCCCTGTAGTGTGCTGCCCTGTAGTGATCTGTCCTGTAGTGTCCTGTAATGTGCTGCCCTGTAGTGCCCTGTAGTGTGCTGCCCTGTAGTGCCCTGTAGTGTGCTGCCCTGTAGTGTCCTGTCCTGTAATGTGCTGCCCTGTAGTGCCCTGTAATGTGCTGCCCTGTAGTGTCCTGTCCTGTAGTGTCCTGTAATGTGCTGCCCTGTAGTGTCCTGTCCTGTAATGTGCTGCCCTGTAGTATCCTGTAATGTGCTGCCCTGTAGTGTCCTGTCCTGTAATGTGCTGCCCTGTAGTGTCCTGTAATGTGCTGCCCTGTAGTGTCCTGTCCTGTAATGTGCTGCCCTGTAGTGCCCTGTAATGTGCTGCCCTGTAGTGTCCTGTCCTGTAGTGCCCTGTAATGTGCTGCCCTGTAGTGTCCTGTCCTGTAGTGCCCTGTAAAGTGCTGCCCTGTAGTGTCCTGTAATGTGCTGCCCTGTAGTGTCCTGTCCTGTAATGTGCTGCCCTGTAGTGTCCTGTAATGTGCTGCCCTGTAGTGATCTGTCCTGTAGTGTCCTGTAATGTGCTGCCTTGTAGTGTCCTGTCCTGCAATGTGCTGCCCTGTAGTGTCCTGTAATGTGCTGCCCTGTAGTGATCTGTCTTGTAGTGATCTGTCCTGTAGTGTCCTGTAATGTGCTGCCTTGTAGTGTCCTGTAATGTGCTGCCCTGTAGTGTCCTGTCCTGTAATGTGCTGCCCTGTAGTGTCCTGTCCTGTAGTGTCCTGTAATGTGCTGCCCTGTAGTGTCCTGTCCTGTAATGTGCTGCCCTGTAGTGCCCTGTAGTGTGCTGCCCTGTAGTGCCCTGTAGTGTGCTGCCCTGTAGTGCCCTGTAGTGTGCTGCCCTGTAGTGTCCTGTAGTGTCCTGCCCTGTAGTGTCCTGTCCTGTAGTGTCCTGTAATGTGCTGCCCTGTAGTGCCCTGTAGTGTGCTGCCCTGTAGTGTCCTGTAATGTGCTGCCCTGTAGTGTCCTGTCCTGTAGTGTCCTGTAATGTGCTGCCCTGTAGTGCCCTGTAGTGTGCTGCCCTGTAGTGCCCTGTAGTGTGCTACCCTGTAGTGTCCTGTAGTGTCCTGCCCTGTAGTGTCCTGTCCTGTAGTGTCCTGTAATGTGCTGCCCTGTAGTGCCCTGTAGTGTGCTGCCCTGTAGTGCCCTGTAGTGTGCTGCCCTGTAGTGTCCTATAATGTGCTGCCCTGTAGTGTCCTGTCCTGTAGTGTCCTGTAATGTGCTGCCCTGTAGTGCCCTGTAGTGTGCTGCCCTGTAGTGCCCTGTAGTGTGCTGCCCTGTAGTGTCCTGTAGTGTCCTGCCTTGTACTGTCCTGTCCTTTAGTGTCCTGTAATGTGCTGCCCTGTAGTGTGCTGCCCTGTAGTGCCCTGTAGTGTGCTGCCCTGTAGTGTCCTGTAATGTGCTGCCCTGTAGTGCCCTGTAGTGTGCTGCCCTGTAGTGTCCTGTAGTGTCCTGTAGTGTCCTGCCCTGTAGTGTCCTGTCCTGTAGTGTCCTGCCCTGTAGTGTCCTGTCCTGTAGTGTCCTGTAATGTGCTGCCCTTTAGTGCCCTGTAGTGTGCTGCCCTGTAGTGCCCTGTAGTGTGCTGCCCTGTAGTGTCCTGTAATGTGCTGCCCTGTAGTGTCCTGTCCTGTAATGTGCTGCCCTGTAGTGTCCTGTCCTGTAGTGTGCTGCCCTGTAGTGATCTGCCGTGTAGTGTCCTGCCCTGTAGTGTGCTGCCCTGTAGTGCCCTGTAGTGTGCTGCCCTGTAGTGTCCTGTAGTGTCCTGCCCTGTAGTGTCCTGTCCTGTAGTGTCCTGTAATGTGCTGCCCTGTAGTGCCCTGTAGTGTGCTGCCCTGTAGTGCCCTGTAGTGTGCTGCGCTGTAGTGTCCTGTAATGTGCTGCCCTGTAGTGTCCTGTCCTGTAGTGTCCTGTAATGTGCTGCCCTGTAGTGCCCTGTAGTGTGCTGCCCTGTAGTGCCCTGTAGTGTGCTGCCCTGTAGTGTCCTGTAGTGTCCTGCCTTGTAGTGTCCTGTCCTGTAGTGTCCTGTAATGTGCTGCCCTGTAGTGCCCTGTAGTGTGCTGCCCTGTAGTGTCCTGTAATGTGCTGCCCTGTAGTGCCCTGTAGTGTGCTGCCCTGTAGTGTCCTGTAGTGTCCTGTAGTGTCCTGCCCTGTAGTGTCCTGTCCTGTAGTGTCCTGCCCTGTAGTGTCCTGTCCTGTAGTGCCCTGTAGTGTGCTGCCCTGTAGTGTCCTGTCCTGTAGTGTCCTGCCCTGTAGTGTCCTGTCCTGTAGTGTCCTGTAATGTGCTGCCCTGTAGTGCCCTGTAGTGTGCTGCCCTGTAGTGCCCTGTAGTGTGCTGCCCTGTAGTGTCCTGTAATGTGCTGCCCTGTAGTGTCCTGTCCTGTAATGTGCTGCCCTGTAGTGTCCTGTCCTGTAGTGTGCTGCCCTGTAGTGATCTGCCGTGTAGTGTCCTGCCCTGTAGTGTCCTGTCCTGTAGTGTCCTGCCCTGTAGTGTCCTGTCCTGTAGTGTCCTGTAATGTGCTGCCCTGTAGTGCCCTGTAGTGTGCTGCCCTGTAGTGCCCTGTAGTGTGCTGCCCTGTAGTGTCCTGTAATGTGCTGCCCTGTAGTGTCCTGTCCTGTAATGTGCTGCCCTGTAGTGTCCTGTCCTGTAGTGTGCTGCCCTGTAGTGATCTGCCGTGTAGTGTCCTGCCCTGTAGTGTCCTGTCCTGTAGTGTCCTGTAGTGTGCTGCCCTGTAGTGTGCTGCCCTGTAGTGTCCTGCCCTGTAGTGTCCTGCCCTGTAGTGTCCTGTCCTGTAGTGTCCTGTAGTGTCCTGCCCTGTAGTGTGCTGCCCTGTAGTGTCCTGCCCTGTAGTGTCCTGTCCTGTAGTGTCCTGTAGTGTGCTGCCCTGTAGTGTGCTGCCCTGTAGTGTGCTGCCCTATAGTGTGCTGCCCTGTAGTGTCCTGCCCTGTAGTGTCCACAGGTCAGTGCTGGGGCAGAATATACTGACAGGGAATGTGTGTGCAGGGGCGGGCAGGGGGCGAGGCTGGACACTGAGGCCGGGCGGTGCCAGCTGTGACTGGGAGGTTCAGCACAGGAAGTGGTCAGTTTGCTGGAGCTGAATGTAAACAAGAAGCTGCCGAGAATAAAGGTATAATTCAAGAGGAACAAAAGTTAGAAAACAAAAAATAACAATGTAGGGGTGTTTAATATGACAATACAGCGCAGATTAGCTTAAACTCAAACATTTTTGTTATGTCGGACAACCCCTTTAAATAGGGAGCAGACAGCTGCACTTGGCAGTCAGCAACCAGAGCATTTAGGTCCTGTTCAGCAGTCTGCAGGAATTAACTCCTGAAGAGCTGAAGACCATTGAACCTGAACCAGCCGATGCCTGGCTCTGGCTGAACACTCTAGAAGCCTCAGGTTGCTTGTCAGACTCTATAGTGTGAACAGAGTCTGACAACACCGTGCCAGCAGGTGTGTGTGTGGCGCCCCAGGACCTGGTCGCCACAACAGCATTGCCCTCCCAAAGGGTTAATGCTGAGCCTGGAGGTAATTGGGAGATCTATTGGCCAGTAAGTTAACACCCAACACAGTTCTCCCTCCGGCCAGCAGGGGGAGCTCTGAACCTGGAACTTCAGGGAGCATTCCTTAAGTCTGGCTGAAGGGAGGAAGTAGTGGTTAGTCTGGAGACAGGAGTGAAAGAGTGCAGACGCAGAGTAGTGCTGCCTTGTGAAACTGGGGCCTAGAGCTGGGATAGCTTGGCCCAGTGAAGCAAGGGGAGCAGAGAGGCACAGCAGAGACTCGGACATCGGAGTCTGTAGTTGCCAGGGCATAAAATCCATCCCTGGTAGCTGAATCCGGAGGGCAGGAGAGCTGCAAGCCCCTGGCCCAGAAGCAACCTGAAGGAACAGCTGCAATCCAAGGGCCCGGTGTGGACTCCAGCAGAGAAGCCCCAGAGAGGGCCTGCGCAGTCTACCCCACAGAAAAAGGGGCGAACCACCGGTCCCAGCAGCAAGAGGGCAATTGCTAACCCAAGGTGCAGTGTCCTAAACAGCAAAGAAAGATTAAGGAGTAGGCCTCATACTCAACTGGCCAAAGATCACCCCAGGCACTTCCAGGCCGGCCGGATCATCTTTACCATCTGTGACGGTCTCCCTGGACTAAACTGCTGCCGAGTAAAAGAGGAGAAGGTAAAGAGACTACTGTTTGTGCCTGTTTCTTTCATTGCTTGTCGGCCCTGCACCGTGCTAGTCACACAACACCATAGACTTCCACAAGCACCAACTGTGTCCCGGGGCACCGCTCCACCTGTGGGGAGCAGTACCACCATCGCTGCCACTTCATCACCCCGGAGGCTTCATACAGCAGCGGCGGCTTAATAGCCGCATACCACAGGTGGCGTCACGAACACAAACTTAAAGTCATCAGCCACATATTCTACTGACACCCACCAGGGCCACGGAGCCGGGCCCAGCCACCACTGACTACCACCGGACTAGTCCGGCCCGGCACCGGGTGTCCCATAGCCCTGGGGTGGGCGAGTCAACTTTTGGCGTCACGAACAGGATTTCGTGCCCGGTCACACCGGGTACTGTGCGCCTGCAGGAATTGTGCTTAAAAGACTGTGTACTGGTTGTAAATTGCCGCCGCCATTAGCCGCGCCGAGCGCAGGAAGAAGGGGGGCGTGCCTGACAAAGAGCGCGAAGGGAGCGCGCCATCAGAGCAGAGCGCTGTTAACCCCGCGCGACCCAGAAGAAAATTTGAAAAGTGAACGGAGCCTGGTAAGGTTCACTAAGGGGGAGGAAGATGTCCGACTCAGAGGGAGAGCAGGTGGCTGCCATCGCCCAAGGCGCCGCAGCACCGGCCGAAGCAGTCCCAGTCGCCGTCGCCCCAGCCCCCACTGTAGCGCCGGTAATGCCGATCACCATGCCGTACATACCGGGAGCAGAATGGCTGCCGCAGTACTCCGGGGAGTCCCATACCTTGAGTGACTTCAGAGAAAGCCTGCACAGCTTATTCCGGGTGTATCCGCTGACTGAGAGCCAGAAGGTGGGCATAGTAATGGGACAGCTAGCCGGCGCAGCCCAGCGTGAAGCGAAGTCCTGGCCTGATACAGATAAAGGGACAGCAGCCCAGATACTGGCCAAGCTGAAGAGTACTTTTGACACCCGCACCGCAGCAGAGATAAAGATGAGATTCTTTGGGTGCAAGCAGCGGGCCACAGACAGCATACGGGACTATGCCTTAAACTTGCAGGAGGCCCTGAAAGCAGTTAAACAGGTGGACCCAGAGAGTGTACGTGAAGAAGACAAACTCCTAACTGAGCAGTTCATAGAGGGGCTCCTGTCAGATGCCCACAGGACCCAGCTGCGTATCATGGTCCTGCAGAACCCTGCTCTGGACTTTGCAAAGTTTAAGGACCAGGCCATCAGGGTACTGAGAGAATCTACACCGAATGACCCAGTACCCCTCCGGCCTCTTGCTATCACGTACCCCGGGGTGGTGCCTGCAACACGAGCCACTGCAGGGGCTGAGGCGCAGTCCCTGGATAAGGATCCCACTGCAGAGCTCAGACAGCAGGTCCAGGAGCTGACCAAGACTGTAGCTGCCCTTGCCAAGACCGTGCAGTCTCTACAAATGACCCCCTCGCCTGCAAAAATCGAGTTGGCCTCCAGCCCAGATGACGTCCCATGGATGCGACAGAGGAGGATTCCGCCGACCCGAGGCAGAGACACAGACCGGTATGATTCAACAGGACAACCGATCTGCCGCCGCTGCAGCCAGGCGGGCCACATTGCACGACGCTGTCCTTTAAATGGGCTGAGCCTGGGGCCAGGAGCCAACCCCCAGGTGTAAGGAAGCCCGGCTCAAACCCCAGCCGCAGCAAGTATGTGGGAGGACGACCGGTCCTTCCCATTGTGCTGGATGGGATCCCTTTGAATGTCCTCCTGGATACGGGGTCCCAGGTAACAACCATCCCCCACAAACTGTACAAAAGATATTGGGCTGATTCAGACATTGACCATGGCCCAGATGATGATTTAACAATTGTGGCCAGTAATGGTCAGCCCTTACCTCAAATTGGGTACAAAGAAGTAACCATTAAAGTGGGGCGGGTGGAATTGCCATGTCAGGGGATGATAATTGTAGATATTGATCGCAAAGAATCTGACCCACTGCTAACCATTGGTACAAATGTGATAGAAAATTGTATTGCCGAAGTGATAATTTTGTTGCAACAGGCGTCTGAAACTGCCAGCTCCGGGCAGCAGCGTGCCCTGCAGAGGGAGATCAGAGCCCTGATGAGGAGGCAGCAGGTAGAGCTGGCCGGAGGAGAAATTGGCAGTGTGAGGGTAAGTGACCCCCTCCCCATTGCAATACCCCCAAGAAGTGAAATGTTGATATGGTGTCGGGCAGCAATAGGCCTCAAGGGTCAGGATTACCATGCCTTGGTAGAACCGGTGTATTCAGACAGTAGGCCTGGAGTCCTGATAGCCAGAGGGGTAGCGGACGTCCGCAAGGGGAGAGTGCCCGTCCGTGTCTTGAATTGTGGGGAGGAGGAGGCCAAATTGCCCCGGTACGCCACTGTAGCAAAACTGTACACTGTCAGCAACAATACCATTAAAGCAGTGGAACCCTTGATCCCGTCCGACCAGGCGGAAGACAATGGCTCCAAGGGGCAGCTGGAAGACTGGTGCCAAAAATTACATGTAGGCACCGACTCCACCCCCTCGCACCAAAAGCATGGGGTTTACCGGGTGGTACAGGAGTACGAGCGGGTCTTCAGCAAACACCCCCTAGATTTTGGGCAGGTGAAAGGGGTTAAACATCAAATCCCCACGGGTGATCATCATCCCATTAAAGAGAGATACCGCCCTGTACCCCCCGCACAGTATCAGTGTGCCAAGGAAATGTTACGAGAAATGAAGGAGGCTGGGGTTATCAGAGATAGTTGTAGCCACTGGGCAGCTCCACTAGTGCTCGTAAAGAAAAAAGATGGTACAATGAGAATGTGTGTAGATTACAGGCAAATTAACCGCATTACACATAAAGATGCTTATCCACTGCCCAGAATAGAGGAGTCACTAACAGCCTTAAAGTCAGCTAACTATTTCTCCACCTTGGATCTCACCAGTGGGTATTGGCAGGTTCCCGTGGCAGAGGCGGACAAGGAGAAGACTGCATTCACGACACCAATGGGCCTCTGTGAGTTCAATTGTATGCCATTCGGGCTCTGCAACGCCCCAGGGACATTCCAAAGGTTGATGGAGTGCTGCTTGGGCCACCACAACTTTGAAACCGTGCTGTTGTACCTGGATGACGTCATAGTCTACTCCAAGACTTATGAGGACCACCTGAAGCACTTAGCAGAAGTGTTTGAGTCCTTGTCGAAATATGGCCTGAAGATCAAGCCGTCCAAATGTCACCTCTTGAAGCCAAAGGTACAGTACCTGGGTCATGTGGTCAGCGCAGAAGGTGTGGCACCTGATCCGGAGAAAGTCACTGTAATCAAGGACTGGCCAAGACCCACCACAGTGAAGGAGGTGCGGCAGTTCCTTGGACTGGTGGGCTACTACCGAAGGTTCATTGATGGTTTCACCAAGATAGCAGCGCCCCTTCAAGATCTCCTGGTGGGCCAGCCAAAGCAGGCTAAGAAGCAGAGCCCTCCATTTGAATGGAGCAGCCAACTAGAAACATCCTTTGTCCGGCTGAAAGGGGCTCTCACGGGAGAAGAAATTCTGGCCTACCCTGACTACAGCCAACCGTTTGTACTGTATACAGACGCCAGCAACGTGGGACTGGGAGCAGTTCTTTCCCAGGTGCAGGGAGGCAGAGAGAGGGTGATAGCGTACGCCAGTAGGAAGCTTCGGCCCACAGAAAGGAATCCAGAAAACTACAGTTCCTTCAAGCTGGAGTTCCTCGCTATTGTTTGGGCAGTGACTGAACGTTTCAAGCACTATCTGGCATCGGCCAAGTTCACCATCTTCACGGACAACAATCCGTTGACACACCTGGCAACAGCCAAGTTAGGTGCGATGGAACAGCGATGGATGGCCCGGCTGTCTAACTTTGACTTTACCATCAAGTATCGGGCTGGCAAGAAGAATAACAATGCTGATGCGCTGTCCAGAATGCCTCACTTACCCGAGTCTGGAGAAGACCTAGATGAACTCGAAGAGATAGAGTTACCGGCTTTCCATCACCAAGGTGTTTCCCAGTGTGAGCATGCTGTGGGAGTGAAGCGCTCAAGCCAGCACGAGGTCTCGGTCAACCCATTACTCCACCATAATTGGGAAGAGACACAGAACGGTGACCCGGCCGTGCGATTGGTCAAAGAGAAGCTAGCGCAAGCTGAGACCCATCTTGGCCCAGACGCTCCAGAGGAAGCCCAGCAGCTGTGGAAGGAGAGGGGACGACTGTTCACCTACCAAGGCAAGCTCTGCAAGAGATATGTCAACTGGCGAACAAATGAACTTGTCTGGCAGATAGTGGTTCCGCAGAGGGATGCTCCAATGGTCCTAGCAGCGTATCATGATAACGCAGGACACTTCGGGTGGAAGAAGTTGGAGGCCCTACTCCGTGATCGGTTCTATTGGGTGCACATGAGAAAGATGATCGAGAAGTGGTGCCGAGACTGTGGCCCGTGTAACCTGAGGCGGAAGGATGATGCCAGCCAAAGGTCTCCCCTACAGCCAATTGTCACGAAGCAGCCCCTGGAGTTGGTGGCCCTGGACCACGTGAAGTTAACACCAAGCCGGTCAGGCTATGTGTACGCCCTCACCATTGTGGACCATTACTCTCGTTTCCTGGTAGTAGTGCCTGTGAAGGACCAGACAGCCAGAACAGCAGCTAGAGCGTTCCAGGCATCCTTTTGTCGACCTCACGGTTATCCGGAAAGGGTACTGACTGATCAAGGTCCTGCATTCGAGGCCGAAGTGTTTCAAGAGTTCTGTAACATGTACGGCTGTAAGAAAATCCGAACCACACCGTACCACCCCCAAACCAATGGACTGTGCGAGAAAATGAACCATGTGGTTATTGATATGCTGAAGACCCTACCGCTGGAAGAAAGGAACCAATGGCCAGAGAAGTTGCCAGATCTGGTAGACCTGTACAACCATATCCCAGTAAATTCGACCAACTGCAGCCCCGCTTACCTGATGCGAGCCAGACCTGGCAAGTTGCCTGTAGACTTTGAGATGGGGACTGTGTCGCCTGAGGCGGTTCAAGAAATAGAGGATTGGGATACAGAACGGCAGCAGCGGTACCGTAAGGTCCAGGAGTGCGTAGAGAGGAGCCTGTCTCAAGCAAGAACGAGACAAGAGCAGCATTACAATCAAACAGCCCCAGCAACTCCCTTAGCACCTGGAGAACAAGTCCTCAAGAAGAAGCGGAGGACGCATAAATTGGATGATCAGTGGGAAAACGAGCCCTACACCATTATCCCCTCCAACTTTGACAATAGTAAGGTATGCCTCATAAGCAAGGATGAAGGCAAGACCTATCAAGCAATTTCTCGAGACCGCCTGAAAGCGTGCCCTGAACGGTGCAGAATCCAAAGAGAAATGGAAGAAGTACAAGGAAGTCCCCAAAGTCAAGAGAAAGAAGGGGAGATGATTCAAACCATCCTTGGAAAATTCCCCAAAACTTGGACCCGAATAAACAATGCCATAGTGGTACCAGTTTTGACGTTTCCGCAGTTGGTCGAGCCAGAAACAGAAAAGGTTCCGGATCCACCTAAAGAACCGTCCGCTCCAACACGAGATGACACGCCAGCAGTGGAACAGGAGGATCAACCCCCTGTCAGTGGTGAACCTGTCATACCCTTGGCGACTCTTAGACCACATAGGCAACCATCACGCTTACCTATCGGGGTTAGGCCCACCTGTAGTGCTGAGGTAGAAGACGCACCACGTAGTCAGGGGCAAACACCAGAGCAACGCAGGTCCCAACGCAGCACTCGGGGACAACCCCCTCCATAGAGAGTCAACTGTATAAGGGAAAAAGAAGGAGTATTTATTAGAATGTACATAGTTATGCAAAATGTCTAAGGTTGTGTACAAAATGTTTTTCTTTTTCTTTGATTGCGAAAATGGACAATTGGGCCACTGGACTATGGGTGGCCAACACCTAAATTGTTCATAGTTAGCACCAGTGTGCTCAACACCCCTGAAGAAAAACCCGTCCGGCGTGCATAGAGTGGGGTCATCAATGCTCTGACGCATGCCCAGAGCCTACGTTGGGGGTTTGATCGCGGCGGGTCCCCCATGGAGCAGTGTAATGGACACCCGGCAGGGAGCCACACTGGACTCTTATAGTAATGTTTAAGTTTGTAACGTTAAAGTATTTGCGCCTCCCATAATGGGATGAAATGTTCTAACATGTCATGTTTGTTTCTACAGTCCGGGAGTACTGAATTTAACTAAGGGGGAGTGTGGCGCCCCAGGACCTGGTCGCCACAACAGCATTTCCCTCCCAAAGGGTTAATGCTGAGCCTGGAGGTAATTGGGAGATCTATTGGCCAGTAAGTTAACACCCAACACAGTTCTCCCTCCGGCCAGCAGAGGGAGCTCTGAACCTGGAACTTCAGGGAGCATTCCTTAAGTCTGGCTGAAGGGAGGAAGTAGTGGTTAGTCTGGACACAGGAGTGAAAGAGTGCAGACGCAGAGTAGTGCTGCCTTGTGAAACTGGGGCCTAGAGCTGGGATAGCTTGGCCCAGTGAAGCAAGGGGAGCAGAGAGGCATACAGAACGGCAGCAGCGGTACCGTAAGGTCCAGGAGTGCGTAGAGAGGAGCCTGTCTCAAGCAAGAACGAGACAAGAGCAGCATTACAATCAAACAGCCCCAGCAACTCCCTTAGCACCTGGAGAACAAGTCCTCAAGAAGAAGCGGAGGACGCATAAATTGGATGATCAGTGGGAAAACGAGCCCTACACCATTATCCCCTCCAACTTTGACAATAGTAAGGTATGCCTCATAAGCAAGGATGAAGGCAAGACCTATCAAGCAATTTCTCGAGACCGCCTGAAAGCGTGCCCTGAACGGTGCAGAATCCAAAGAGAAATGGAAGAAGTACAAGGAAGTCCCCAAAGTCAAGAGAAAGAAGGGGAGATGATTCAAACCATCCTTGGAAAATTCCCCAAAACTTGGACCCGAATAAACAATGCCATAGTGGTACCAGTTTTGACGTTTCCGCAGTTGGTCGAGCCAGAAACAGAAAAGGTTCCGGATCCACCTAAAGAACCGTCCGCTCCAACACGAGATGACACGCCAGCAGTGGAACAGGAGGATCAACCCCCTGTCAGTGGTGAACCTGTCATACCCTTGGCGACTCTTAGACCACATAGGCAACCATCACGCTTACCTATCGGGGTTAGGCCCACCTGTAGTGCTGAGGTAGAAGACGCACCACGTAGTCAGGGGCAAACACCAGAGCAACGCAGGTCCCAACGCAGCACTCGGGGACAACCCCCTCCATAGAGAGTCAACTGTATAAGGGAAAAAGAAGGAGTATTTATTAGAATGTACATAGTTATGCAAAATGTCTAAGGTTGTGTACAAAATGTTTTTCTTTTTCTTTGATTGCGAAAATGGACAATTGGGCCACTGGACTATGGGTGGCCAACACCTAAATTGTTCATAGTTAGCACCAGTGTGCTCAACACCCCTGAAGAAAAACCCGTCCGGCGTGCATAGAGTGGGGTCATCAATGCTCTGACGCATGCCCAGAGCCTACGTTGGGGGTTTGATCGCGGCGGGTCCCCCATGGAGCAGTGTAATGGACACCCGGCAGGGAGCCACACTGGACTCTTATAGTAATGTTTAAGTTTGTAACGTTAAAGTATTTGCGCCTCCCATAATGGGATGAAATGTTCTAACATGTCATGTTTGTTTCTACAGTCCGGGAGTACTGAATTTAACTAAGGGGGAGTGTGGCGCCCCAGGACCTGGTCGCCACAACAGCATTTCCCTCCCAAAGGGTTAATGCTGAGCCTGGAGGTAATTGGGAGATCTATTGGCCAGTAAGTTAACACCCAACACAGTTCTCCCTCCGGCCAGCAGAGGGAGCTCTGAACCTGGAACTTCAGGGATCATTCCTTAAGTCTGGCTGAAGGGAGGAAGTAGTGGTTAGTCTGGACACAGGAGTGAAAGAGTGCAGACGCAGAGTAGTGCTGCCTTGTGAAACTGGGGCCTAGAGCTGGGATAGCTTGGCCCAGTGAAGCAAGGGGAGCAGAGAGGCACAGCAGAGACTCGGACATCGGAGTCTGTAGTTGCCAGGGCATAAAATCCATCCCTGGTAGCTGAATCCGGAGGGCAGGAGAGCTGCAAGCCCCTGGCCCAGAAGCAACCTGAAGGAACAGCTGCAATCCAAGGGCCCGGTGTGGACTCCAGCAGAGAAGCCCCAGAGAGGGCCTGCGCAGTCTACCCCACAGAAAAAGGGGCGAACCACCGGTCCCAGCAGCAAGAGGGCAATTGCTAACCCAAGGTGCAGTGTCCTAAACAGCAAAGAAAGATTAAGGAGTAGGCCTCATACTCAACTGGCCAAAGATCACCCCAGGCACTTCCAGGCCGGCCTGATCATCTTTACCATCTGTGACGGTCTCCCTGGACTAAACTGCTGCCGAGTAAAAGAGGAGAAGGTAAAGAGACTACTGTTTGTGCCTGTTTCTTTCATTGCTTGTCGGCCCTGCACCGTGCTAGTCACACAACACCATAGACTTCCACAAGCACCAACTGTGTCCCGGGGCACCGCTCCACCTGTGGGGAGCAGTACCACCATCGCTGCCACTTCATCACCCCGGAGGCTTCACACAGCAGCGGCGGCTTAATAGCCGCATACCACAGGTGGCGTCACGAACACAAACTTAAAGTCATCAGCCACATATTCTACTGACACCCACCAGGGCCACGGAGCCGGGCCCAGCCACCACTGACTACCACCGGACTAGTCCGGCCCGGCACCGGGTGTCCCATAGCCCTGGGGTGGGCGAGTCATGTGCAGAACTGAAAACCAGTGAACTTAAACCAGCCGATACCCGTGTCTGACTGTACAATCCAGAAGCCTCAGGTTGCTTGTCAGATGCTGTGGTGTGAACAGAGTCTGATGATACCATGCCAGCAGGTGTGTGTAGAGCTGAACATCGCATGACAGCCTCTCCATTCCTGAAATATGGCCCCCTCTTCCCTACATATAAATATAATCTTTTAGCCAAGTGGGCGTGGTCCTCAGCTCTTCTCTGTAGTTCTTGTTTAGAGGATCATGCCTAGTTGGATAAGAAGACTAGATTTTTATACAGGGAAGAGGGGGGCAAATCTCAGGAATGGAAAGGCACAGGGAAAAAAAAATAAAATAACGCCGTATTCAGAAGAATGGTGACATTTATACCAGATTAATTAAAAAATACATAATTATGTAAAGTGAAAGGTTCTGTAAGACATCCCGTCTATCCCTTCAGAATGAAGAGGAAACTAAGATAATAGAAGTATAGTCTTAATACAATGATGTAAAGTTATGGGAAAATAGGAAAGGTCACTAATTATCATGTAACTCTCCAGTAATGCTAAAAAAAGAATGGTCAAATCAGTACCGTAATTCCCTTTATAATTTAATGAAGAGTGATAACATCTCATTTATCTACCTTGTAGATGTACCTTCTTATACCTTGTAATTGCCTCATTCACCTGTAATAATAATGGCATACAAGGGTTTGGTGTTTGGGTGTTGGTGTACCCCTCTAAATATCATAGAATGTAGTGGAATGGTTTTCCATTCGTGGATGGTGAAAGCAATAGAGGTGGACACAAGAGGCAAATTAATACCAGCTTTAATCATGGAGAGACAAAGGCCTTAGCCGTTACAGAATCTTAATAGAGTCAATGAGCTTGGAAAAGGATTGGTCCAAATGCAAGTAGACAGTTGACCTATAGAACTTTGCAATACTTTATAAAGCCTGCTGGCAATCTCCTCAGCAGCACTTCCATTACTCTGACGCATTCCTTATGCCATCCTTTTGAACAAACTTTGCTGACTGTCATGGCGGTGTGGCGTCCTTGACCTGGTCAGGCACCACTGAATACTACACCCATGCTGGGTGAGTGCAAACAGGTAATCCCAAAGGCTGAGTAGGGTATGGACACACAGGCACACTTTAATCAGGTCTCACACACATCTTAGAGGGGACCCCTGGGCAGACCCAGGAGAGGGCGTGGCCTCCACATCTCAGCTAGTGGTGCGGTGGGAGAAGCTGGAGAGAGTTGAGCAGTGGTAGTGAGTCGGGAGGGAAGCAGTGGAGGAGGACTCACAAGCCGAGTCTGAAGCGGAGAGCAGGCACGCAGACACGCTAATCAGACCCTGCAAGTGTAGTGGCTGTTTGTGGGGGAGTTCGGTTGCCCACAGTCAGCCTGAAAGACACCTCAGGAAGAAGCGAGGTAGTTGAGTACAGGGATTTTCTGGTAGACCAGGCACGCAGGGGAAACAGGTTCCCGAAGTAGGCTTAAGCTTAACTACCTACTAAACCTGCCGGTGAGAGCACTACAAGTGTCTCATCAAACACACAGAGTCCGCAGAACACGCAGCAACGAGAGGGCCCATAAGTGAGATAGGGCAAGAAGCCATCTTTACTTGGTCCACGCTACTAGAAAACGGGCCAGAAAGGGGAGAAAAGGCAGATGCGACTTCCCTGGATGAATCCCATATACTTCAAGTCAGGGGTTATCCGAAACAAGAAGTGCTAGGAAAGCGAGCTTGCAGTCACCTCTATTTCAGCCTGAAGGATACCTGGTTCTCTCTGGTCTGTCTCAGTATCGCCCGGGTACCTCACAGAAAACAACTGAAAGTGAGTAAAAACCGTGAAAGACTTTCTGGACTGTGTTTGAGTTATTCTGTGATCTGTGGTTCCACACACATACACCCGAGCCCCTGGGGCCAGCCTCACTCTCGGGAGGCCACACCATCTAACTGCAAGTACCATCAGCCCCCGACGCTCGTTAAACTGCAGTGGCGGTCCCCTATCATCCTGACTGCAAAACAGAGAGTGGTGTCACGACTTCTATAGAAGTGAACCGGACATACCTGTGGCCAGAAGGGTCCCTACAGAGAAGTCCCCGCAGTGTCCCGCAGGCGACCGCTGCGGCGCTGTGGTGGGCGACTCAGCGGCATTAAACTCTAATCAGATTGCAGATTCTGACACATCCCCCGATGGTTTCTCTGTTGTCGCTGATCAACACAGACAGACTCGGACATCGACCTGCTGTGTGCTGATTAATAGGCAGGCTAGCAAAGAGTTAATCTCTGCTAATCTGCTTACTCCTTTAATCACATGTTGTGGGGAGACCTATCAAATCTGTTCTCCTCCTATTTATACTGGTGGAGCACTTCTACTCATGGCAGCTACAGATTATTCTGTTTTGGTCAGTGAGGTGTGGAGGCCCACATGATCTTTGGTGAAAGTTGTGCTTAGTTGTGCTTTTGCTTTGTGCAGTTGTGGAGTTTACCCCTGTTTTGTAGCTTCCTTCCTGCTCTTGTTTCCCTCCTGAATCTCTTATTGACTTTACCTTTGTGTGTGCGTGCTGTGTGACAGGGTTGTGCTTTTCCACTTGTCTGTCTTCATCTGTGTTTTCAACACACTCCTCTCCTGTTCCTCCCTTGGGGGAAGGGAAATTAGATCAGGACTGGTCAGTAGCAGGGCCAGGAAGGAGACTCAAGCCTCTCCACCATTAGGAGTATCCATGAGGTTAGGGATAGCGTAGGGTCCCCTAGCTTGAGGGACAACTTAGGAGCCCAGATTTCCAAAAATAGTGACATTCAAAGTGCTTTACATATCCTTGGCCCCGTTCTAGTTCTCTCTTGGCAGTGTTGTCCTGTTGTAGAGTAAGTTTGGCAACCTTTTACACCTGTTTCTGATCTCAAAAGAACCCATATCACACCTAGGCGATAGTCCCTTCACCTTCTCGGCAGGCACCAGCATACAAACTCCTTCTGACTCCCTGCTCTACCGCTCAATCTGTTAATCCGCTTGCTGGTTCCAAACAGAGGTTGGATCACACAAAGGACCTAAGGGGGCATGATGAAGTGATGTTGGACAAAGCCTGCTGTGAGGAGGAAGAGGACACAAACACTTGTAATTGGAACTGTGTGAGGTGAGGTGAGGTTTTGGGATTTTTTTTTTGTTGCAATAGCACAGGAGGAATCAATGCTAGAAGTAATAGAGGGGAAATTGGGGTCCTAAGCTGACCTTCTAGCTAGGGGGCCCCAGGTGATCCCTAACCTCAGGGATACTCCTGATGGTGTAGAGGCCATGGTCTCCTTTCTGGCTCTGCTCCTGACAAGTACTGGTCTCCATTTTTCTTAATTACATAGTTAGAATATTGTAGATTATAATCTCGTTTGACTTCATAAGGTGTCCTAGGAAATTTTAACCCTAGAGATGTGTTGAGGATAAAGAATTGAGTATCCAGAAATACTTAATTCAGCCATTTCATAGACTCAGTTATATAGTTCAGTAGATGTGAACTAACACACATATTTGTGAATGCTTTTGTTTCTTACTAACATGCATATATGTATATTGCATATTCAGTGTATTTTCCTTAGACACAGTATATACCAGCACTTGTAATTGTAAAGATGGCCACCATTTCCTGTTCTACACCCAACACAGATGGACAAAGAAATTCCTGGAACCTGGACTGACCAATCCACGGAGAATATGCAGATCTCTCTACGTCATGAAGCCCTGACCTACGATACCTGATTGGACTAAAACTTTTGTTTACACCCCCTTACTGCTCGGTTTAGAGTTTCTTTCAAACAATAAAAAACACACTTGGTTAAGAGCCAGTCATGGAGATAGATGTAACTGACTTTCTGTGCAGTTATTTTTCATTCTCGTGTGCACACATGACATTTTTAATGAGAAGCAGCAGCCGGATATCGAGAGATCCTTTGAGTCTCATCATCATCGTCATTCTGAACTTGACAGTTGGCGCACCAAGGTGGGGCCACCGAAAAGGGTGAGTCAGAGCTTCCACTTTCTGGACGTCTGGGGCTACTCCACAAGTATCCAGGTGTTGCTCGATATCGAGGACTTGATCACCCTCCGTTTCACGGTAAGAACATCATATACATTGTGTGTGCTGTTTTACCTGTGGATCGAGAGACACCTGGCGAAAGTGGGTGGTCACTAGTCCGGAGAATGGTAGTGCACCGGAGACCTAACGGTGTGACTGTCACTCGCCGGTGAGCTAGAAAGACCCAGCTTCCAAAGGGGCTAGGTGTAGGTTTTAAAGTATCCGGCTGTCTGTATTTCTCGCTGTAAGTAAGGTAGAAATGGGGGGCTTTTGAGTAAGCTGTTGATTTGTATATAAGTGTATGGTTAATCAAGCTTGTGATTTCTCTGTTCGATTCTCGGAGAGTTAATTGCCTGTAGTTTTTTCTTCTTCGCTGTGAACAAAGGAAGAAGGGGGTAGTCACGGACTGAGAGCGGGAGTTGTATTACGCGCTGTGTCTACAGTCTCTTAGACAAAGAATGCGAGAGGGGGGGGAGCAGAGGCCCACAGAACAGCTACATCTTTACCTTCTTACACTCAGAGGAAGCAAAAAGGTGGGGGCCATATGTCCACCAGCTGCTTGAGACAGAGCAGAGATCAAATTACACAGCTCGGTCTCTGCTGTCTTTTAGCTGAGAAACAAGGGGGGTGGAAGAATGAAGAGGCAGATACCAGTGGTCAAAACAGCGCAGCTTTTTGCAGTGAAGAGAAAGGAGGGGTCAGTTGGGTAATATACAGGAGATGGTTGCAGCCTTTGTATAGTAGAGCAAACAGAGTTGTAATGATTTGAAAGAAAGACAAGTGTTATTTTGGTTTGGATTTGAGAGAAATTAACTAGTTTATGCGTTTTTCAGCATTTTGTAATCGTTGGTTTGTTTTTGGAACAGAGAGATAAGGGAATTGGCGTGTCCCCCAGTGTTTTTTATATATAACACATCGATTTCTGTTTATAGCCGGAAATAGGAACACGTGGAGAACGGTATTAGTATCCACGTGTTGGGCGCTGAAAAAGTGCGTCCTCTTACACGGAAAAGAGGGGGAGGGATTCCGGTGGTGGAGAAAAGTGTTTTGAACCAGCGTATTCCCCTGAGTATTAACTCATGCACTGCTATGTGAGAAGCCGGAAAAATAGGAACGTACGAGGAACGGTATTGTATTCGTACGTTGGACGTCGCAGTATGTCCTTATTGCATAGTAGAGAAGTGGGAAGAGGGTTCAGTTGGATGTGGCCAATCCAGCTAGAGCACTGTATACTCTGTTCAAGAAGGGATTGTTTTTTAGTAGGAGCTGAGAACGCTGTCACCCTAGTTACAAAAAAAAACGGAAAAAAAATATAAAAGATTGCAAAAAGTTGTGTAAAATCGTTGGACTACCACTAGATGGCAGGCTGCAACCCATGTATTGAAGTTCAGATTAATCTCCAGTGAGAGTATCCTGGAGAACAAAGACCTCATTCACTGTCTGTTGCTGTTTGTAGAATCACTAAATGTTTTTCTCTAGCTGTGCCTCATGGTTTTCCTTTAGAAGTCATTATATCTGGTGCTAATTAAATCTCTCCTTTCTATGCTGAAATGCAAATTTACAGGCACTAAAAGTATCCCTGGTTTACTACGTAGTTCCAGCCACTCCCAGTACACCCAGGGAGTCACAACATGGATGCTACACCCGGAAGTCAGGTGCCTGGAACTTCCTGTGGCAGCCGTCTTGCTACACCCACTGATGGCAGTACACCTCATAAGCCACACCCCTCGCAATGGCTCTTTGTTCAAAGCTCTCCACCCATCCCCGGTGGGAGGTGTTCTGTGGTATAATTGACTAACACATTTGAATAAGTATAAATTGTATATTTGTTTACTCAGTTATCCCATAAATGCAAGTCAAAGATAAGTAAGTGAAACTTTTACAGAATTTTCTGTTCACATAAAATCAATTGGTATTTTAGAAGTCCTGCAGCATTATATCATAAAATAAAATAGAGGAAGGTAAATATATATATCTTTGTACTGTGTTAGTTAATTTAAAACAAAAATTGTAAACGACTTACCCATACTGATGTCAAAATGTATCAAATCCATTTGTAAAAAGGAATTAGGAAAAATGTATAATGTATCCGATGTAGATATGGAAAATGGATGTGTTCACTGCTATGTCTTTGTTATAACAAAGGATGAGGTTTTTTCTTTCTTCCTCTCTCGCTTTTAAGAGATAAGGATGAAATGTGTCTTGATAGAATGTGTCTTTCCCCAATAGTGACGTAAGTTTGGTTTAACCCTTAGAGTTCAGGATTTCCCATTTTTAGTTTGCTGTTTATATTTGAATAGGGAATATTAAATTTCATGGGATGTGCGATATAATTTGTGTTATTTTGTTTTTAATGGCGATTTATTTGAACAATATATTTTTATTTTGTGACTCTATCACCTTTTCTGTTTTTACGGTTATTTCTAAACCATTCATATATTTTTGCAGGTTAGTCGTCTAGTCACAGCTGTCATTTAATCATGTCTCAGTTGTTTCTACTATGAAAGGTTTTTCTTTTCTTTATGGATACAATGTTGTTTATTGTAAGGTTTTTAAAATTTCCCAGTAATGTATAGTGTTGTGAGATGTACGTTATTTTCAGTGTTTGTTCATTTTAGGTTTTAGTATGTGGCTAATTTATTACCTGCTATTTTATTTTTTCTTTTAGGGAATACCAGTATACAAATGCTGAATTTTGCCATATTGGTAAATAAACAATTAAACAAGGGGGGAATAAGGTATTAATTATATTCTCCAGTTTCTTGGAGGGTGCAGCAGGCATATTAGATAGGATTTGAAGTTGACCTTGGTTTTGAAGTTGACCTTTTTTCCCATAGGTTATGTTTATTAGATTATTATGAGGTATATCTGTTAACTGAAATAGGAAAGTCTTGTCTTATATGTTTATTTGTTTATTTGTTTGTTTATTTATTTAGTATTCTCAGTCATGTGAGGTATAGATGACCACTAACTGTATTATGATCAGAGATGAAGTTATAAGAATGATCTAATGTATATTTTTTTAGTTTTTGTTTTTATAGATGAAACCAGATGGTGGTCGATTCTGCACTGGATATGCTGCTGTTTACACCACATGAGGTAGTCTAAATTCGACCACTCCCTCCAATCCTATTGATACAGGAGACAGTGATGCATTAATGCCTCTCTTGATGGGTAGAACAGGAGTGGGTAAGAGTCTTTAGAGGTGTATGTAGGTTGTAGATTTTTTCCTGTTGTCAAATGAATTAGGTATGCTGAAAAGAAAGTCTAGATCTGAGCTGATGGATTCGGATGGAGATCCTCGCACAGGTGCAGCTGACCAAGAAGCAGTGAACGGGCCTAGAGTTGAGAGTCTTTCACCAATACCGACCATGCCTTGGTGACATTGGTCACGTCAGTGACTTCTGTCACTCCTTGTGTTCTTAAATCCCTACAGGAACAAGCAAAACAACAAGGAATGGAGTGTGACATGCAGGGAGCCAGCTGACTGAGGAAGGTCTGTGGACAAAGGGTGGTAAGCTTTCTCTGCCATGAGAGCTCTTCTTAATGATGGCCCAGGTAACATCTGTGAAAGACAATTGTCAGTGTGTGCTTTGGTGACACCGGGTTCAGTACCCAGGTGGGCAGATTCACCCAGTCTTGTGAGACAAGTGCTTAAGAACGAAGTGAGAAAAAACTGTAAAGAGTCCGTAGAAACATCCTGCACCTACTCTACCCATTCTTAGAGACTGCAAACTGATTATAGATGTATATCATGAGCACGTTGTATGCAAGTCTGTGCGTGTTGTGTAAATCTTTCTCTCCAGGTTTGGTCAGAGGCATTTCAGTGCAGAAAACGACATTATTGTTGAGAAGCACATGAAGGTGGTATGTAAAGAAAAATGTGTTTACAAAAAGTGTATATTTTATAGAAAAGTGGAAACTAGTAAATCGTGTATAAAATGTATATGTTTTGTTTCCTTTTTGCAATAAGCAGGTCTTTATGTACGATGTTTTTTGGTTTAGCATAGACATGTATATTTTTATATAATTGACTGAATAGTGTGATAATCAGGTGTATTCTCCAATTCCAGATCTTAAATCAGAGCTATTAGCATATGGTCTCCAGTCAGGAGACTGATTGATCCTAAAGGACAAGCGAGAAAGAGCTATGAGTCAACACTAGAGGAGCTGATCCAACCACAGAAACATCTATGGATCCACACCTCGCATTGTAGAAGGGTTAATCAACCAGAGCTGCACTGAGCGTTCTGCTCATACTTATCCTTTTCAGAAAACCCTGTACAGTCTTAGACCAGCATTGCCAGAACAGTTAGAAGAGAGGACTTAGAGAACCTTGAGACATGGGAAAGTCCAACTACAAAGGGTGAGGACTCGCCTAGGAGTCCTTGGTCTCAAACCGGTGAAGAAAACCCCTTTCCCCTTTCTGCCCATGTTTCAACGTTCAGTTAGGCAGGTTTTTCAACAGATCTTTCTACCTCTCTTCCTAAGGGAACACAGTACCCTTAGAATTTAGAAATGGCAGAAGTAAGTCTTTAGGGGGGACTGTTGAGGATAAAGAATTGAGTATCCAGAAATACTTAATTCAGCCATTTCATAGACTCAGTTATATAGTTCAGTAGATGTGAACTAACACACATATTTGTGAATGCTTTTGTTTCTTACTAACATGTATATATGTATATTGCATATTCAGTGTATTTTCCTTAGACACAGTATATACCAGCACTTGTAATTGTAAAGATGGCCACCATTTCCTGTTCTACACCCAACACAGATGGACAAAGAAATTCCTGGAACCTGGACTGACCAATCCACGGAGAATATGCAGATCTCTCTACGTCATGAAGCCCTGACCTACGATACCTGATTGGACTAAAACTTTTGTTTACACCCCCTTACTGCTCGGTTTAGAGTTTCTTTCAAACAATAAAAAACACACTTGGTTAAGAGCCAGTCATGGAGATAGATGTAACTGACTTTCTGTGCAGTTATTTTTCATTCTCGTGTGCACACATGACATTTTTAATTAGAAGCAGCAGCCGGATATCGAGAGATCCTTTGAGTCTCATCATCATCGTCATTCTGAACTTGACAGATGGATGTAGTAAAGGATGGAGAAAATCCCTTTGGACCAATAGGTACCACAGTAGTGATTTGGTTGCCTAAAAAATAGCTTGGAAATATAGTCCTGAAATGGAATGGACCTTGTGTAGAAGACTAGGGCCGGCTCCAGGTTTTTGTGGGCCCTGGGCGGAAGAGTCTCACTGAGCCCCATCCACATGCAGACACGCAAATACACAGATACGTACACATGCAGGCATATGTACATATACATATTTGAAGACAAACTCACAAAAATACATATAAACAGAAAAGTTTATACAGTCATTTACAGTGACATACATAGATACACATCATACATGCATACAGACACATTCCCGCTTGTCTCCATCCAGCTCCTCCTGGGCATGTGGCTGTGCTGCATGATTGTCGTCACTAACAGACATGGCCGTGCACAGTGCACACTGACACTGCTGTATATACATCACAGGACGGGTTGGGGGCATAGACATTACTGGAGGCCATAGATGTTACTGGAGTAGCAAACAGCTCTGGGGGTATACACATTACTGGGGTGGGTTGCATAGTGCTCTGGGGGGCTGCACATACGAATCCGGGGGGCTGCACAGATGGCTATGGTGGGGCCACACGCACAGCTCTGATCCATACATACACACTCACACAGCTCTGCTACATACACACACACACCCCTTCATAGCACTGTTGCACACACCTCTCCTGCATATGTACATGTACAGATACAGACATAAACACACACACAGCTCTGCTGCATATATATATATATATATATATATACTGTGTGTGTATATATATATGTGACGCCCTGGACAAGCCAGGGGTCACAGGTAACTACATCACCACACCCTACACCCCGGTTAGGTACACCAGAGCTAAACCCAAAAATCCTTGTTGCCTTCCTCCAGGGGCTGATGTTCACACCAGGGGGTGGGCCAGGCGGTTGGTCCTGCCCACCGAGGAGTTCACAGTCCTGGAGGCGGGAAAAGACCGCAGATTAGTTTGAGAGGTGAAAGTGGAAGGAGCAAAGTGAAGTGGCAGGAGAGCAACTGTGAGACTGCGTCCGGGTGTGTGCCCCGGACAGTGACAGCTAGGTTAGCAGACGGCGGTGACCGTCTGCAGGAGTGGCTGATCGGAGTTGTCGAAAGGACCATGGACGGGTGGTGGCCCGGCGGTACCGGACCGGTACACGAAGAGAGGCCAGCACCATTGGTAGGGGCCTTTCGGACCCCGGCAAGGCTTGGAGTCGCCGTAATTTGCCAAATCTGTCAGTGAAGGGGGCCTCCAGGTTTCCAAACAACTAAGTCCCGATTGAAGGCAAAAGTCCAACCGGATGAGAGAGACACCGCCACCGCCAAGGCACCAGTTTCTCAGGGCCAGCGCCTGCGGGCAAAGAGGGGCTCCTCCGACCCATATCCAAGCCGGGGAGCGGGTTACCGGTGGGAACCCATTGGAACAGAAGTACTAGGTGCAGGGAAAGAGACAGTCACCGTTAACGACCGGGGAAAAGCAACAGCAGCCGTCCGTGGGAACTGTCTTTCCAGCCGTGTGTTTTACCGAAAACTGTGTCAACGTCTCAGGCTGAGTGAGTACCACCGTGCCGCAAGGCACAGCGCTGCCCCCGCATCCCTGCACCTCACCAGGCCCCAGTACCCACCTGCCATCCCATCCTACCCCATCACCGGGCCCCGGGACCACTAACCCCCTACCCACGGAGGGGAGGACTAACAACTTAGCTGCTCCAGTCACCGCTCCCGGGATCCCCGTTCAGAGAGGCGGTGGTGTCACTAAAATCACCACAACCGTGAGTGGCGTCACGGACAATAACCAAATCCCCACCACCAAAACAAACCCCCTTTCACTCACGGGCGAGGAGCGCCGCTCGAGACCCCGGGATCCGGCCCACCGCTCGAGCCACTACAGAGTAGCAGCAGCCGGACCCGAGCAGTGGGTGAGCGCAGCGTTGCCATCCTCCTCCCCGCCCGCGACATATATATATATATATATATATATATACACAGCTCTGCTGCACACATCTCTGCTGTCCGAAGACTATATATACACACAGCTTTGCTGCACACATCTCTGTTGCCCAAAGAGCATATATACAGACAGCTCTACTGCACACAAACACACACAGCTCTGCTGCAGAAAGACACACACTGCACCCAAACACACACTCGGCTCTGCTGCACCCAGACACATGCTCAGCCCTGCTGCACCCAAAAACATACTTGGCCCTGCTACACCCAGACACACACTCGGCTCTGTGCACCCAGACACACACTCGACTCTGCTGCACCCAGACACACATTCAGCTCTGCTGCACCCAGATGCGCACTCGGCTCTGCTACACCCAGAAACACACTCGGCTCTGCTGCACCCAAACACACACTCGGCCCTGCTGTACCCAGACATACACTTGTCTCTGCTGCACCCAGACACATACTCACTGTTGTAGTTATCTCCTTTTAATGCAGGGGGTTTTAGCTTATGATGGGACATCTGAGAAATGTGCACACATGGCTCTGGGGGCCCCCCACACACACAGCTCTGGGGGCCCCACACACATGGCTCTGGGGGGCCCGAACACACAGCTGTGGGGGCCAGCACAAACGGCTCCGAAGGGGGCCAGGACATACATCTCCGGGGGGGGGAGCCAGGACATACATCTCGGATGGGGGGAAGCCCATACAGCTCACTGGGGCCCATAAATTGGGGTACGGGGAGGGCACATACAGATCGGGTGGGGGGGAGCGGTGTAAATGTGACGCCCTGGGCAAGTCAGGGGTCACAGGTCATAACACCACCACACCCTACACCCCAGTTAGGAACACCTAAGCTAACCCAAAATCCTTGTTGCCTTCCTCCAGGAGCTGGTGTCCACACCAGGGGGTGGGCCAGGCGGTTGGCTCCGCCCACCGAGGAGTTCACAGCTCTGGAGGCGGGAAGAACCAGGCAGATAAGCTAGGGAAGTGGAAGTAGAAGGAAGTGAAGTAGTAGTGGAGCTTAGGAGAAAAGCTGAAGTAAAGTAAAAAGTGACAGTTTGTAAAGCCTGAAGTTGGTCCGGGTGTGTGCCCCGGGCTGAGAGACAGCAAGGTCAGCAGACGGCGGTGATTGTCCGCAGGGGTGACTGCTCGGAGGTTACTGGAAGGACCGCGGACGGGTGGTGTCCCGATTGAAGGCAACAGTCCGACCATAACGGAGAGACACCGCCACCGCCAGGGCACCAGTTTCTCAGGGCCAGCGCCTGCGGGCAAAGTAGGGCTCCTTCGGCCCAGATTGAAGCCGAGGAGTGGGTAACCGGTGGGAACCCATCGCTACCAACACAGCAACATTAGGTTCAGGAAAAGGGACCGTCACCGTCAACTACTGGGGACAAGCAAGTGCAGCCGTCCGTGGGAACCGTCTTTCCAGCCGTGTGTTTTATCGAGAACTGTGTCATCGTCTCAGGCTGAGTGAGTACCACAGTGCCGCAAGGCACAGCGCTGCCCCCGCGTCCCTGCGCCCACCAAGCCCTGCATCTCCCACCACATCACTGGGCCCCGGGACAACCAACCCCCTACCCACGGAGGGGAGGACAAACATCTAGCTGCTCCATACCATCACTCCCGGGCTCCCCATACAGAGCAGCGGTGGTGTCAACAAATCACCACAACCGTGGGTGGCGTCACAGACAATAAACTATATCCCAAAACCCAATCCCCTTTCACTCACGGGCGAGGAGCGCCGCTCGAGACCCCCGGGATCCGGCCCACCGCTCGAGCCACCACTGAGCAGCAGCAGCCGGACCCGAGCAGAGGGGTGAGCGCAGTGTTGACACCCTCCTCCCTGCCCGCGACATAAACATACGGCTCAAATCACGGTGGAGAGGGGGCCCACACAAAGCCGGAGGACAAGAAGACAGTGCTAAAGGTGGATTAGATTTATTCCTTGTCAGTCACAGAGTCTAAAGGGTACTTTACACGCTGCGACATCGCCAGCAATAGCTAGCAATGTCATGCGCGATAGCACCCACCCCCTTCGTTCGTGCGACATTTGGTGATCACAGCCGTAGCGAACATTATTGCTACGGCAGCGTCACATGCACATACCTTTTCAGCGACGACGCTGTGACCGCTGAACAATCCCTCCTTCAAGGGGGAGGTGCGTTCGGCGTCATAGCGACGTCACTGTGGCGTCACTAAGCGGCCGACCAATAGCAGAGGAGGGGCGGAGATGAGCGGCCGCAACATGCCGCCCGGCTCCTTCATTCCTCATTGCCGGTGGACGTAGGTAAGGAGATGTTCGTTGTTCCTACGGTGTGACACATAGCGATGTGTGCTCCCGCAGGAACGACGAACAACCTCGCTACTGACCAGGCAACGATTTTTGGTAAATGAACGATGTTTTACAGAACAACTATTTTTAACTCTTTTGCGATCGTTTAAGGTCGCTCCTAGGTGTCACACACTGCGATGTCGCTAACGACGCCGGATGTGCATCACAAACACCGTGACCCCGACGATATATCGTTAGCGATGTCGCAGCGTGTAAATGGCCCTTTAGGAAAAAGAGGCCTGCTTGTCTGTGTGTGAAGAAGACCTGAGCGTTAAGGGTGCTTTACACGCTGCGACATCGCTAACGATATATCGTCGGGGTCACGTCGTTAGTAATGCACATCCGACACCGTTAGCGACATTGCAGCGTGTGACACCAAGGAGCGACGATCAACGATCGCAAAAGCGTCAAAAATCGTTCATCGTTGACACGTCGCTCCTTTTCATAATATCGTTGGTGGTGCATGCCGCTGGTGGTACGTCGTTCCTGCGGCACCACACATCGCTGTGTGTGACACCGCAGGAACGATGAACATCTCCTTACCTTCGTCCACCGGCAATGAGGAAGGAAGGAGGTGGGCGGCATGTTCCGGCCACTCATCTCTGCCCCTCCTCTGCTATTGGGCGGCCGCTTAGTGACGCCGCAGTGACGTCGCTATGACGCCGAATGCACCTACCCCGATAATGTTCGCTACGGCAGCGATCACCAAATGTCGTACGAACGACGGGGGCGGGTGCTATCGCGCACGACATCGCTAGCAATCGATAGCGATGTCGCAGCGTGTAAAGCACCCTTTAGTGTGGATGTCTTGGGGCGAGAGCGTCTGTGAGATGTGATTCTTGAGGAAGTTTGGGATATCATGCTCTTGTGCATGTGACCCAAATTAAGCTCCCCAGACTCTCGTGTCACAAAACTGGAGGGAGAAAATGTTTATAAATGATTTGGGAATCATTGTTATTCAAAAGAACATGAAACTGAATGCAAACTGTTCAAGAAGCTCAAGATTTCTTATATTTTTAAGAAACATAAACAGGCTCTGGGATTACTTCTGGGGCATAAGCCTCTGGGACTACTTCTGTGGCCTGAGGCTATGGAATTACTTCTGGGTCCTGAGGCTCAGGGATTACTTCTGGGTCCTGAGGCTCAGGGATTACTTCTGGGAACACAGGTTTGTAACACCAAGGGATTTTTGTAGATGGGACAGAAGGAAGATGATTCCTAGGAGGGCCATTTATTGTCGTTCTTCTGATGATTCATGACTGGTCGATTTAGCTTTTTCCTCTGACCATTCATAACTGTCCAGGTGTGGCCATTCCTCTGATGATTTATGACTGTCCCGTATTGGCCATTCCTCTGACGATTCATGACTGTCCAGGTGTGGCCATTCCTCTGACGATTCATGACTGTCCAGTTTTGGCCATTCCTCTGACCATTCATAACTGTCCAGGTGAGGCCATTCCTCTGACCATTCATGACTGTCCAGGTGTGGCCATTCCTCTGACGATTCATGACTGTCCAGTTTTGGCCATTCCTCTGACCATTCATAACTGTCCAGGTGAGGCCATTCCTCTGACCATTCATGACTGTCCAGGTGTGGCCATTCCTCTGACCATTCATGACTGTCCAGGTGTGGCCATTCCTCTGACGATTCATCACTGTGCAAATTCAGAAAATCTACAAGAAACAAGTTGAAGTAATAAGAAAAAGTTGAACATGTCTAAGAAACATAATACTAATTTAAAGTGTCACTTCTTCTAAAACTGAGCTATCCCCTACAGGTCCCGTTGTTACCATCACCATGTTCCCTTCATCATATTGCTAGACATAGTCAGTGCCCCCAAAACATTTTCAAGTGCAGCCATTGGATCCAAGACATCGTGGGACATATTTAGTGCTTCTATAACATTATCAAACCCCTGATATCAGTACAAACCACAGTGTCCTCATATCCACAGGACCACCATTTTCAGTTAGTGTGTCCTCATTACTAGCCACAGAGCCTCCATAATGTTTCACAGAGCCCCATTCTGCATCACCTATTCGCCTCCTTCAATTTCCCATCCTATCTCACCTAACACTACGAAGAAGCGATTATGACCACTACAACTAATTAACTGCCCACATATATTACTTCCTTTCTAGAGGAGATTTTATTTTACCCTTTGTTGATTTCAGACATCTTTTTGTAATGTCGGTTGAACATGTGCTTACCTTTCTCTTCTTTAGCTTGGTCAGGCTTTGGTAGGATTGAATCCTCTTGTTGTGTGCCCCCAGGCTGAGGGACAACTTCTGGGACTTGAGGCTGTGGAACTACTTCTGGGACCTGAAGCCCTGGGCCTACTTCTGGGACCTGAGACCCTGAGCCTTCTTCTGGAGCCTGAGGCTTCAGGACTACTTCTGGGGCCTGAGGCTCTGGGCCTTCTTCTGGGGCCTGAAGCTCTGGGACTACTTCTGGGGCCTGAGGCTCTGGGCCCTCTTCTGGGGCCTGAAGCTCTGGGACTACTTCTGGGGCCTGAGGCTCTGGGCCTTCTTCTGGGGCCTGAGACCCTGAGCCTTCTTCTGGAGCCTGAGGCTTCGGGACTACTTCTGGGGCCTGAGGCTCTGGGCCTTCTTCTGGGGCCTGAAGCTCTGGGACTACTTCTGGGGCCTGAGGCTCTGGGCCCTCTTCTGGGGCCTGAAGCTCTGGGACTACTTCTGGGGCCTGAGGCTCTGGGCCTTCTTCTGGGGCCTGAGGCCCTGGGCCTACTTCTGTGGCCTGAGGCTCTGGGACTACTTCTGTGGCCTGAGGCTCTGGGACTACTTCTGTGGCCTGAGGCTCAGGGACTATTTCTGGGAACACAGGTTTGTAACACCAAGGGACTCCACGAACTTGCGAATTGAAGCAGCATCCTCGCCTGTTGCATTGCTGCTCAGTGATGCCTCTGAACCCGCAGTCTTTCCTCTCTTGTGATGGCACAGTGCACTGATTTCCAGCTTAAGAAAAATGAGAAATGTTCAGGACTAGGTTAGCACAAGATTTTACAAATGTATATTAAGAAAAATGTTACATTCAATGACAGTAAGCAAAAATCTTGAAGATTAAGATGGCCAATCTCACTTTCGGGAAGTAGGCAATATTATGAAGTCCCCACAGTACCACTGACCTGGAGAAGAGCTGGTGGATATGTAACCAAGTGACGCTAAAGAGGGGAAAACTAACAAGGAATATTTTTTACACCCTGGGATTGAATGAATTGAAACTGCGCCTATTCTTGTTCACTCCTAGTTTTGCATCTGAGCTTCAACTAATTGACTGCAACAAAATACTCAGCCTGCAGACAAGGTGGGCGCTGTTTCTGGAGAAAACAACAATGTAGGAATGGATTTGTCATATATCAAATATTACAGAATAAACCCATGTAGGATCTTTTGGGCCCAAATAAATTGGATATTTGTACTGGGAACTAAATGCAGGGATGGCAGGATGACTATGGGATGCACTGTCCCTCAATCTATGGGGCCCTAAACTGTTCCCAATCTCAGTGATACTCCTAATGGTGGAGATGCCTGAGTCTCCTTCCTGGCCCTGCTCCTTACCAGTCCTGATCTGATACCCTCTGCCCCTCTCCCAGGGAGGAATGAGACAAGAGCGAGATGAAACCCACAGAAATAGACAGCTAGGTGAACCAAAGCTCTGTCGCTCAGCACACACACACACACACACACACACACACACACACACACACACACACACACAGGTATAAGACAATTAGAGATTAGGAGGAAAACAGCAGCAAAGAGGAAAATGAATATTGGTTTTTTTGAAAATTTGAAAATTATGAATATTGTTGTTTTTTTTTTGTGACAACATCAGGTCTTATATTTATGGAAAGCACATTTCTAAATTGTGATCCTAAGGTGAACCCAATGCATGTTCTTGCATGGCAATCCCTGCATCAGACCCAAATTAATATTGCTTAGATCGACATAGTTGTATTTGCCATCTTTCCTATCTATGTTAAAGCTAAAATCAAGATAGGAAATATGGCATTAATATCTTCCCCTTAGACCTTCAGAGGGGCAGATATCCTGAAGATCAGGGATCTCATAGATTTTGGAACCCAAGCCATATCTCAATGATTAGCCCCCATCTGAGGTCCCCACGGGAGGTATGTGGGAGTGACTGATATCTAATAAATACAGATTCTGAGTTATCATCCTTATTCAGTCTGGAAGATACAGCTCACTAAAGCCCACTTTACACGTTGCAATTAGTTGTACAATCGCATTTGCGATGTGACACGCCCAGGTTGCATGCGGGATCTTATGAGATTGCACGTAGGTCGTTCTTATTTATTGACTTGCCAAGCGTGTGTAATGTGTAGGGAAGCGTTTTTACTATGTCATCTGCCATTCAGCTCTGCTACATGGCCGCTGACAGCAGCCACAGACAGCCATGTAGCAGAGCTGAATGGCAGATGACAGCAGACACAGACAGAGCCGCACTGTCAGAATGAACTCGGGTGAACTTCACCCGACTTCACGGTCATGTTGCGGCTCTGTCTGTGTCGCGTCCTGATTAGCGGTCACCAGTGAAGGACTCACCGGTGACCGCTAATCTCCTAAGTGACTGAAGTTAGCAGCCCTCTCTCATACACTCACCAATCCCCGATCCCCGGCACTGCACGGCATTCACACTGCTCCGGCGGCTTTTACTGTTTTGAAAAAGCCGGCCGCCCATTAAACAATTTCGTATTCCCTGCTTTCCCCGCCCACCGGCGCCTATGATTGGTTACAGTGAGACACGCTCCCACGCTGAGTGACAGGTGTCACACTGCACCCAATCACAGCAGCCGGTGGGCGTGTCTATACTGTGTAGTGAAATAAATAATTAAATAATTAAAAAAAACGGCGTGCGGTTCCCCCCAATTTTAAAACCAGCCAGATAAAGCCATACGGCTGAAGGCTGGTATTCTCAGGATGGGGAGCTCCACGTTATGGGGAGCCCCCCAGCCTAAGAATATCAGCCAACAGCCGCCCAGAATTGCCGCATACATTAGATGCGACAGTTCTGGGACTGTACCCGGCTCTTCCCGATTTGCCCTGGTGCGTTGGCAAATCGGGGTAATAAGGAGTTATTGGCAGCCCATAGCTGCCAATAAGTCCTAGATTAATCATGTCAGGCGTCTATGAGACACCCTCCATGATTAATCTGTAAATTACAGTAAATAAACACACACACCCGAAAAAATCCTTTATTAGAAATAAAAAACACACACATATACCCTGGTTCACCACTTTAATCAGTCCCAAAAAGCCCTCCATGTCCGGCGTAATCCAGGATGCTCCAGCGTCGCTTCCAGCGCTGCTGCATGGAGGTGACCGGAGCTGCAGCAGACACAGCCGCTCCGGTCACCTCCACGCAGGTAATGAAGACAGCCGCGCGATCAGCTGCTGTCACTGAGGTTACCCGCGGCCACCGCTGGATCCAGTGACAGCGGGTAACCTCAGTGACAGCAGCTGATCGCGCAGCTGTCTTCATTACCTGCGTGGAGGTGACCGGAGCGGCGGTGTCTTCTGCAGCTCCGGTCACCTCCATGCAGCAGCGCTGGAAGCGACGCTGGAGCATCCTGGATTACGCCGGACATGGAGGGCTTTTTGGGACTGATTAAAGTGGTGAACCAGGGTATATGTTTGTGTTTTTTATTTCTAATAAAGGATTTTTTCGGGCGTGTGTTTATTTACTGTAATTTACAGATTAATCATGGAGGGTGTCTCATAGACGCCTGACATGATTAATCTAGGACTTATTGGCAGCTACGGGCTGCCAATAACTCCTTATTACCCCGATTTGCCAAAGCATCAGGGCAAATCGGGAAGAGCCGGGTACAGTCCCAGAACTGTCGCATCTAATGTATGCGGCAATTCTGGGCGGCTGTTGGCTGATATTGTTAGGTTGGGGGGCTCCCCATAACGTGGAGCTCCCCATCCTGAGAATACCAGCCTTCAGCCGTATGGCTTTATCTGGCTGGTATTAGAATTGGGGGGAACCGCACGCCGTTTTTTTAAATTATTTAATTATTTATTTCACTACACAGTATAGACACGCCCACCGGCTGCTGTGATTGGGTGCAGTGTGACACCTGTCACTCAGCGTGGGGGCGTGTCTCACTGTAACCAATCATAGGCGCCGGTGGGCGGGGAAAGCAGGGAATACGAGATTGTTTAATGGGCGGCCGGCTTTTTCAAAACAGTAAAAGCCGCCGGAGCAGTGTGAACGCCGTGCAGCGCCGGGGATCGGGGATCGGTGAGTATATGAGAGAGGGGGATAGACTGACATGGACAGAGAGTGAGGGACAGAGATAGTGACGGACTGACAGAGATTAGTGCATGACAGACATTGTGAGGCGCTTCAGAACGCAGCTTTTCAGCTGCGCTCTGAAGCGGACCTTTTTTAAGCTGCGGTGCAGAGCGCACACCTGCGCACATAGCATCAGACACCAAAATCGTATGAGGGATGTCACACGTTACAATTGACTAGGTTCGTGCAACAAAACGCTCAATTCTAGAGAATGATACGATGTGTTTGCGATCAACGGTTTTGCGTTCAATCCTGATCGCACGTAGATGTCACACGCAGATACCTCACAAACGATGCCGGATGTGCGTCACTTACAACTTGACCCCAACGACGGATTGTGAGATATATTGAAGCGTGTAAAGCGGGCTTAAAGGATTGTCCCATATTTCAATCAGTGCGCTTCTCTTCAAAAAAGAATTGTGGCATCCCTCCAACCACAGGTCAAGTAGGATTCTTTTGTTTGTTTTATTAATTTTATGTAACTGTATATACTGTGTAGTTTAGTCCCCTTTTTAATATCTTTTGTATATTTTTATAAACGGTACCTACTTTTAGGATTGAATATATAAAAATTAATAGCTTCACACCTCTTGCTCTATAAATCACATCCCTAAAGCCTCAAATGTTTCTAGTAATGGGTGTCTAATCAGTCTGTGTTGATTGGTGATGGCAGAGCTTGCCAGTGACCATACCAAAGTATATATATATATATATATATATATATATATATGTATATATATATATATATATATATATATTGCATTCATTGGAATCAGGTGTGTATACATTATATCTTTACTGTGAAAGCGCCCAATAATCAGCCTAGTAGTGAAAGCAGCTGTCACTTCTTCCATTGTCAGTCAATTGTGTATTGCAGATATAGAATTTGACATCTCCTCTACATGTTATACTGTAGACTTGCACCCTTTGCCTTTTATGTGCCACTGTTTTAAGTCTTTAACCTTATAAATAATTAAAAAAAACAACATGGGAACATCTGCCTATCCTCTGCTAACATGGACAAACTCACCTTCATTAAAATTAATAAGTTGTCCATTACGGCACCGCACGACCATCTCTACCCTCACCTACTGTATCCTCTCCAATCCCTGTAGACTGTGAGCCCTCGTGGGCCGGGTCCTCGCTCCTCCTATACCTGTTTGTATCTTGATTTGATTATGATTATTGTACTTGTCCATACTATGGATACCCCTTTTCACATGTAAAGCGCCATGGCACTATAATAATAAATAATATTAATAATAGTTGTGGATTCCACAGACCTTGTCCATACCTGTAGCTGACTAGACAACTATACCACCCGCAATCAGGGATTGGTATCCTCTATTTGCCCTGCAAAATGTTTTGGGGCCTTAAAAATCCCTAAAATTGACTCCCCACAAAAAATAAAAATGGTTGGCAGCCTCTTCTTCCGCCTTTTCCACCTTCACTGCCATGGCCACTTCAACCTCATCCTCCACTTGGTCCTCTTTGTCCTCCTGATTAATTTTCCTGGTTATTTTGGGGCCATTCTAGGTTTCTGTAAGTTCTTTGCAGAAACATAACCCAAAACAAAACTGCAAAACTACATTCAAAAAAACCTACAAAAAATTGTTGGCTCCTTCCTCCTCCTCCTCCTCCTGGTTCCACCCTTTTCTTTTATTTAGATTCTTGTTTTAAAGTTGGTCTGGGTGTTCTGTGTGTGTGTCAACCTGAAAAACAGGCTCGGTAGGAGACTTTGTTTAAAATTGTTGATTTGGGGGGGGGTACTATGCCGATATAGGCTGTCTGTGGGTCAGCTCAGGAAAAATGCTCTGTAGGGGCCTTTTTTATAGTTGTTGCTCTGTGGGAGAACTCTGCCAGTTTTGGCTGTGTGGGTGAACTGTATAAAGAGGTTCTGTTGAGGCCTATATTTAAAATATATGCATTGTGGTTAAATTCTGGCATTCTTGGCTGTGGGTGAACTTGGAATACAGGGGAATGTAGGGGCCTTTTTTAAAATTGTTGCTCTGTGGAGAAGCTCTGAAATCCATCTCTGTGGTGTCATTGTTAAAGTTTTTAGTTCCTTCATGTACTTACTATGTAACCATGGTTGCTATGATGACAGAAGCTCTTTAAGTCATTCCTTTTGCAGTCCACTAGCTCTTGCTACGAGCATTTTACAGCATATAAGTTTGGGTCCTATTGGCTTATATAAGGGTTCAGCATCCGGGGTCCAGTTCAGGTCAAGATTAGGTCCTGAACTCAAACATCCACAGCTTCGCTCATCCCTAGTGCTGACGAGAAAGATGATCTTTTGTGCAGAGCAAAAGATCATTTCACCCGACGAACAAGCATTTTGCTAGTTCGCCGAGTGATCGGTTAAAACCATAAATTCTTGTGTTTTTCTGCAGACGAAGCATAAAGAAGAATACTGATTAGAAATTGATATAAAGCACGTCCTACTTACTGATGATCGGATCTGCTTGAGTGTGAAGAATCAGCACAGAGATGATGGTGAAGGCTGAGTACAGGCGCGGAGCCATTGCAGTCAGTATACAGGTAGCTTATAACAGACCCTTACTATTCGAACATTTATATACTTTAGAGATATTTGTATTTTCGATGAGAAGTGTTTGCTTAGGGAGCTGCTATTTTTCTTAATAACCTTCCTCTTCATTTGTCTTCTGTGTACTTTCCTAAGAATCAGCTCGAGTTTTCATTGTTTCTGCATAGTTCATAGGAACAAAAAAGTGTCCTTCAGCTGCGCACTCATAGGACTTTTCCTTGTTTTGTCACCTCTCTCTGGCAGCAAAACCCTTCAATAAATCATCCGAAAACACAACTTCCCTCTTTCTTCATCTCAGTGTACTCACAGGAATAAGCCTCTATCTTCCCCCTGTGATGTCAATCCAGCCATCTTAAACCTTGTTTGTTGCAGTTAATTATTGTTTTTGTGGTTTTGTTTTTTTCCTCCAATGATGTAAGAATCAGATTTGCAGGGGGGTGCGACAGCGAGTCAGTGCGGGAGGGGGGCCCACTGATGCCAGGGCCTATTTCAGCTGGACATGCATCTGAGGATACACTTCCAGCTGAAATACATTGCAACACAGAAACCCGCCGGCTCCCTGCTCTGCAATACACACTGCCAGCCAATCAGAGGCCGTCAGCTGATGTCAGCGTGCCCAACACGGGCTGCGCATGGCAATAACGTCATGTGTTGTCCATAGTTAGCTCGATTAAGTCAGCTGTCGGCCTCAGCGCTGCCTATGGATGACGATGATGCACGTCCTGGGAACAGAGGAAAGTAAGTAGACTCTTTTATTCCTTTTTTTTAAAAAAAAATGTGTGTGATATTGTGGCGCCCTGGACAAGCCAGGACGTCACAGGTACTACACCTACACACCCCACACCCCGGTCAGGCACACCGAAGTCAAACACAAATCCTTGTTGCCTCCCTTCAAGGGCTGATGTCCACACCAGGGGGTGGGCCAGGCGGTTGGTCCCACCCACCGAGGAGTTCACAGTCCTGGAGGCGGGAAAAGAGTTAGAGATCAGTTTTGGAGTTTGGAGAGTGAAGTGGTAAAGGAGCAGACTGACAGCGTCCGGGTGTGTGGCCCGGACGGTACAGCAAGGTTGGCAGACAGTGGTGACCGTCTGCAGGAGAGGCCTATTGGAGCAAGCCGTAAGGACCGTTGACGGGCGGTGGCCCGGCGGTACCGGACCGGTGCACAAAGAGAAGCCAGCACCAACCGGCAGGGCTTACGGACCCCGACAAGGCTAGGAGTCGCCGTTGAAATTGTCAAATCCGTTAGCGAAGGGAACCTCCGGGGTTTCCCAGCAGTCAAGTCCCGATTGAACGCAACAGTCCAAACGATACAGGGAAACACAGTCACCGCCAAGGCTACAGTTCCCAGGGCCATAGCCTGCGGGCAACAGGGGCTCCTTCAGCACCCATCCAAGCTGGGGAGTGGGTTACCGGTGGGAACCCATTGGAACCGTACACACTACACAGGTGCAGGGAAAGGCAGTCACCATCAACCTGCCGGCAGGAGAAACACTGCAGCCGGCTGTGGGACCCGTCCATCCAGCCGTTTGTTTTACCGGAGACTTTGTGTTCATCATTGGCTGCGTGAGTACCACCGTGCCGTGCGGCACAGCGCTGCCCCCGCAACCCTGCACCTCACCAGGCCCCGTAACCCGCCTGCCATCCATCCCTACCCCTCACCGGGACCCGGGACAACCAACCCCCTACCCACGGAGGGGAGAACCAACATCCAGGCTGCTCCCTGTCATTGCTCCCGGGATCCCCGTCCAGAGCAGCGGTGGTGTCACAACCTCACCACAACCGTGGGTGGCGTCACAGACAATATCCCTAAACCCAAACCTTCCCCCTTTTCACTCACGGGCGAGGAACGCCGCTGGAGTCCCCGGGATCCGGCCCACCGCTCGAGCCACCACCGAGCAGCAGCAGTAGCCGGACCCGAGCAGTGGGTGAGCGCAGCATCCCCTCCTCCGCCCGCGACAATATTATTTCAGGAAGGGGCCCAGGATAGGGGACATTATTTCAGGAAAGAGCCCAGGATACGGGACATTAGTTCAGGAAGGGGCCCAGGATGAGAGACATTATTGCAGGAAGGCGCACTGGATTGGGGACATTATTCCAGGAAGGGGCCCAGGATGAGGGACATTATTCCAGGGAGTGGCTTAGGATGGGGGACATTTTTCTAGGTATGAACCCAGGATGTGGACATTATTCCAGGAAGATGTTCAGGATGGGGGACATTATTTCAGGAAGGTGCCCAGTTGAGGGAACAATATTCCTGGGAGGGGCCCAGAATAAGGGACATTAATCCAGGAAGGGGCCCAGAATAAAATACATTATTCCAGGAAGGGGCCCCGGATGAGGGATATTATTCCAGGAAAAGGCACAGGATGGGAGACATTATTCCAGGAAGGGGCACAGGATGGGAATATTATTCTAGGAAGAGGCACAGGATGAGGGACATTATTTCAGGAAGATGCTCAGGATAAGGGACATTTTAAAAATAAGACCCTCAGGATTTGAGACTTTATTACAGGATGGTGCCCAGCACAGGTGGACATTATTACTGGACGGAGCCCAGGATGGATGCATTATAACAGATGTAGCCAGTATGGGGATATTTTAACAGGAAGGGGGGCATTATTAAAGTAAGGAGGCAGAATGAGGGACACTAATATAGATTAGGAGCCAGGATGTGGACATTATTACAGAACAAAGGCAGGATGGGGGGCATTATTAAAGGAAAGGGCCCAGGATGTGGGACTTTATTACATAGGGGCAGGGCTAAATGAGGGATGAGTTGTAGTTTTAAATGACACCATTTACTTTACCAAACAAATTCCTCCATAAATTCCAAAGGATCTGAAATGATGACCAAATGCAAAACCAACATTGATTTTTGGGTTTTGATTTTACGGTGACCACTGTGTTTTAAAATTTACCTGTTAACATGATTCTTTATGTAAGTGTGTTTACAGTGATATCGAACTTGAATTCATTAAAAAAAATAATAATTAAGTAGTAAAAAAAGAATGGAATTTTGGGGAAAAAAATAATTAAATAATTAGGATTTGTAGCTCCCTTTTTGGAGATCCATAGATTTATTTTTCTGTCAATGGAGCTGATTTAGGTCTTCGTTTTCACTTAGTGAGCTGATGTTTATATTCACACAAATTTTTGTTAATTGCACGTTTTGATTGCCTTTTACTGCTTTTTTTAGGAGTTCCTTAATGGCCAAAATTATACAACTTTGCTATTTCATATTTTTTCATCTTTACAGCATTTAACATAGTGGCTTATTAATTTTATTTTTTTATAGATCCAACTTTCATAGAAGCAGAGATGCTAAATGTGGCTATTTAAAAAAAATAAATATATATATATATATATTAAAAAAAAAATATATGCAGTCAGGGCCAGAAATATTTGGACAGTGACACAAGTTTTGTTATTTTAGCTGTTTACAAAAACATGTTCAGAAATACAATTATATATAATATGGGCTGAAAGTGCACACTCCCAGCTGCAATATGAGAGTTTTCACATCCAAATCGGAGAAAGGGTTTAGGAATCATAGCTCTGTAATGCATAGCCTCCTCTTTTTCAAGGGACCAAAAGTAATTGGACAAGGGACTGTAAGGGCTGCAATTAACTCTGAAGGTGTCTCCCTCGTTAACCTGTAATCAATGAAGTAGTTAAAAGGTCTGGGGTTGATTACAGGTGTGTGGTTTTGCATTTGGAAGCTGTTGCTGTGACCAGACAACATGCGGTCTAAGGAACTCTCAATTGAGGTGAAGCAGAACATCCTGAGGCTGAAAAAAAAGAAAAAATCCATCAGAGAGATAGCAGACATGCTTGGAGTAGCAAAATCAACAGTCTGGTACATTCTGAGAAAAAAGGAATTGACTGGTGAGCTTGGGAACTCAAAAAGGCCTGGGCGTCCACGGATGACAACAGTGGTGGATGATCGCCGCATACTTTTTTTGGTGAAGAAGAACCCATTCACAACATCAACTGAAGTCCAGAACACTCTCAGTGAAGTAGGTGTATCTGTCTCTAAGTCAACAGTAAAGAGAAGACTCCATGAAAGTAAATACAAAGGGTTCACATCTAGATGCAAACCATTCATCAATTCCAAAAATAGACAGGCCAGAGTTAAATTTGCTGAAAAACACCTCATGAAGCCAGCTCAGTTCTGGAAAAGTATTCTATGGACAGATGAGACAAAGATCAACCTGTACCAGAATGATGGGAAGAAAAAAGTTTGGAGAAGAAAGGGAACGGCACATGATCCAAGGCACACCACATCCTCTGTAAAACATGGTGGAGGCAACGTGATGGCATGGGCATGCATGGCTTTCAATGGCACTGGGTCACTTGTGTTTATTGATGACATAACAGCAGACAAGAGTAGCCGGATGAATTCTGAAGTGTACCGGGATATACTTTCAGCCCAGATTCAGCCAAATGCCGCAAAGTTGATCGGACGGCGCTTCATAGTACAGATGGACAATGACCCCAAGCATACAGCCAAAGCTACCCAGGAGTTCATGAGTGCAAAAAAGTGGAACATTCTGCAATGGCCAAGTCAATCACCAGATCTTAACCCAATTGAGCATGCATTTCACTTGCTCAAATCCAGACTTAAGACGGAAAGACCCACAAACAAGCAAGACCTGAAGGCTGCGGCTGTAAAGGCCTGGCAAAGCATTAAGAAGGAGGAAACCCAGCGTTTGGTGATGTCCATGGGTTCCAGACTTAAGGCAGTGATTGCCTCCAAAGGATTCGCAACAAAATATTGAAAATAAAAATATTTTGTTTGGGTTTGGTTTATTTGTCCAATTACTTTTGACCTCCTAAAATGTGGAGTGTTTGTAAAGAAATGTGTACAATTCCTACAATTTCTATCAGATATTTTTGATCAAATCTTCAAATTAAACGTTACAATCTGCACTTGAATTCTGTTGTAGAGGTTTCATTTCAAATCCAATGTGGTGGCATGCAGAGCCCAACTCGCCAAAATTATGTCACTGTCCAAATATTTCTGGACCTAACTGTATGTATATATATATATATATATATATATATATATATATGCAGTGTAGTGTAGGCTCCAGCAAAGGAGGTTGCCATGAAGGGGCACTGGACTGGTATTACAATGGCTATTATAATATTCTAAATATCCCCATTTATGTTGTAAGGTAGTATTTATTTTGTTTTTTCACAGTGTGCAGCTGGAATTTTTTCTCATATATATATATATATATATATATATATATATATATATATATATATATATGTATATATAATTTTTTTTGTTATACTGTATATAACATTATAATAATTATATATATAATTTTTAAAAAAATCTTTTTACGTTTTATTCCATCTTTTGGATCTAAATCTGTGGTCGCTTCTTCAATACACAGTTGTGCTCAAAAGTTTACATACCCCTGCAGATTTTTTGCTTTCTTGGTCTTTTTTCAGAGAATATGAATGATAACACAAAGTCTTTTTTTTCCCCTCATGGTCAATGGTTGGGTGAAGCCTTTTTTTGTCAAATTACTGTGTTTTCTCTTTTTAAATCATAATGACAAGCAAAAACATCCAAATAACCCTGATCAAAAGTTCACATACCCCAATTCTTTGGATATCTTTTTGTATCCCTTTCATGTTTTATACAGTTCAACTATCTTTGCCCATAGAACCAATGACAATTCTATTGCTTATTCCATGACTCACAATCCATAAATGTCAGTGGCTGGATGAAAGATGCAAGAGTCTGTCTGGATCCCAGAAACTCACTCAGCTTTTATGCACACACACTGATTACAAGCAAACAGGTCACAAGTGAGGATGTTACCTTTATTAGCCATTCAAATCTATTTGTGTCAGCTTCTGTGTAGCTTATCAGGCCAAAATCACTAGGGTGTGTGAACTTTTGATCCATTTGGCCATTTGGATGTTTTTAGTTGTCATTATGATATAAAAAGAGAAAACACAGTAGATGACAATAAATGGCTTCACCCAACAACTAACAATGAGTGGAAAAAAGTTTTTGTGTGATCATTCATATTTCCTGAAAAAAAAGGCCAAGAAAGCAAAAAATCTGCAAGGTGTGTAAACTTTTGAGTACAACTGTACAAAAATATTAATTCAATATGTGGAGTAAACAACCTTTCGAAACAAGCTGGGCTTCACAGTAGTAGCAGCCATAGGCCTTTAGCCATCGGCACCCCTCGAGCGTGTCATTTAAATGCTGCAATCTGTTATTGACAAGACCATTTGAATGGTTAAATACCGTAGTAGTGATCAGGGTTCCCTCTGGTTGCTGCTGCTACAGGCATATGTTGGCTTTATAACACAACTGATATCTGCCGGGACCTAACATCCTATGCCAGGAAGCGGTTAGTGGTGCCTTCAGGCAAATGGACTAGTTTACTTCAACAGGGATAAACTACACAAACTTCAGCTCTCGATGGCGCTTTTAGCCTGACACTTACTATATGATCTGAGGTAGTGCACCTTGATAGAGAGTGCTTGTTAAAAATATATCCTTTAAATATATTTTTCTTCAAATACGTGATAAGCGCAGGAAAGACAAAACTTCAAAAAATGTAGAAAAATAAATAGATGTATTTTATATCTAATAAATTGGTTGCCAAAATTCAGTTACAGAAAGGAGAAAAATAATATTCTTTGTTAGCTTACGTAAAGAGTTGATAATTAGTCCATACTAATCAATAGAAATCTTCATCCATCTTTCCTGAGTTCTTGAATGGAGTCATGCTGGAGACTTGGCCAGCATATGTTACTTCTTGGAGGGGCTGGATGGATCCTGCTCAGTTGGCGACATGTGCAAGAGTGAGAGCCCCTCTCCCTCCGTGCCATGTTATATATGGCAGCTGTCCAAACAATATAGGGAAATTCTGCTGGACGCATGTTACATGATGTAATCCTCTAACAGTATCTGGAAAGTTCCAGATAGTGTGATATAAATACCATACTATGTCAGCATTTATCTATATTCAATACAGATACCTTAATATTTATTCCTTATAAGAACTGTTATCAATAAGCTATGCCCTCCAATATAGACAGAATTGTGAACAATTATAATATGTCCCATTATAAAGTGTTTGATAACTAGATGTATTCATTTTAATGTTTTTACAGTGCTGCTCACCCCCACTTTCTAGCTAGCTATGGTGCTGATGTTTCTCTTGAAGCTTCTTTCTTATCTTGTTTTTTGTGCTTTCTGCATGTGTCTAAGGCGGCTTCACACTACGTTTTTTTAACATCCGTCATGAACGTTTTTTTAACGCAAAAACGGATCCAGTGCAAATGCGTTTTCATTTCAATGCATTTGCAATGAACTCGCGTCCGTCAACATGTGTTCACCTGCGTTTGCGTGCGTTATAGTGAGGATCCAGTGACTTGCAGTTTTTTAACATTTTTCAAAAACGCTACTTGTAGCGTTTTTGAGCTGCGTCCAAATACTGCAAATTGCTGGATCCTGACTAAGGAGCATGCAAACGCATGTGAACGCTGGCATGCTGATAGACAGGATCCTGCTTGCTCTACTGAGCATGCCCAAAAACCAGCCTCGGGTGATCAGTCCCTCTCTCCACTTCTCTCCACCTCCCTCTCCCTCTCTCTCCACTCTCCCCTGCCTGAGAGCGAAGGACGCTCGTAACGAAGGTAAACATCAGGTAACTGCGGTCTTAGTTCTCCGATGTTTATCTTGGTTACGTGTGCAGGGAGCAGCAGCCCTGCTCCTAGCAGCTGCAGACGCTCGTAACCAATGTAAATATCGGGTAACCGCGGTCTTAGTTCTCCGATGTTTATCTTGGTTACGTGTGCAGGGAGCAGCAGCCCTGCTCCTAGCAGCTGCAGACGCTCGTAACCAATGTAAATATCGGGTAACCGCGGTCTTAGTTATCCGATGTTTATCTTGGTTACGTGTGCAGGGAGCAGCAGCCCTGCTTCTAGCAGCTGCAGATGCTGGTAACCAATGTAAATATCGGGTAACCGCGGTATTAGTTACCCGATGTTTATCTTGGTTACGTGTGCAGGGAGCCGGCTCCTAGCAGCTGCAGACGCTCATAACCAATGTAAATATCGTGTGAGCAAGGATGGTTGACCTTAGGGAGATCAACATCCACCACTGCGGAGACACCATCACGTGTTTCTCAACGCAGTGATTCTAGAGCAATGCCCCCTGGGAAATATTCAAAGCAAGAAGGCCTGCGGAGACACCATCACATGTTTCTCAACGCTGGCAGGAAACTAGCCAGGTCTGTTCCTTCTCGGTGAAAGACCTGGCTAGTTTCCTGCCAGCGTTGAGAAACATGTGATGGTGTCTCCGCAGGCCTTCTTGCTTTCAATGTAAATATCGGGTATCCAAGCAAGGTACCCGATGTTTACCTTGGTTACGACCCTCCACAGCTGTTAGATGTCGGCTCCCAGTCTTTCACGTTCAGTTCCCCTCACTCCCGGTCACATGACTCCAATGCCCGCCCATAAACTTAAAGTGACAGGATCCTGCAAAATAACACATGCGTTTGCATGCGTTTTTTTGTTGTAAAAACAGGATCCGCTTTTGCAGCAAAAAAACGTTCATGACGCATGTTATAAAAACGTAGTGTGAAAGCAGCCTAACCTCTTCTGCCAACAAAACAGGATCCTCATGCTCTTTGCACACTACCAAAAGGTCATAGACGTGCTCATGGCACAGAATTCAAGCTGCAGTCTGACTAAGCCTTGGAGCTAACACATCAGCACATAATTCTTAAAAAACACAGGGAATAATGATCGCTTTTCATAAATGACACACCAAGTTTCACCACTACTACTTAGTCACACCCTGCACTTGGTAATTCTTAACCCAATGCACATCTACCATGTCTTACATAGGTTGCGAAGTCACCATTAATTGTATGTGTCGCAACCTTGCATCTGTATATAACTATTGGCAATAGAAAAGCAGCAATATGAAATTGTAAAACTAACCTATCTCGGAAGGAAATAGTACTAAAAATTACCCAAAATTAGGCGGTCTAGTGACTTTAATTAACCACACTGTCCTTTAAAATTTCCTATAAGATTATTGCCTCTTTTTTTAAAGGGATGCTGCCAGATGATTCATGTTGTCCAAACCACGGAGAATGGACATCAGCGACCGGCTCCTGCGTTACAAGCATTTGTGTTTGACTTTGAAATGTTGTGACATTTCGGTGAAAAACAAAATTGAAAGTGCATCCATGGATGAAATGTGTTAGGGTCGCCGAGGAGTGGTGGGCGTCCAGGAGTGGATCCACTGAGCTGTACAGCGGACTCCCCTGGAGGGGCTAATCTCGAGTTAACCCCTATACAGGGACTATTGGGTGCAGTGGGACCTAAAAGCATGACTGCCAGGACCAGTAGTATCGGCTCAGATGTAATGGCATAGACAGACGTAGCCACCGGACATGGCAGTATGGAGGTGGTGGCTCAGACGTGGTAGCAACGGAGGAGGCAGTTGAGACGTGGCAGCATGGAGGTGGTAACTCAAACATGGCAGCATGAAGGAGGTGGTAGCAGCTGGTTCTAGGAACAGACACAGATTAGCGTGTACAAATACCTGGTACTAGGACAGGTGACGCAGGACTAAATACAGTAACGGGTACAGGACCTGAGAACCACCCTGTTTCCCCGAAAATAAGACACTGTCTTATATTTGTTTTTGCCCCGAAAAAAGCACTAGGTCTTATTTTCAGGGGTTGTCTTATTCTCAGGGAAACATGGTTTGGGGTGAGTTTACCCCCCACAAAAAGTAGGACCCCCCTTCTTCCCAGGATCATCATACTTATCAGCCCCAGGTGTCTATATGGCTCCCAGATATCCCAGCATGTCGCTCTCCCCTACATCTGGCCGACACACATACATCAGATCACACTCACACATCAGATAGCATACACTCATATACGCGTACACACACACATCAGATCCCATATCATTCCTCCCTGGGATCTCTGTGCTGCACGCCTCCTCTACATCTGGCTGACACACATACAGCAGATCCCACTCACACATCAGATAGCATACAACACACATATCAGATAGCACGCACACACACACACACACACACACACACACACAACTTTCACATCATTCTTCCCTGTGACCTCTGGTGCGCGCTCCAGGCACGCCATCCTCCCCTGCATCCTGCCGACACTCACACATCCGATCGCATACACTCACACATCCGATCGCATACACTCACAATATCGCACATATCTGTACAATCGCGCGTACACACTCACAACATTCGGAGATATCACATGCTTCCGGCCAAGTGATCGTCCCACAGGTCCTGGAAGATACACTGCATAGCATCGCAAGCGATATCGCTGAATGTGGTGAGTGAGTGGATGCGATCTGTAGTGTGTGTGCGTGCGCGTTCTCATGTGTGTGTTCTCGTGTGTGTATGTGATCTGATGAGTGTGTGTGTCGGTGTGCGTTCCACCGCAGGACCTTGATGCGCTCACTTGCTCCCAGTCGGCGTCTGGTGAGTATGATCGTGGGGTCTTCTATCTTCTTTCTTCTGTCCTTTGGGGGAGCACGCTGTCTATAATGAAGTGTCCTGCAGTATCTTTAACTTTTGTTTACTGCTGCAAGGACACTTCATTATTGACCGCAGCTAGGACTTATTTTCGGGGGATGTCTTATATTTAAGCCTCCCTGAAAAATCCTGCTAGGTCTTATTTTCGGGGGAGATCTTATTTTCAGGGAAACATGGTAGCAATGCACTATGGATAGGCAATGTTGCTCAGGCACTGCCCCTAAAGGAAGAGTGCCTTAAATACCTTCAGGGTGATAGCTGACCTTAAGGGTCACTTCCAGGTAATAGGATGGTGCCGATTTGAGATAGGGATGTGGCCGCGAGCACACCCTTCAGGCACTCCGAGACGACTTGCGTGTGACCTAGAAGCAGAAGGAGGCTGCAGCAGGTCCCGGGGCAGGAACAGGACGTATGGGCCTACCGAGCAGGTGATGAGAACGGCGCACCCACAAAGGCCTGAAAGTGGAAGCATGCGGGGGCGCCACGCCGGGACCAGGCGCTACAAATGACAAGCCCAAGAGGCATGCCTTGTACCTGGGTCAGCATTCAACTATATTTTTCTCTGCAACTTTGAAATTGATATATGTAATAAGGGAGCTTGTGCATTAGGTTCAGACAACATGAATCAATTGACATTCCCTTTTAAAGTCAGAAAGTCGAGAACATTCTATTTGTAACCAAGGAAATTGTTCAGCAACAATATCCTGATTCATGATCTTGGGTGATATTTCACAATAAAGTGTTATCAGCAGTAGGCTTTCTGAATCTGTGTATGTATTTCCCTTCCTCCTTAGTAATCAAACGTTCATTTCCTTCTCAGTAGCTGTATGCGTAAAGTAAATATGAAAACAATTTGTATTAAGTACCTCTACAAATTGATGCATTTCATCTAGATTGCCATTCCACACAAAAGAACGCATTGTCGATACATTGTTGTAAACATGACATATATGTTAATTAGTTCACAGGGATTGAAAGCCGACAACTTCCAATAGCCAAGTTGGAAGCATTCATATGAAGGGGTCCAAGATGCCCCCATCGCGGTTCCTGCCACCTGCAGATGGTATTGACCATCAAAGTAAAAACAATTGTGAATGTCCACAAATGCCAACATTTAATCAATTCCACAATTCTGCCTGTCAGGTATCAGGATACCAGTGTGCTGACATGGCAGCTAGTGAAAGTCTGAATGTTTTGCTATATTTGTATTGCAGTGAAGCTTGTGACTAAGGGGTACTTTGCACGTTGCGACATCGCTACTGCGATATCGTCGGGGTCAAATCGAAAGTGACGCACATCCGGCGCCGGTAACGACGTCGCAACGTGTAAAGCCTAGATGCACCGATAAACGATCGCAAAAGCGTCGTAAATCAGTGATCATAATGTCGCACCAATAGGAGATACAATATTGTTCCTCGTTCCTGCGGCAGCAGACATCGCTGTGTGTGAAGCCGCAGGAGCGAGGAACATCTCCTTACCTGCCTCCACCGGCTATGCGGAAGGAAGGAGGTGGGCGGGATGTTTCCGTCCCGCTCATCTCCGCCCCTCTACTTCTATTGGCCGCCTGCCGTGTGACGTCGCTGTGACGCCGCACGAGCCGCCCTCTTAGGAAGGAGGCGGGTTGCCGGCCAGAGCGACGTCGCAGGGCAGGTAAGGGCGTGTGAAGCTGCCGTAGCGATAATGTTTGATACGGCAGCTATCACAAGATATCACATGTGCGACGGGAGCGGGTACTATCGCACTCGACATCGCTAGCCGATGCTAGTGATGTCGCAACGTGCAAAGTACCCCTTAGATTTATAGGAGACCATCAGTTTTACAATCCACTGCCATATTACAGAATCCAGAAGGAAAGAAGTTGGATATAAAAGAATACTAATTAGGCTTGAGGTAACTCCAGATGAAATGCTACTGGGTTAATGATGGTGGTTATTTTATAGGGACCAATAAACCTAGACCCCAGCTTCGAGGAAGGAATTTTCAACTTTATGTTCCTGGTAGACAACCACACACATAGTCATTCACACGCAAGTTCGGACCAGACAGGCGTTTTTTGTCAGCCATACTTTTGTATCTGTCTCTTATAAGCGTCAAATTACTCTGAACCCCTTGCCATACAGAAGAGAGCGATGAGGAAAATGCTGCTCCTCAGGAACTCTCGGAGCTCCCCACCACTAAAGGTAGAAGTGCTCCAGAGACCTATTCCACATTTCTCTTCTGTTTTTATTGTGTGATTACTATTAATTATTAGTAATATTGTTAGTTTGTATACTGTTGAGTATATAAATGCTTAGGATGGTACCAATGCCTTGCATGAAATAGCCTGGTGTAGTACTAGAAAAGCCAAGCCAACACATCTGAAGAGCCATCTGTTGTATGTACTTCATATTGATCGTCTTCTGGAGGAGCCTTTTTTTTATTGTTTTGCAGGTATACTTAGGCCATTGTTGTGCTGAAAGAGGAAATTCTTCTTGAGCGTCAGATTTTTAGTAGAGGCCTGAAAGCCAGCCCCAAAGCATAATTCTGCTTCCACCATGCTTCACTTTGGGTATAGTGACTTTTGATAATGTGCATTGCTGGCTTTGCACCAAACATACCTTTTGGAGTTATGGTGATAAAGTTCAATCTTGGTCTTTCCAAACCATAACATGTTTTCACCCATTCTTTTAGCAGATATGATGAATATTTTGGCAAAACATTACGGAGCTTGAATGTTTTTCTTTGTAAGAAAAGTCTTCTGTTTTGCCACCCTACCTCACAACCAGACAAATGAAGAATACATATACTATTGTCATATGCAGAAAGTCCTGCAGCTCCTTCAATGTTGCCATAGGCTCTTGTCGGTCTCCTGAACCAATTTTTTTCTTGTCTTTTCATCAATTTTTGAGAGATGTCCAGATTTAGGTTATGCCAAACTTAAGCCACTTCTTGATGACACCTACAAAGTGCTCCACACTAGAATTTTTTTTGTACCCTTCCTCAGATTGATAGCTTTCAATAATAAGATCCCTTTGCTGAGTTGTCAGCTGTTTACAGATCATGGCTTGTGCTCTAAAATGCAACTAAGAAAATGTCAGGAAAATCCTACTAGAACAACTAAACTTTTTATTTTGGGTTGATCATTGTAAATGATGGCAGCAGTGAACTATGTAACATGAGTGTAAGTGTGAGTGGCTAATTCTAAAAACAACGACATCCCCAATTATGAGGGTGTTCACACTTATGCAACAACATTATCTTAGTTTTGTTATTTTTATTTCCCCCTCCAAATAATTTCAGCTTGTTTCTGTCACGGGTGTGTCACGAGTGACAGACAGTCATTTTTTTTCTGGCTACAGAAGGTCACAGCATTTGGCTGCGCAAAATTCTCCCTGACTATCTATTGTTCCTGCTGTCAGTATTCATTGGTATAGGTAGCTTTCCTGCTGCGTTTTCATCTCTTCCCCTTTAGTACCCAGTGGAACTCACCATTCATCCAGCTGCTGATCATTAGTATTCTCTTGGTGCTTAAATACTTCCCTGGACTGATGCTGGTGATATTATTTAGTTCTTTCTAGCTCTGGTTGCAAGCAGGTGGCTTACTCTCATCTGTAGTATTGTTGCTGAAGTTTGCTGAACTCCTGCCTGTGTCATCTGTCGATAAGTAGTACATGCATTTTCCCCCTGTGTGTCCCCCTTGTGTCTTCCTTTAGCATTTAGTAGGGTTGACGGAGAGCTCATCCCATGCATTCCCTATTTAGGGTCCAGCACTAGGGACACCTAGGGTCAGGTATCCGGCTTGGCGCATAGGTGTGGAACCTATCTAGGGTGGTGAGGGACCCCAGGGACCAGCAATAGGTTTGGTCAGGGCCCAGGGTCACCATCTCCCTCTTCGTTAGATGCAGGGGTCCACTTCCCTTACCTTTCGATGCTTGCTTGGTACTTCTACATACGTAGTGTGAAGGTTTCTCATTGGATTTGTACAGATTATGGGCGACATTAAAGGTTGAGATCTCAGATGATTCTTCTTGGTATGATTATTTTTTACAAAAACCTGTCAGATTAACAGAAGTGCATAGACCTGAACCTCATTATTTGTCTGTGTACTGACCAGGAGATCACTTTAATTTTTGGGAGAAGGTGAGGGACTGATGTTTCATCCTCTTTAGTGAGAATCTCTTGCCTCCGCCCTGTGATAGTTTGCGTTAGTCTGTGATACTTGGTGTTTTTCTTGGAAGTCTGTCTGTGTGTCCAAAATGAGTGGTGCTTAGACTTTCTATTTGTCTTAGTTGTTCCCTTCTAGTACATGTATAAACATTCACAGCAAATACAATAATCTGTCTGCAAAGAGCATGGAAGAGAAATTACGAGGAATACTGTGCCATCTTCTCAGCGTCTCTATGACATCTCCTTGTGATCTTACGTTCCAGCATCTTTCATGTGATCGTTTATCATACTGCACGTCTCACTCCAATATTTTACATGTGACCCTCTAATCCAGAGGTGGGGAACCTCCGGCCTGCGGGTCGTTTGCGGCCCGCTATTACTTTTTCTGCGGTCCCGGGAACTTTTACCGGCCCTTTAAATCCGAGTGCATGATGCGAGGAAGCGCATGCACTCTGGGTAGATGCTAGAATGTACAGGCTTCTTCCAGATCCTGATTGCAGCCCGTACATTGTAACAGACTTACTACTGAAGACGCTAGAATGTATGTGCTCTTTTTGGTACCTGACTATGTGACGCCCTGGACTAGCCAGGGGGTCACAGATAGGCCCCTGCACAACACCTTTTTCCCCCCAAAAAGGTTCCACCAGTCAACCAAAACCCTGAGTCACCCCTATCTGTCCCAGACATCCACACCCGGGGGCGGGGTCAGGCGGTTGGCCACGCCCACCCAAGAGGATTGATGGGCAGGGGCGGGGAAAACAAACGGTAGTTGCAGATCGTGTTAGGGAGAGGAAAGGAGAGGAGGTAGCTGAGCGAGCTGTGAACTAAATCTGTCAGGGCCTAGGTGGCAGCCTAGGGACCCTGTGGCCAGGAGACAGACGGTGGTGGCCGTCTGCAGGAGGCCGGGAGTAGAACCGGCGAAACCGTCAAGGCACCGGGACAGGGCCGTAGCCCGCCGGTACCAAATCGGGGAGTCAAACCGAAACCGGAGCACCAAAGAAGGGTACTCAGACCCCGTACGAGGCCCAGAAGCAACTGGACCGAGTCAAATCAACTGATTGCGGCTTGGACTTGAGGTCCACTCCCACCCAAAGTCCCAATAGACGGCAACAGCCCACCGAGGGGGATAGGAAGCCATCGCCCAGGCACCGCAATCCCACGGGCCAGCGCCTGCGGGCAAGAGGGCTCCTCTGGCACCCACAAGTCGGGGAGCGGACTACCGTTGTTCAGACATAAGTAGTCATACAGTCAAGGAGGTGCAGGGAAAAGACGACACCACCAACTCGAGTAGGGGGAATCACGCAGTCGGCTGCGGGCACCGACCACCATCCCGTTTTTGGTTTACCAATGAGTCCGGTGTGTTTCTTCTGAGTGAGTACACCAGTGCCCTCAGGCACAGCGCCGCGCTACGCCGCCCTGCCCTGCATCCCTCCGGCAGCTCCACCATCATCACCCCAGCGGGCCCAGGGACTCAAACCCCCTACCCACGGAGGGGTCAACACCTAGCTGCGCCACAACACCGCCACCCGGGAACCCCCACCATCACCAGCAGCGGTGGTGCCAACTATCACCACGACCCGTGGGTGGCGTCATGAACAATCTGAAAAGCGGCCCCAGCCGCGCACCCAGCCGATCACCAAAACAAAACCCCCTTTTCAGAGTGACGTGACCCCCCCGGGTCCGGGGACGCTCGAGCCACCGACACACACCCAAGCACGGACCCGAGCTGCTCGGTGGCCGCAGCCGAGCCCCAGGGCGGTACAACTGCAGCCCGTACATTCTAGGCTCAACCCTGGCCTGTGCTAGCATTCTCATGGCTTACCGTGTGGGTGGGGTAAGCAGCGCTGCACTCCTGTCACAGAAGGAGAGGTGCAGTAGATATACCTGCTTCCCGGACCTGTGCTGTGTGACTCCTCCCCCCAGTACTGTGAGTCCGCAACCCATCGCTGCCCCCTCCCGTTCAGTGCTTTGTATCACCTAGTATTGTGTGTACCCCCCAAGTGCTGTGTGTACCCCTAGTACTGTGTGTACACCCAATTATTGTGTGCCCCCTCAGTGCTGTGTAACGCATGCTGCCTCCTAGTGCTGTCAATGCTGACACGTAGTGCTCTCCGTGCTGCCTCCTAGTGCTCTCCATGCTGCCTCCTAGTGCTGTCCATGCTGCCACCTAGTGCTGTCCGTTGTGCCACTTAGTGCTGTCAGTGCTGCCACCTAGTGTTGTCCATGCTGCCACCTAATGCTCTCTGTGCTGCCTCCTAGTGCTGTCTGTGCTGCCTCCAAGTGCTGTCCATGGTGCCACCTAATGCTGTCCATAGCGCCACCTAGTGCTATCCGTGCTGCCAACTAGTGCTGTCCGTGCTGCCACCTAGTGCTGTTTGTGCTGCCACCTGGTGCTGTCTTTGCCGCCGCCAGTGTTGTCCATGCTCCAGCATCTCCTGTGATGTATACACCTCTCCTGTGATGTATATGCCCCCAGTCCCTCCTGTGATGTGTACGCTCCAGCCTCTCCTGGGATGTATACGCCCCAGCCCCTCCTGTGATGTGTATGCCCCAGCTTCTCCTGTGATGTATACTCCCCAGCTTCTCCTGTGATGTATATGCCCCAGTCTCTCCTGGGATGTATATACCTCAGCCTCTCCTGGGATGTATATCCCCCAGCCTTTCCTGGGATGTATATGCCCCAGCCTCTCCTGGGGGGGCCACAGAGAACAACACCAACACACCCCACACTCCCGGTCATGCACACCGAAGTCAGACTAAAACCCTTGTTGCCTTCCTCCAGGGGCTGATGTCCACACCAGGGGGCGGAGCCAGGCAGTTGGTCTCCGCCCACCGAGGAGTTCACAGTCCTGGAGGCAGGAAAAAGCGGAGAGTTAGGCTCGGGCAGAGCTCGAGTGCAGATCAGCTAGGGAAGTGAAAGGGGAAGGAAGGAGAGTGGCAGCTGAGCAGATTGAAGTTGGTCCGGGTGTGTGGCCCGGACGGAGCAGCAAGGTTGGCAGACAGTGGTGACCGTCTGCAGGAGTGGCCGATTGGAGCAGACCGTAAGGACCGTGGACGGGCGGTGGCCCGGCGGTACCGGACCGGTACGCAAAGAGAAGCCAGCACCAACCGGCAGGGGCTTACGGACCCCGGCAAGGCTAGGAGTCGCCGTGAATTTGCCAAATCCGTTAGCGAAGGGAACCTCCTGGGTTTCCCAGCAGCCAAGTCCCGACAGAGGGCAACCGTCCAACCAAGAGAGGGAAACACAGCCACCGCCAAGGCTACCGTTCCCAGGGCCAGAGCCTGCGGGCAAAAGGGGCTCCTCCGGCCCATATCCAAGCCGGGGAGTGGGTTACCGGTGGGAACCCATCGGAACTAAAAACTACACAGGTGCAGGGAAAGGCAGTCACCATCAACCTGCCGGGAGAAACAACCGCAGCCGTCTGTGGGACCCGTCCATCCAGCCGTGTGTTTTACCGAGAACTGAGTCCTCATCATTGGCTGAGTGAGTACCACCGTGCCGTGCGGCACAGCGCTGCCCCCGCGACCCTGCACCTCATCAGGCCCCGCAACCCGCCTGCCATCCATCATCCCTACCACCTCATCGGGCCCCGGGACAACCAATCCCCCTACCCACGGAGGGGAGAACTAACATCAAAGCTGCTCCCTGTCACCGCTCCCGGGATCCCCGTCCAGAGCAGCGGTGGTGTCACCAATATCACCACGACCGTGGGTGGCGTCACGGACAATATCTAAAATCCCCACAATCAATACCCCCTTTTCACTCACGGGCGAGAAGCGCCGCTCGAGTCCCCGGGATCCGGCCCCCCGCTCGAGCCACCACCGAGCAGCAGCAGCAGCAGCGGCCGGACCCGAGCAGTGGGAGAGCGCAGCGTCACCTCCTCCGCCCGCGACAAGTTGGCGTCACGAACAGGATCCTACCGTTCTACCGACTGGTAGAGGTGCGCCTTGTGTGTGACCGCCGGAGGTGTCCGGCCGAAAAATTTGTGAAGCCACCATCTTTGGCGCAAAAAATTCCCGCTCGAGCGTCTGCTCGAGTAGTATAGGCGCGAAGGCCAAAACCCCGCCCCTGGAGAGGAGGAGCCGGAAAGAGACTAAGGGGGACGAAATGGCGGCTGGCCGCATGTGAGCGCGGCTATAAAAGCAGGGACGCCAGGACCCTGCGGCCATCTTGTTCCTGGGAGAGGCCGCCAGCAAGATGTATATGCCGTCCCGTAGCACCGTAGCCCCCGCGCCTGGAACCGCGGCGTGGGTGGAGATCCGGACCGCGCAGCTCCAACAACGGCTGCAGGTTAAGATGCAGCTCCTCCTGGAGGAGTGGGAGGCCGACATGGCGGAGGTCATAGCGATTGTGCGGAGACGTGAGGAGGAAGTTACGGAAGGGAGAGTGAGTGACCCACGCCCCGGTACCCCTAGTGGGTCGGTCATCGTGGCTGCGGGACCCGGTCTGAACCCGCTCGCCCTGCTACTTCCCTCGCTATCCGTCTCGGCTGCCGTGACCCCGCCACTAGGCTCGCTACCCCCGCAATCGGTAGTGGTACCCCGCATGTCCGCCCAGGCGGACCGACCTGTAGTCGGAGCCCGTGACCATCCGGAAGTGCTGCCTTGGAAAGTACAGAAGCCCGAGCCGGAGGCATGTACAGAGACTTCCCCCGAGCCGGAGCCGACAGGCTGCTCCGTGCAGAAGGCCCAGCGGAAGAATGCCCCTGTGCCCATCCCCCACACCTCGGCTGAGGTTGCGCCGGGTTGCCGCTGCAAAGCAGCACCCCAGACCAAGTCACCGCGGAACCTTGCACCCAGATCACCAGTACTGGGCAGTGTCCAAAAGGTCTCGCGGGGCCCGACCCGTGCGCCGGAGCTCGCAGCAGCACCGTACTGGGATAGGGAGCCGACGCCGCTGGGCCCAGAGATCGCAGAATGGGAGAAGAAGAAGGCAGAGATGGTGGCTCGTACAATCAGGGAGAAGGAGAGCCTGAGGCAAGCGACCTTCCACGTCCGGGGCCCCCTGTATGAAGGGCAGGTGAGGCGGTTTGATGTCCGCCGGGGCTATGCCTTTATCTATGAACCGGGCCTGGAGGCCGAAGTCTTCGTAGCCCGGCGGGACGTTAACGCCCACCTGCCAGAAGAGCACCCAGGCCGCAACCTGATGCCAGGGGACCTGGTACAGTTCACCCGGCACTGCGGGGAGCGGGGGTGGTTTGCGCTGGATGCGAAGTTGAGGGGCAGCCAAGAGGCCCGTGTGTGCACCGCGCCCCCTCCCCCAAGTGATGCCGAAGACTTCGAGTAATGGCAGCGGACCCCCGTTGCAATTGTCCCCATTGGGACCACCAGTGTGTGTCTGTTAAAAGTACCGTTTGCAAGTTTTGAAAATGAAAAAGATGATTACCGTGAAGTTACCTGATTGACAACCTTGATTTGAACCGGTCGTTGCCGGCAACTGGTCCCCGTTGGGACCCCCTTTCAAAATTATGCATAGAAACTACTACGGACAAGCCCGAGAACTAGCAGGGCAACCACAAACTTGTGGCATGTAAATAAAAATCTTTTTGTTGGCTTTTACCGTTACCGCCTCCGGAGAGGCAGACTGGAGGAAGGGCCGGCAGTGGAGTAGTCTGGGGCCCAGCCACCACCGGAACGGGTGGCAATCCTCTGGGGGTTTCGAGGGTTCCCCATGGACGTGGGTCCCCTGAAAAGGACAGAACCCGCTCGGGTAACTTGTGCTGGACTGGGGTCAAGGGGTGCTGCCCATTTGCTTAGGGGCAGCATCAGGGCCAGGTTACTTGGGTGGGAGAGAGCGGAAGCCGTTACCATTTAGTAACGTTTAAGTAAGAGTACCTCCCGATGTGGGAAGATGTTATTATAATTGTTATATGTTTACCGTTTTTCTATTTTTCAGTTTGTGAAAATAAAACCGGTGATGGACGGGCAGCCCGCGGACGGTCTGCATTTTACTAAGGGGGAATGTGGCACCCTGGACAAGCCAGGGGCCACAGAGAACAACACCAACACACCCCACACTCCCGGTCAGGCACACCAAAGTCAGACTAAAACCCTTGTTGCCTTCCTCCAGGGGATGATATCCACACCAGGGGGCGGAGCCAGGCTGTTGGTCTCCGCCCACCGAGGAGTTCACAGTCCTGGAGGCAGGAAAAAGCGGAGAGTTAGGCTCGGGCAGAGCTCGAGTGCAGATCAGCTAGGGAAGTGAAAGGGGAAGGAAGGAGAGTGGCAGCTGAGCAGATTGAAGTTGGTCCGGGTGTGTGGCCCGGACGGAGCAGCAAGGTTGGCAGGAGTGGCCGATTGGAGCAGACCGTAAGGACCGTGGACGGGCGGTGGCCCGGCGGTACCGGACCGGTACACAAAGAGAAGCCAGCACCAACCGGCAGGGGCTTACGGACCCCGGCAAGGCTAGGAGTCTCCGTGAATTTGCCAAATCCGTTAGCGAAGGGAACCTCCTGGGTTTCCCAGCAGCCAAGTCCCGACAGAGGGCAACCGTCCAACCAAGAGAGGGAAACACAGCCACCGCCAAGGCTACCGTTCCCAGGGCCAGAGCCTGCAGGCAAAAGGGGCTCCTCCGGCCCATATCCAAGCCGGGGAGCGGGTTACCGGTGGGAACCCATCGGAACTAAACACTACACAGGTGCAGGGAAAGGCAGTCACCATCAACCTGCCGGGAGAAACAACCGCAGCCGTCTGTGGGACCCGTCCATCCAGCCGTGTGTTTTACCGAGAACTAAGTCCTCATCATTGGCTGAGTGAGTACCACCGTGCCGTGCGGCACAGCGCTGCCCCTGCCACCCTGCACCTCATCAGGCCCCGCAACCCGCCTGCCATCCATCATCCCTACCACCTCATTGGGCCCCGGGACAACCAATCCCCCTACCCACGGAGGGGAGAACTAACATCAAAGCTGCTCCCTGTCACCGCTCCCGGGATCCCCGTCCAGAGCAGCGGTGGTGTCACCAATATCACCACAACCGTGGGTGGCGTCACGGACAATATCTAAAATCCCCACAATCAATACCCCCTTTTCACTCACGGGCGAGGAGCGCCGCTCGAGTCCCCGGGATACGGCCCATCGCTCGAGCCACCACCGAGCAGCAGCAGCCGCAGCAGCAGCGGCCGGACCCGAGCAGTGGGAGAGCGCAGCGTCACCTCCTCCGCCCGCGACATATATTCCCCCGCCCCTCCTGTGAGGTGTACCCCCTGTTTGTTCTGTGATGTATATGCCCCACCACAGGATACAGTTCAATATCAGCTTTATCCACAAAGAGGCAATGAGCTTGGTGGTGACACAATACTAGAAGAAGCCACAAGCTTGATAGTTACACAGTATTACAAGAGGCAACAAACTTGGTGGTTCTACAGTACTACAAGAGGTAATGATCTTGGTGGTTACACAGTGTGACGATTCAGTGTTTGGCCTCTTATATGAAAATGAACCACGTGTCTTATTGTTTGTTAAATCAAGAGAAGATAACCATTGTCTCTTCCCAGACTGATCGGAGCCTTATTGTTTATAAAAGTGTATTGCCTCAGCCCCTTTGACTGCATAGTTCAGAGGTCAATTATGCAGTCGGATTCAACTTGCGACCAACAGCCATCTCCAACCAATCCTGTAAGAACCAATACCCTGAATTGAGAATTGAGAGCTGTAAAGGGCCTTGCTTCTGTCACCAGTAGATTATTCTACAGGCCCCCGACCAAGGAACTTCGGTTCTAGCTGTGGAATCACAGAACTGTACAAAGAGAGGGACTCTAAATGCCCGCAGCTAAGGAACTTTGGCTCCAGCAGAGGAATCACATAACTGCTTCCTAAGCTTGCTGCTATCTCTTCTCAGTGGAACAGGGTGCTGCTGGACTGGGATAGTTGGACCTGAAAGCCCTGAAGTCATGAAGACTCTTATCTCTGGCAGGCCTGTGGAAGTGTGAGACTCTGTTTCTTGTACCATCTTGTGTTCTTGCTAGGAATGTACAATATGTTTTTTGCCCATTGGTGACCCAACAAAGTCTTACCAATGTGTGGTTTACTCACCCTGTGTTGTCTGAGTAGTGTTTTGTCCATGGGGAAGGAGTGCGAGCGTTCAGTGGGATGAGCCCTGGTTTGTGTAGACCCTCATGTCTACACAACTGGTGGCAGCAGTTGGATGAGCCCTGGTCCATGTAGTCTTTCTAAAGACAGCAAGTCCAGAGGAGGAGAACACCTACTGACCCTCATCTTTCCACAACTAGTGGCAGCAGTGGTATAATATTCAACTCGACTGATTCGGAGGAGCTGCAGGGGACAGGTGTTCGTAGATGCCGTATTGCAATAGGCAAGGAGCTTGGGAATTACAAAGTATTACAAGAGGCAGTGAGCTTGGTGACCTCAGAGGGGTTTTTTTTACAAGAGGAAATAAGCTTGGCGGTTACCCATCATTAGAAAAGGCAATAAGCTTGGTAGTTACACAGTATCACAGGAGAAAATGAGCTTGTATGTATGTCAGTGTATATGACTATATAGGTTTATGTTTCTCTATATGTATTTTTTGTGAATTTCTCTTTAAATATGTATGTACACTGTGTGCAGAATTATTAGGCAGGTTGTATTTTAGAAGATTTTTTTATTATTGATCAACAACTATGTTCTCAATCAGCCCAAAAGACTCATAAATATCAAAGCTTAATATTTTTGGAAGTTGGAGTGGTTTTTTTTTTAGATTTGGCTTTCTTAGGAGGATATCTGTTTGTGCAGGTAACTATTACTGTGCAGAATTATTAGGCAACTTAATAAAAACCAAATAAATTCCCACCTCACTAGTTTATTGTCACCAGGTAAACCAATATAACTGCACAAAATTTAGAAATAAGCATTTCTGACATGCAAAAACAAACCCCCCAAAAAATTAGTGAGCAATATAGCCCCCTTTCTTTCTGATGACACTCAGCAGCGACCATCCATAGATTCTGTCATTGCTTGATCTGTTTACGATCCACATTGCGTGCAGCAGCCACCACAGCCTCCAGACACTGTTCCCAGAGGTGGACTGTTTTCCCTCCCTGTAGATCTCACATTTTATGAGGGACCACAGGTTCTCTATGGGGTTCAGATCAGATGAACAAGGGGTCCATGTCATTATTTTGTCATCTTTTAGACCTTTACTGGCCAGCCACGCTGTTTAGTAGTTGGATGCATGTGATGGAGCATTGTCCTGCATGAAAATCATGTTTTTCTTGAACGATACTGACTTCTTCCTGTACCACTGCTTGAAGAAGTTGTCTTCCAGAAACTAGGTCTGGGAGTTGAGGTTCACTCCATCCTCAATCCGAAAAGGTCCCACAAGTTCGTCTTTGATGATACCAGCCCATACCAGTGCCCACCTCCACCTTGCTGGCGTCTGAGTCGGAGTGGAGCTCTCTGCCCTTTACTGATCCAGCCTCTGGCCCATCCATCTGACCCATCAAGAGTCACCCTCATTTCATCAGTCCATAAAACCTTTGAAAAATCAGTCTTAAGTAGAGTTGAGCGCGGTTCGCGGTTCGAGGTTCTCCAGTTCTAGGCTCGAGTGATTTTGGGGGCTGTTCTAGATCGAACTAGAACTCGAGCTTTTTGCTAAAGCTCGATAGTTCTAGATACGTTCGAGAATGGTTCTAGCAGCAAAAAGACAAGCTAATTACTAGCTGGCTTTCCGCTGTAATAGTGTAAGTCACTCTGTGACTCACACTATTATGACATTTCAGTGTATAGTGTGCGGGAACAGCGCATTCAGATCACTGCTGTATGGATAATGGCGATTGCCATTTTTTTTTTTTTCCCTTGTCTTCCTTCCCTGAGCATGCGCGTGTAGTGGGGCGGGCCAGCATGTCAGCCAATCCCAGACACACACAGCTAAGTGGACTTTTAGCCAGAGAAGCAACGGCATGTGTGATAGGATGTCCATGTCACATGTCCCTGCATTATAAAAACGGACATTTTCCTCCAGCACGCCATTATCTGCCTTCTGTGTCCTTGGTGTCAGTCACTGCTGGCGCAGCTCCTATCTCCGATACTGCTGTGTACGCTCTATACACAGCGCTGTACAGAATAGGGATAGAAGTTTCTATCAGTCCTTTTAAGGGCTAATACCGGCAGGGTCAGAGCCATAGGTGAGAGGTCCGTGAAAACAGAGTTTAACAGCTACACAAGATGACAGCGTCTGTGTAGCTAAGGTCAGGGATTTCCTCGCTGCATTTCCCCATTAGGAGGGATAGAAAGGCAGGCTTCCATTCCTCTACCCAGAGCCCCACAACCCTGCCACTGTACCCTCCTGCCCTTTGCACACTCAAACTCATTGTTACTAAGCCATTATACTAGCAAACACTGAGTGAACTTAGTGGCATCCTAAACGTGGCTGTTGGACTTCTGTATAGTCCCACTAGTGCAAAGATATTTGCAGCACGTCTGCCTGCATTGCACACTCAAACTGATAGTTACTAAGCCATTATTCTAGCAAACACTGAGGAAACTTAGTGGCATCCTAAACGTGGCTGTTGGACTTCCAACTGGTGCCAAGCTATTTCTAGCACCTGTGCATGACACCCTCCTGCTCTGTTTTTAATAAGCTATAATGATAGCACAAAATACTGCCATTTAGTGGCATCATAGAACTGGATGTTGTATTCCATTAGTGCCCCACTGGTGCCAAGCTATTTCTAGCACCTCTGCATGACACCCTCATGCACATTTTGCTACGCTAATTTTATAGCAAACTCAGGGAATTCATTGCTGCATTTGATCATTCGGAGGGATAGAAAGTGATGCTTCCTTTATCTTTTCCTTCTGTTCATAGACAGCATCTCCAAGTCCACACCCGAAGAGCAATTTCCCCTCCACGTGTAAGTGTGGAGAGGCAGCTAGTGCGCATGCGTGCGCCGATTTACCCCAGCCGCAGCCTAACTACAGTGTTTCGCCTAGTGAGTATGCTCAGCCTGACTGTGCCATTCCTGAGGCTAAGTCTTCATTTCGGGATACAGCGCATGCTCCCACACTAAGTGCGAAAAGCCTCTTTGCACATGTACTTGCATTCCGTGCCGGGTCTAAGTCCTGTTTTGTGCCTAGACACCATGCTAAAGCTGATAGTCTTTTTTCAGAGACTGTATTTCATGATACTGAGCATGCTCAGGCACTTCCTGCATCAGAGACTAGGTCCGGTAATGAACTCTTTGGCCCTGCCCCTGATGTGGGGGGCCCATATAGACCACAGGCCATCAGGTGTCCTGACGATGTGGCCAGGCCACTCCCAAATGGCTTGCAGAGGCCCGCCCCTATGACTTGCCACCTCATTATTGATGGTCAGATGATGACTGGTGAGGTGTTTGGGTCATGGCAGCCATGAGGTCATTATTGAAGTTGCGGTTCCAAATAGGACGCTAGTTATGCCACTCATGACGTGTCACTCTGCTTTTGTCTCCAGGAGGTGCATTGTGGTCCACCCTGGTTTGGGGCGGACCCAGGTTATAAAACGGGCTGGAGCCAACAAGGAGGTGCGCAGTCTTCTATTATACTCCGAAAGAGCACACCTCCATGTGTTGAACCCATTGCGGCTTTAGGCCAGAGGTAGGCAGGGATAGGGCGTCGATGCAGGCCGCCACCACAGTTGGTAACGCAGAATGGTTAAGACCAGCTCCTGTCCTACAAGTCCTGCTTGTGCAGCCCAGTGGCATTAACAGGCCTGCTGCTGCTGATGCGCCTGCTGTCCACAGGTGTGGCCCCTACGCACACGGTCAGCGTACTCAATGGCCCCTGTGTTGTTAACAGGGAGTTCCTGGGCTGGGTGGGCATGTGGACCCTGTGACGCTAACAGGGCTCCCAGTCTCCAGATCCGAATGGCGTCTAACTCGGTTCAGGCTACTATTAGTTTCATAGCCACACAGCTCTGTATCCTCCACCAAACCTTCAAGTTGCCAACCTCTCCTTTCCATCTGGGAGCACGGTGGACACTGACTGCTGATGGGGATATATACCTTTCTCTTTCTTTTCTTATTAATTTTCGTTATATAGCGGTAACATAGTATATACCACCTTATCCAAATCTGCCAGTCCCACCGTAACAGATGGTGTTTCTTCATCAAATGTTACTTTTGCTTAACCACCAAATCCACGGACAAAAACTTTTTTCCCCTTTCCAACACACCTGTTCCCCTTTTCACCCGCATCTGTCCTTTTTCAACTCATTTTGTATATGACCAAAAGTGCAACTCTGCAGGGACACCGTACTCAACGCCATCTCAGCACAGCAGCCATCCCTCGGTCCCTCAGATGTGGACAAGTAAAAGCCCATTTCCTCCTATCCATGACAAAGCGTTGAGATTCACTCTGTGCAGCACTGGTGTTTACTGGAAAAGCAGATCTAAGAATCCGTACCACCTTCTGCAGATACTCCTGTATACGTGCGTCCATTTCTATGGCAGGAATTATTTCGCCAAATTTTGTCTTGTACCGGGGATCTAACAGTGTGGCAACCCAGTAGTTAGCATTACTTCGAATTCGTACAATCCGAGGGTCATGTTGTAGGTAGTGCAGCAAGAAGGCGCTCATGTGTCTTGTGCATCCAGGAGGACCAAGTCCTTGGTGTGTTGGTGGCAGAGAGGTGAGAATCGTGCCTCCTTCCTCTGCCCTCTCCCCACAACCTCGCACAACCGAAATGTGAGCAAGCTCTCACTCATCTGCTGAGTCTTCCATGCCCATCGCCAGTTCGTCCTCCATTTCTTCATGGGCTCCTGCACCTTCCTCAACAATTTTTGCTGATACTATGCACCCTTGTTAATCCCTCTCCCTCACCATGACTGCCGCCTAGGTGCCGCTGACCATCTGGACCTCGTAGATCTTGTTATCCCTTCCGCATATGACTCCTCCTGTACTTCCTCCCCTTCCTCTTGGACCAACACCTGACTCCGAATAATAATTACAGTGCGCTCCATCATGTAGATGACCAGAATTGTCACGCTGAGAATGACATTGCCAGTGCTAAACATCTTCGTCGACATTTGTAAACTGTGTAGCAGGGTGCATAGGTCCTTGATCTGACACCACTCCAGCAGCGTGATCTGCACCACCTCTTGATCAAGTTATCCCAGGCTATATGTCATAACGTATTGCAGCAGGGCTCTGCGGTGCTGCCACACACGCTGCAACATGTGCAGATTTCCGGCGTTTAACCGCCAGACCCTAAGACTTCAGGAGCGATGAAAGTTGTTGAGCTGCTGGGTGCGAAGGATGAAAGTGAGCACATAGCAGCGTGCCCGCTGCACAAGGCCATGTAGGCCGGGATGGTATTTTAAGGCCCTGTGCGCACTTACCGGATTTTGCCGCGGATTTGCTGCATGTTTCGCTGCAGAAAATGTTCATAACATCTCTGCAGTGAATCACCAGCAAATCCTATGGAGAAAAAAAATCCTGTGCGCACTGGGCGGAATTTGACAGCTGCATGTTTTGCTGCGGAAATCCCGCAGCAAAAACAAGTGCATGTCACTTCTTTTCCGCACATCGCTGCGGGATTTCACTCCATTGACTCCAATGTTAATCATGAAATCCCGCAGGGAATAACGCAGGCAGCAAATTCTGTGCGGTTCACTGCGTTTTCCTGCATTATTCCTTGCGGTATTTCACGGTTTACCTCCGGTAATGTGCATCACTTGCTTGCGGTTTTGCAGGGAAGTGATGTCATTACAGGAAGAGGAAGCCGTGCAGAGAGTAAACACAAACACATCACAGACACATAGAACACAGACACAGACAGACATAGAACACAGACACATAGAACACACATAGAAAGAAAACGGAAATATAGAAAACAAAGCACGTGGGCTCCGCTGTATATTTACCGTCCAGCCGAGGTAAGCACACAGCGGCGGGCTGGTATTCTCAGGCTGGGGAGGGCGAGGGGCAGGGTTAATGTCCCCCGCCTCACTCCCCCTCCGGCAGCCGAGAATATCAGCCGCAGCTGCCCCGGCACTGTCGCATGCATTATGCGGCACTACCGGAGTGTCCTCGGCTCTTCTTGCCACCGTGTAGCAGTGGCAGCAAGGTAATACAAGGGGTTAATGGTGGTGGGGGACCACCGCCATTAACTCCAGGCTTGATCATGGCAGCGTCTATGTGACAGCTGACATGATCAACCCGTAAGTAAAGTGAAAAAAACACAGACACCGAAAAATCCTTTATTTTAAATAAAACAAACAAGCCTCGTTCACCATTTTATTAACCCCTCCCGCACCAAAGCTCTGGCGTAATCCACCGCTCCGGCGTAATCCACAGGTCCTGCGCTGCTTCCATCCAGCCGCGACTGTCACAGACACAGCGCTGAATGAAAGCAGCAGACAGCAGAGGTAATTACCGGTCATTTCCCACGGCCGGTAATGTGAACTCACTGCCGACCGTGGGAAATGCAGCGATCTGTCATCTATCTATCTATCCCTCTGTCTGTCTATCTATACCTCTATCTATTCTTCTGTCTATCTACTATCTCAGAATTAAATGACTTTTTTTTTTTTTTCAATGTGCTTTATTGCATTGAATGCAATAAAGCACATCCCAACCCGCACGCGGCAAAACCGCGGCAATACCGCGAATAATACCGCGGTAAAACCGCAGCAAACCGCGGCAAACCACATGCGGTTTTCGGGTGCGGTTTCCCGCGGTTTTTTACCGCGGGTGCGGTAATCTTTGAGAGCATGCGGAATTTTCTCAAGAAAATTCCATTTCCCAGTGCGCACATAGCCTTAAAATTGCTGGAGAATCAGATTCAACACGTGAGCCATAGAAGGCACGTGTGTCATTTTGCCCTGCCGAAGGGCAGCAGACAGGTTTGCATCATTGCGGCACACGGCTGTTAAGTCACCAATGTAGTCCACTCAATCAATTTGTACTCCGGTCACCAGGTGACAACGTGTTCCTTTCGTGCATAGTGCTGATGATGGGAAAGGAGTCGATGCCTGCGGCGCAGGTGGATGCAGGTTATGCTCACCCACTGGGTTGCGTTACCTTGACAGATACAGAACCACAGGCTGAATGTAGGTGGTGGGTATCTCACAGATGAAGTACCATCATTCAGCTACAACCAATGGGAAGACACCACACCCTTTTTTAGGCCCCTCCTGTCTGCAGACCACTGCCAGACAAAGCTATGAACCTCTTGTTACTGTTACCCCCAGTTCAGTTTTATGAGTTTGTGTGCTTGTTACCTGACTACTTTTCCTGCTTGCTGTTTATGTACCTCGTTGGCCGATCCGCATTTCACCTCTGCTTGTTTTCTGATTAAGTCCTGGCCATCCCATTCTGTTCCTCTTCCTCAATTAATGTTTTAGACCCTGCATGACTACTATTCTCTGGAACTGCAGCCTTCCACAGGTATTGATCAACTTGGGCCCTGTGTAATTCCAAATCACTGTATAGGGGTTAAAGGGTTTCAGGGTTCTGGGTGTCCAGCTTGGTGAGTGGCTTGCCTCTAGCCTATCCTTTACAGCCCATCTGAGTGTGTCGATCCAGGCAGGCGTTACACCGTGCCCTCTGCAGAAGGCCATGTAGGCCGGGATAGTGTTTTAAAAATTGCTGGACAACCAGGTTCAACACGTGAGCTATACAAGGCACGTGTGTCACATTGCCCTGAAGAAGGGTCGCAGACTGGTTTGCATCATTGTCGCACCCGACCTTCCCTGGCTGCTGGTTGAGTGGAGACAACCATTGATGAAACTCGGTCTCACTCTCCAGAGCTTACCGTCCACAACTCCTCAGCGGTGTGATTCACATTTCCCAGACATTTCTAAGTAAAGAGTCGACCGCATCATGCTATTGAGCTGTGCTGCCAGCATAGTAAGGAGGTGTGTGGGATTCCTTGGGCGCAGTTACAAGGAAGGGTGGACTAACCTCACAGGGTTTGGGCCGAGGTGGAGGACCCACACGAGGTTGAGGAGGCAGAAGCAGTGGAGGAACTTGTACATACAGAGGAAGGATTGACACACAAGTCATGGGGACGGCAAGACTTGTACAGCAAACCCTTCTCCATCTCTCACCATAGTTACCCAGTGCCCAGTCAGCAACATGTAACTCCCCTGTCCATGCTTACTGGTCCAAGTATCTGTGGTGAAATGCACCCTGTCACACACAGAGTTTCTCAAGGAATCGGTGAGGTTGTGTGCAACCTGCTGTGGTAGCGCGGGCATGCCTTTCTTGGAGGAGTGACGACTGGCCATCGGCTCTTGGGGCACTGCAATGTGCATAAGGTCTCGAAAATCCTCGGTCTCAAAAGGGTGTAAAGGCAGCCTTTCTGTTGCCAACAAGTTGCAGATGATGAAACTCAACCTCTTAGGCATGTCATGCCCTTCGAAAATCATGTAAAACACAGCGAGGGGACTCCAACCACAGTCTCCCTCGTTTCCACTAATTGGGCCACACACACCCCACTTGACTGGCATCAGTTGACCCCCCTTTTGAAAAAGAAAAAGATGCTTTGCATGAAGCACTCTCAAAAATACACGTGCCTTTCACCTCCCCTGGATGACCCAGGGGAAGAAAAGTCCTCTGAGAGCCATGACTTGTTCATCTTGGTTCTTTTACAAACACAGCGAGGAGACTCCAACCACAGTCTCCCTCGTTTCCACTAATTGGGCCACACACACCCCACTTGACTGGCATCAGTTGACCCCCCTTTTCAAAATGAAAAAGATGCTTTGCATGAAGCACTCTCAAAAATACGCGTGCCTTTCGCCTCCCCTGGCTGACCCAGGGAAAGAAAAGTCTTCTGAGAGCCATGACTTGTTCATCTTGGTTCTTTTACAAACACAGCGAGGGGACTCCAACCACAGTCTCCCTCGTTTCCACTAATTGGGCCACACACACCCCACTTGACTGGCATCAGTTGACCCCCCTTTTGAAAAAGATGCTTTGCATGAAGCACTCTCAAAAATACGCGTGCCTTTCACCTCCCCTGGATGACCCAGGGGAAGAAAAGTCCTCTGAGAGCCGTGACTTGTTCATCTTGGTTCTTTTACAAACACAGCGAGGGGACTCCAACCACAGTCTCCCTCGTTTCCACTAATTGGGCCACACACACCCCACTTGACTGGCATCAGTTGACCCCCCTTTTCAAAATGAAAAAGATGCTTTGCATGAAGCACTCTCAAAAATACGCGTGCCTTTCGCCTCCCCTGGCTGACCCAGGGGAAGAAAAGTCCTCTGAGAGCCATGTCCACATTGTCAGTGGACAGACACGTGTGCTTATCTGCCAGCAGACCCCCAGCAGCACTGAAGACAGGTTCCGAGAGAACGCTGGCTGCAGGACACGACAAGATCCCCAAGGCGTACGTGGCAAGCTCAGGCAATTTATCCAGATTGGAAGCCTAAAATGAGCAGGGCTCAAGTTGCACAATAATGGAATCGATGTTTCCTTGCATATACTCATATATCTGTGTGTCCTCCTCTTTTTCCTTGTCCAGCTCTTTTGTTTTCGCATGAGTATATGTCCTTGTCACTTTCTCATGTGTTTGTGTTGTGTTGTGAGTTGTTTATCACCTTTTGGACACCTTTAAGGGTGTTTTCTAGGTGTTTTTATGTGTTTGTGATTGCCTGCCATTGTTTCCTATGCAGTTCGAGTTCGGTTCGTCGAACGTTCGACGAACCGAACTCGAACGAGACCTCCGTTCGGCGAACCAAACTCGAGCCGAACCGGGACCGGTTCGCTCATCTCTAGTCTTAAGGTATTTCTTGGCCCAGTTGTGACGTTTTATCTTATGTTTCTTGTTCAAATGTGGTGGTTTTTCAGCCTTCCTTACCTTGGCCATGTCCCTGAGTATGGCACACCTTGTGCTTTTTGATACTCCAGTAACGTTGCAGCTCTGAAATATGGCCAAACTGGTGGCAAATGGCATCTTGGCAGCTTCACGCTTGATTTTCCTCAATTCATGGGCAGTTATTTTGCACCTTTTTTGCCCAACATGCTTCTTGCGACCCTTTTGGCTATTTGCCATGAAACACTTGATTGTTCGGTGATCACGTTTCAAAAGTTTGGCAATTTCAAGACTGCTGCGTCCCTCTGCAACACATCTCACAATTTTGGACTTTTCAGAGCCCGTCAAATCTCTCTTCTGACCCATTTTGCCAAAGGAAAGGAAGTTGCCTAATAATTAAGCACACCTTATATAGGGTGTTGATGTCATTACACCACACCCCTCCTTATTACAGAGATGTACATCACCTGATTTACTTAATTGGTAGTTGGCTCTCAAGCCTATACAGCTTGGAGTAGGACAACATGTATAAAAAGTATCATGGGATGAAAATACTCATTTGCCTAATAATTCTGCACACAGTGTATATGTTTGCCTGTATGTGGATGTATCTGTGTATGTGCGCCTCTATGTGTGGATGGAGCCCACTGGGACTCTTTCGTCCGGGGCCCACAAAAACCTGGAGCCAGCCCTGCCTCTGCCGACAAGCTTTTTGGAGACGGAATTTAATTTTCCAGCAGGATTTGGCAGCTGTCCACACTGCCAAAAGTACCAATACCTGGTTAATAACTCTAGTTAAGCCACTGAGGACACGTGTTTTCTTCAGTACGTGTTGTGACGACATGGACTCTGTCAGTGCCTAGTATGAGTTAAGTTTCTTAAAATTCAGCCAGACATGATGATAGTTTGTTTATAAACGGGGGATAAGCCCCTCATTGTTTCTACAAGACTCTTAGGAGTCTAGTGTTAAAGTTCTTGTTGACTCACGTAATGGCCTTGGCCAGTGAAGGTCAGATACCCAGACAAATCAATTATGCGAACCTCCCCCTGTATTACTGTAACGATGCGAGCAGCTCTGACTGTGTTGTGACTGAAAAAGACATGGAGACTGACATTACACAGGATGGTGCTGCCACCTTGTGGACAAGTGCTGAAATTGCTCGAGGGGCGGACGCTGTAAAATCTGAACCCCTCCCACAGGCACTGGTGGTACAGGAAAAAAGTGCGGGGAAAAAAAGACACTGAGCTACTGGAGCTGTACCTGAACAGACCTGCCTCGGACTGCCCTCATCGCTGATGTGTGAGGGATTGCCAGAACTGCTGCAGATGTGATCCTGGACTCAAGGGACCTCCGGACCGTCTCCTTCCTCCATTCCAAGAGACTGTAAGCTAGTCCTCTGGCGAGAGGGCTGAAGATTTCCCCATCTCTGCTCCTTGGAGTCGCCGTCGTTTACCCTGAGTCCAGGCCTGCTACGTGGGAGCCCTCCCTCCTTGTGTTTTGGACTGGTAATATAACCTATAGGGCAAGTCAGGGACAGAATTCTTGTTTATCATTGCTGTTTTGTTTGTATTCTGCGCCGCACGTCTGAAGTTAAAGGTCTGGATAGCAAACCCTGGTTATGTGTGCTGCTAAGCCAGCGGCGTGTGTCATTGAGATGTTTACCAGTAAAGAAATGTACCCTTGCATAAAATCTGAGCGTGGGGATTTTGTTGGCGCAGATTATGGGAACTCGGCCGCGGTCAGACCTGCGGCCACTTCATTACTATGTGTATTGCTAGATGCGATGTAACTTAGCTGTCTCTCCCTCGTCTCTGACAGAGACTATTACTACTAGGGATATTTTGTATACCGCTTGAAATCTAGCCAATAAGAGCCCAGTCTTATCCACCAATTGTGAAGACCCCAATGGTCTGAATGGAGAGCTCAGGGGTATAAAAAGGAGGACTGTCCATTGCCCGAGTAGACTCTTGCTACATGCTACCAATCTATGACCTGCAGATCTGATTGGCAAGCCATAACCAAACCTGGATTATAATACTACATGGACTTCAGCATTGAATGCAAGCATTTGGCTGTGATATCAAGGACTACCTAAGGAAGGAATCCAGCTTGAGACAAACAAGTCATCTGACTACAGGCTTTGTGGTCCTCCACTGGCTTCCTATATCCGGGGTTATTCCATTCTCGGTGGGTGCCCGCCGAAAGCGGGGTGCTGCTGGTTTGGAGTAAGTAGCCCTGGAAGCTCTGAGGCACGGACATTCTAATCCCTGGTGAGCGAACGGAAGGGTGAGAAACTGTGACCGGTTACTTCTGTGGTTTTGCTGGTTACGTGCTATGTGCCGTTAATTGTTTGGGGATCCAATAAAGTCTTAATATTGTGATTCCCTCACCCTGTATTGTCTGAGTAGTGTTCCGCCCACGGTTAAGGAGGTCGGCGTTCAGTTGGGATGAGCCCCGGGTCATGCTGTCTTTCTAAAGGCGGCCAGACCAGCAGACGAGAGCATCCACTGACCCCCGTGTCTCCACAGGAGAGCATCCACTGACCCCCGTGTCTCCACATGTGTCACACTGATGTCACATGGATCACATCAGTGTGTGGTCCGTGTGAAACCCGTGCTTCAGGCAGAAATTGGACATCTCACTGTGTGACGCACACAGGCACACGGTTCGTGTCTAAACACAAATCACGCGGGCGGAGGAGGGGACGCTGTGCTCTCCCACTGCTCGGGTCCGGCTGCTGCTGCTCGGTGGTGGCTAGAGCGGTGGGCCGGATCCCGGGGACTCGAGCGGCGCTCCTCGCCCGTGAGTGAAAAGGGGGAATTGATTGTGGGGATTTGATATTGTCTGTGACGCCACCCACGGTTGTGGTGAGATTGGCGCTCTGGACGGGGATCCCGGGAGCGATGACAGGGAGCAGCCTGGATGTTAGTTCTCCCCTCCGTGGGTAGGGGGTTGGTTGTCCCGGGGCCCGGTGAGGGGGTAGGGATTGATGGCAGGCGGGTTACGGGGCCTGGTGAGGTGCAGGGTCGCGGGGTCAGCGCGGTGACGCACGGCACGGTGGTACTCACTCAGCCAGTAACACACACGGAGTCTCTGATGAAACAAACAGCTGGATGGACGGATCCCACAGACGGCTGCGGTGTTTTCCCTTGACCCCAGGTTGGTAATGTAAGTCCTTTCCTGCACCTTCCGTACACTCCTCCTGCGCTCCGGTTTCCAGCTGGCTCCCCGGTTCGGTACCGGTGGGCCACCGCCCAGCCCCAGCTACCTACGGTTCCACTAGACTGTCTTCCAGGCTCTCGCAGACGGCCACTACCGTCTGCCTGACTGCTGCACGAGGGCACTAGGCTCCAACCTAGGCCCCAGTCTGCGTCTGCCTCTCTGCAGACCTCATCTCTCTTCCTCTGCCTGGACTTGTCTGCTCTAGTTTCCTGCCTCAGGCCAGCCAGACTCTTCGGTGGGCGTGCCCATCTGCCTGACTCCGCCCACCTAGTGTGTCTGTCTGAACCCGAGGGAAGGAATCAGGTCTCACTGGGGATGTCTGCTGTGAACTGCTGGGGGTGGGGGTGTGTGTGTGTTGTTACCTGTGGCCCCTGGCTTGTCCAGGGCGCCACACAAACATGTGTGCAGTCCCATTAAATTTAATGGGTCTACATGGGTCCGTGTTTCCGGTACCTGTGGAAATGGACGTCACACGTACTGGAGACACGTATGTGTGAAGGAGGCCTTATATTGTGCAAGGTGATAGAACAGAGTTACCACATAATTGTTTTCCACTGGGAGAAGTCAAACACATGAAAATGATGCAGCCGAGTCAGGAGAAGCAGCATGTCATGTAATTGATCCAAGGGTTAACACCTATCATGAGTCTGAGATTCTGTTGCAGTGTGTCATGTAGTTGACTAATTTGTTGTAATTTGCATGTGTAATTAACTCCATCATGTGTCATCAATGACTAAGAGCTAAATGTGCTTTCGAAACACATAAGTTGTTGCCTGTGCACCGTGCTGGAATATTTAAAATGGATTCTTAATAAAATTTGAAGATTTCACTTCTCCGGATGCCGACCCTTTCCTGTATTACAATTATGCTCTCGGCTCGGGTCCGTTAATGCAATTTGGTTAAGTTCACACATGGTTTTGCCAATATGAGATTTGATGTGACTTTTCAGTAGGACCCAATAATTTTGGCTGCAGGTGTGCACAGTGCCCTATATTATCCAAAACACTCAGTGTTCTGTTCTTCTCACATGGGCCCTGAGGCATATGAGGTTTGTCAGGCAGCTAAACCTTTATCCACTATACAGTCATATGAAAAAGTTTGGGCACCCCTATTAATGTTAACCTTTTTTCTTTATAACAATTTGGGTTTTTGCAGCAGCTATTTCAGTCTCATATGTCTAATAACTGATGGACTGAGTAATATTTCTGGATTGAAATGAGGTTTATTGTACTAACAGAAAATGTGCAATCCGCATTTAAACTAAATTTGACAGGTGCATAAGTATGGGCACCCTTATCAATTTCTTGATTTGAACACTCCTAACTACTTTTTACTGACTTACTGAAGCACTAAATTGGTTTTGTAACCTCATTGAGCTTTGAACTTCATAGGCAGGTGTATCCAATCATGAGAAAAGGTATTTAAGGTGGCCACTTGCAAGTTGTTCTCCTATTTGAATCTCCTATGAAGAGTGGCATCATGGGCTCCTCAAAACAACTCTCAAATGATCTGAAATAAAAAATTATTCAACATAGTTGTTCAGGGGAAGGTACAAAAGGTTGTCTCAGAGATTTAAACTGTCAGTTTCCACTGTGAGGAACATAGTAAGGAAATGGAAGAACACAGGTACAGTTCTTGTTAAGCCCAGAAGTGGCAGGCCAAGAAAAATATCAGAAAGGCAGAGAAGAAGAATGGTGAGAACAGTCAAGGACAATCCACAGACCACCTCCAAAGACCTGCAGCATCATCTTGCTGCAGATGATGTCAATGTGCATCGGTCAACAATACAGCGCACGTTGCACAAGGAGAAGCTGTATGGGAGAGTGATGCGAAAGAAGCCGTTTCTGCAAGCACGCCACAAACAGAGTCGCCTGAGGTATGCAAAAGCACATTTGGACAAGCCAGTTACATTTTGGAAGAAGGTCCTGTGGACTGATGAAACAAATATTGAGTTGTTTGGTCATACAAAAAGGCGTTATGCATGGAGGCAAAAAAACACGGCATTCCAAGAAAAGCACTTGCTACCCACAGTAAAATTTGGTGGAGGTTCCATCAAGTTTTGGGGCTGTGCGGCCAATGCCGGCACCGGGAATCTTGTTAAAGTTGAGGGTCGCGTGGATTCAACTCAGTATCAGCAGATTCTTGACAATAATGTGCAAGAATCAGTGATGAAGTTGAAGTTACGCAGGGGATGGATATTTCAGCAAGACAATGATCCAAAACACCGCTCCAAATCTACTCAGGCATTCATGCAGAGGAACAATTACAATGTTCTGGAGTGGCCATCCCAGTCCCCAGACCTGGATATCATTGAACATCTGTGGGATGATTTGAAGCGTGCTGTCCATGCTCGGCGACCATCAAACTTAACTGAACTGGAATTGTTTTGTAAACAGGAATGGTCAAATCTACCTTCATCCAGGATCCAGGAACTCATTAACAGCTACAGGAAGCGACTAGAGGCTGTGATTTCTGCAAAAGGAGGATCTCCAAAATATTAATGTCACGTTTATGTTGAGGTGCCCATACTTTTGCATCGGTCAAAGTTTGTTTAAATGCAGATTGCACATTTTCAGTTAGTACAATAAACCTCATTTCAATCCAGAAATATTACTCAGTCCATCAGTTATTAGATATATGAAACTGAAATAGCAAAACCCCAAATTGTTATAAAGAAAAAAGGTTAACATTAATAGGGGTGCCCAAACTTTTTCATATGACTGTAGCACAATAAGGAGACTGTTGCCTGAAGGAAGTCTGCATTTATTGAACATTGGTAAATGTGTTTACTGAAACTAGGAACAATGAGATAAGTACAATCAGCACATGTATAATGTGACAGGGAACATACATACAGAGCCTGACAATATATATACAAGTGTACAAGCAGCTTGAATTTAGCTAGTAGATGCAGCTATCTAAACATGGTAAGAGTCCAGAGCTTCAGATGGCAACAAACATAGATTTCCTTACCAGCAATGTTATCACAAGAGGCATAAAATGGAGAATGTCCTCAGTATGTGAGTAATTAGAAAGTGGAGGCTTCCTACCCAGAATGAACCGCAAAGGGGAGGAGACTAGAGGCATGAAATACAAGGTTAATGCTGATATAAGTTTGGTCACTAGAGGGAGCTAAAGTATAACCGAGTAAAGAAAACATAGAAGTACAGCAAAGCAAAGCAATAAATGCAGATTAAATGCAGAAGGCAGAACATTCAGCAACACTGAACTATTCTAATACAATGAATCTCTTTTCTTTGTGACCAATTATTACCAAGGCTGAAAATATTCACATATTGAGGGTGTATTTGGACTTAGATACAAGGGCTTCATGACCTCTTAATAGTGCTACCTCATCCGAACCATTTAAAAAAATTGTATTAAAAAATGATGCAAAATTGTATTGTAGAAATAGTGCAGAATTATATTGTAAAATGGTGCAGAATTATATTGTAAAATGGTGCAGAATTATATTGTAAAAATGGTGCAGAATTATATTGTAAAATGGTGCAGAATTATATTGTAAAAATGGTGCAGAATATATTGTAAAAATGGTGCAAAATTGTATTGTAAAAATGGTGCAAAATTGTATTGTGTATGGTGCAGAATATATTGTAAAAATGGTGCAAAATTGTATTAAAATGGTGCAAAATTGTATTATAAAAATGATGCAGAATATATTGTAAAAAGGGTGCAAAATTGTATTATAGAAATGGTGCAAAAATGTGTTGAAAAAACAATGCAAAATTGTATTGTAAAAATTATACAAAATTGTGTTGTAAAAATGGTGCAAAATTATATTGTAAAAATGGTGCAAAATTGTATTCAAAAAGATGCAAAATTGTGTTGTAAAAATGGTGCAAAATGGTGTTGTGAAAATTACTTTTAGCCCATAATAGAAGTATTTAATTAAAATAAATTGTCTCCAAAGCCGTACAATCCCTAATTGGCCCCTACACACTCCAATATTAATTGATCTCGGTAAAATTAGAGTGAAATTGATCAGATACCTGTAAATAAACCATGCTGAGTTGTTCTCCTCTGGGTCAGATTATAGGAAGGCCATGTGGGGTCAGGGGTGGAGACGTTCAGGTAAACTCTCCCCCTTTTTGCGTCTCTAAATCTGATCAAGGCTGAAATTCTTATAGCCACCACCAGGGGGAAGTCCACCTCTTGGTTCCAGGAATATAGGCCACGCGTCTATAATTATACTCTTATTATCACTGAACACAGACATATCATCATCATTATTATTACCGCCTCCTATCTGAGATTATCATCAGTGATAGTATGAGAACAGGTAACAGCATCCAGACATTATTAAGTCCCCCCCGCCCCCTAACACACATTTATAAAGTATAAGTATAAAAAAAAAGAATTTAAGCTTCCAAGTGAAAATATTAAATAGAAAAAAGCAGGAGAGATAATAAAGACATTAGACAGATATATCCAGGGTGACCCCAGCTCCGGAGAGGTCCACAGCCTGACACCGTGGTGTTCGTTGGGGTCTTGGTGGTCTGAGGCTCTGCCGCCAATCCTATGTCATCCACATGGGAAGGGTCTGATGTTCCTATGAATGATACCAAAGAGCAATACTTTCATCAGATGTAACATAAAATCATACCACACATATGTCACTGAGTAAAGGAAAATAGTGAACTACAGCTCTGCTACATACAAGTGCATCTCAGTAAATTAGAATATTATCAAAAGGTTAATTTATTTCTGTAATTCAATACAAAAAGGAAACGCATATATTATATAGAGTCATTACACACAGAGGAATCTATGTCTATATATTATATAGAGTCATTACACACAGAGGGATTTATGTCTATATATTATATAGAGTCATTACACACAGAGGGATCTATGTCTATATATTATATAGAGTCATTACACACAGAGTGATCTATTCCTATATATTATATAGAGTCATTACACACAGAGGGAGCTATTCCTATATATTATATAGAGTCATTACACACAGAGGGCTCTATTCCTATATATTATATAGAGTCATTACACACAGAGGGCTCTATTCCTATATATTATATAGAGTCATTACACACAGAGGGATCTATTCCTATATATTATATAGAGTCATTACACACAGAGGGATCTATTCCTATATATTATATAGAGTCATTACACACAGAGGGCTCTATTCCTATATATTATATAGAGTCATTACACACAGAGGGATCTATTCCTATATATTATATAGAGTCATTACACACAGAGGGATCTATTCCTATATATTATATAGAGATTACACACAGAGGGCTCTATTCCTATATATTAAATAGAGTCATTACACACAGAGGGATCTATTCCTATATATTATATAGAGTCATTACACACAGAGGGATCTATTTCTATATATTATATAGAGTCATTACACACAGAAGGATCTATTCCTATATATTATATAGAATCATTACACACAGAGTGATCTATTCCTATATATTATATAGAGTCATTACACACAGAGGAATCTATTCCTATATATTATATAGAGTCATTACACACAGAGTGATCTATTCCTATATATTATATAGCCATTACACACAGAGGGATCTATTCTTATATATTATATAGAGTCATTACACACAGAGATATCTATTTCAAGTGTTTATTTCTGTTAATGTTGATGATTATGGCTAACAGCCAATGAAAACCCAAAAGTCATTATCTCTGGAAATTAGAATAAATGCCACAAAACAACTGCAAAGGCTTCCTAAGCGTTTAAAATGGTCCCTTAGTCTGGTTCAGTAGGCTACACAATCACGGGGAAGACTGCTGACTTGACAGATTGCTTTGACTCACTGCACAAGGAGGGTAAGCCACAAAAGGTCATTGCTAAAGAAGCTGTCTGTTCACAGAGTGCTGTATCCAAGCATATTAATGCAGAGTTAAATGGAAGGAAAAAAGTGTGGTAGAAAAAGGTGCACAAGCAACCAGGCTTCCATGACACCTCAGCAGTGCCACAGGCACTGGTTGCCTTCATGCCATGCCGCATTGATGCAGTAATTCATGCAAAAGGATCCCCAACCAAGTATTTAGGCATTTACTGTACAGACTTTTCCATAAGCCAACATTTCTAACTTTAAAATTGCTACTGGGGTTCCGCCAGGTAAACAGGAACCCCCGGCGAGTGCTGCAACACACAGGGTACACAATACAATGATAGGCTTTGGTGCTAGGGAAAGAGGAGTAGAGTCACCTCCTAAACTCACCTAAGGCTGATCGCTGCACTCCCTAAAGCAGGGCTGTGGAGTCGGAGTCGGAGCTCATTTTGGTGGAGTCGGTATAAAATGCACCGACTCCGACTCCTAAAATATATAATAAATTGGGGACAGTAGTGCAATGCAGAATGTGCTGAATATTTTACTAAATAATAACATTTAGTATAATGCTTATATTTAAGTGAAAAATGTATTGTAGTACAATGTGAACATCAGACATTTAATTATTTTTATGATACAATAATCAAGATATTTAAATAGAACATAAAATCTACTTATTAGAATACAACTCTAGAACACAAAAAACTAATAAATTGTAAATATGTAATACAATATATATATATATATATATATATATATATATATATATATATATATACAGTCATATGAAAAAGTTTGGGCACCCCTATTAATGTTAACCTTTTTTCTATATAACAATTTGGGTTTTTGCTATTTCAGGTTCATATATCTAATAACTGATGGACTGAGTAATATTTCTGGATTGAAATGAGGTTTATTGTACAAACAGAAAATCTGCAATCCTCAATTAAACAAAATTTGACCGGTGAAAAAGTGTGGGCACCTCAATATAAAAGTGACATTAATATTTTGTAGATCCTCCTTTTGCAGAAATCACAGCCTCTAGTCGCTTCCTGTAGCTTTTAATGAGTTCCTGGATGAAGGTATATTTGACCATTCCTGTTTACAAAACAATTCCAGTTCAGTTAAGTTTGATGGTCGCCGAGCATGGACAGCCGCTTCACATCATCCCACAGATGTTCAATGATATTCAGGTCTGGGGACTGGGATGGCCATTCCAGAACATTGTAATTGTTCCTCTGCATGAATGCCTGAGTAGATTTGCAGCGGTGTTTTGGATCATTGTCTTGCTGAAATATCCATCCCCTGCGTAACTTCAACTTCGTCACTGATTCTTGCACATTATTGTCAAGAATCTGCTGATACTGAGTTGAATCCATGCGACCCTCAACTTTAACAAGATTCCCGGTGCCAGCATTGGCCACACAGCCCCAAAGCATGATGGAACCTCCACCAAATTTTACTGTGGGTAGCAAGTGCTTTTCTTGGAATGCCGTGTTTTTTTGCCTCCATGCATAACGCCTTTTTGTATGACCAAACAACTCAATCTTTATTTCATCAGTCCACAGGACCTTCTTCCAAAATGTAACTGGCTTGTCCAAATGTGCTTTTGCATACCTCAGGCGACTCTGTTTGTGGCGTGCTTGCAGAAACGGCTTCTTTTGCATCACTCTCCCATACAGCTTCTCCTTGTGCAACGTGCGCTGTATTGTTGACCGATGTACATTGACACCATCTGCAGCAAGATGAAGCTGCAGGTGTTTGGAGGTGGTCTGTGGATTGTCCTTGACTGTTCTCACCATTCTTCTTCTCTGCCTTTCTGATATTTTTCTTGGCCTGCCACTTCTGGGCTTAACAAGAACTGTGCCTGTGTTCTTCCATTTCCTTACTATGTTCTTCACAGTGGAAACTGACAGTGTAAATCTCTGAGACAACTTTTCGTACCTTCCCCTGAACAACTATGTTGAATAATCTTTGTTTTCAGATCATTTGAGAGTTGTTTTGAGGAGCCCATGATGCCACTCTTCATAGGAGATTCACATAGGAGAACAACTTGCAAGTGGCCACCTTAAATACCTTTTCTCATGATTGGATACACCTGCCTATGAAGTTCAAAGCTCAATGAGGTTACAAAACCAATGTAGTGCTTTAGTAAGTCAGTAAAAAGTAGTTAGGAGTGTTCAAATCAAGAAATTGATAAGGGTGCCCATACTTTTGCACCGGTCAAATTTTGTTTAAATGCGGATTGCACATTTTCTGTTAGTACAATAAACCTCATTTCAATTCAGAAATATTACTCAGTCCATCAGTTATTAGATATATGAAACTGAAATAGCAAAAACCCAAATTGTTATAAAGAAAAAAGGTTAACATTAATAGGGGTGCCCAAACTTTATCATATGACTGTATATATATATATATATATATATATATATAAATATATATATATACACACAAGATAAATACACACAAGATAAATACACACACAAGATATATATGTAATCTACTGTATATTACATAGTGTATTACATATTTACAATTTATTACAGTTTTTTGTGTTCTAAAGTTGTATCCAATAAATATATTTAATGTTCTATCCAAATATCTTGATTATTGTATCATAAAAATTATTAAATGTCTGATGGTTACATACACATGTTTATGCACTACAATAAATTTTTCACCTAACTATAAGCAATATATGTAGGAGTTGGAGTCGGAGTCGGTGCAAGACAAATTGAGGAGTCGGAGTCGGAGTCGAAGGTTTGGCTTACCGACTCACAGCCCTGCCCTAAAGTCCCTATACAGGTACTTTCACCCCGTTGCCAATCACGTGCCTATCGCTGTCTTTCCCTGGACCCAGCCCTGTATAGTAAACAGGGCAGCGGGAACGCTAGTCCTGCTCTAGGTTAAAAATACAGAGAGCATAAGACAGACAGTGGTAAAATAAACAGCAATTATACAAAGCACTCCAAACGACAATGAGGAACAGACAAGAAGGGAAAAAACAAAAAAGACTAAGGAAGGGAAAAACTCAACACAGCTTTCACACAGCAAATGTTCTCTGAATGTCTTCCTGGTCCACAGCCCACAGGTTCCCTCTAAAAGCAAGAATAGCAGAAACTATCACCAGTGTTTACTTGGTCTGGGAGAGAAGTCTTTATAGCAGAGCTGATTAGCAATACAGAACAGCTGGCTATTGCTTTCATTCAGAGTTCAGGAGACCGGATCATCTATTTAACCCTAGGAGAATCTGCACAGCCAGCAGTATTATCCCGAGCAAGTATGTATGTAGTCCTGCACTGTGATCTCCTGACACCAGAAATGAGATGGACCACACTCTGTCGTGGTACCTTCGTGACACTCATATGGAGGACATTCAAAAGCTTTACTGCTCTAACTGTAAAAAACCCTTTCCTACTGTAAAAAAAAATGTTTCAGTGTTTATTTTACATTACATTTTATTACTTGGTTATATCCTCACATTCTATAAATGCAACTCTTCTACCGGTTACTGACATGATTTGTGCCACATCTACTGATCTCATCTGCCTGTCCACAACTCATCAGTCTTTCTGCTACCTGTCTTCTTCCACAACTACTGTGCCAATCTCTCTATCCACTGCCAATTACACGCCACAACTCCCATGAAGGCTGTCAAGCTAAATGTGCGAAATCCCACTATATAAACACCATGAAACTTGATCTGCCATATACAAAACTAGAGGCTGCACTGACATGTAACTACTGTAAGACTAACCAGTAGAGGGAGCTCTTTCCTGCAAACACTGCTCTATGGGAGACTTTCTTGATGAAGGCGTCAGCTGCAGCAAGTTTAGATTTTGGAAAGTATCTTAAAATTGGTGACAATAAGGTAAGTGAAACTTTCAGGGTTTCATTTCACCAAGACTCCAGACAAAAGCTGAAATTTTGGGATTTATCTGGAATATCACTTTAAAACTCATATTTTTCACTATTGATGGCAGTTACCGTTTTCCGTTTTTGCGGATGTAGTTATTTGGGTCATGCTCTTTGTTGTCGTTGTTTGTGCTGTTGTTGTTGTTCCTGCTGTTGTCGTTGTTGTTCCTGCTGTTGTTGTCGCTGTTCCTGCTGCTGTTGTCATTGTTGTTCCTGCTGTTGTTGTCGCTGTTCCTGCTGTTGTTGTCGCTGTTCCTGCTGTTGTCGTTGTTCCTGCTGTTGTCGTTGTTCCTGCTGTTGTCGTTGTTGTTCCTGCTGTTGTTGTCGCTGTTCCTGCTGTTGTTGTCGTTGTTCCTGCTGCTGTTGTCATTGTTGTTCCTGCTGTTGTTGTCGCTGTTCCTGCTGCTGTTGTTGTTGTTCCTGCTGTTGTCGTTGTTGTTCCTGCTGTTGTAGGCGTTGTTTGTATTGCTGTTGGCTGCAATGGTTGGTAACACCAAGTGACTCCTCTGATACTTGAGTTAAAGCAACATCCTCTCTGTATACATTGCTGACTGGATATGTACTCAAATCCACAGTCTACCCTCTCCTTGGGTGGCACAGTGCACTGGGCATCAGCTTGAAAAAATGAATACACAGAAATATTATAAAGCAGCAATATCTATATTCTGCATTTAGACATTATTTTTATTGGAAATACTGGGGTGTCACATGCATGTTCCGAAAATTTGGGAGAATCTCTGTGATTTCACCAAAACAATCTTACTCTAGGCTCTCATACTGCCAAATCAGATCTCCTGCTTTTCACTGATGAGGGGTTAACAGCCAGAAACACATATCTGCAAATCTGGTTTGGCTTTTATCCTAACTCATATGGCAAGGCTCATTAAAGGGTCAATTTTGAATTTTAGAATTGCTGCTTCCAATAGCACACTCTAGCCTCTCATACTGCTAAATCAGATCTCATGCTTTCCACTGATGAGGGGTAACAGCAAGAAACACGTATCTGCAAATCTGGTTTGGCTTTTATTCTAAAGGGGGCTTTACACGCTGCGAAATCGCTAATGCGGAGTCGTTGGGGTCACGGAATTTGTGACGCACATCCGGCCGCATTAACGATGCCGTTGCGTGTGACACCGATAAGCGATTTTGCATCGTTGCAAAAACGTGCAAAATCGCTAATCGGTGACATGGGGGTCCATTCTTAAAAATTGTTACTGCAGCAGTAACGAAGTTGTTCCTCGTTCCTGCGGCAGCACACATCGCTCCGTGTGACACCGCAGGAACGAGGAACCTCTCCTTACCTGCCTCCCGGCTGCTATGCGGAAGGAAGGAGGTGGGCGGGATGTTACGTCCCGCTCATCTCCGCCCCTCCTCTGCTATTGGGCGGCGGTTCAGTGACGCTTCAGTGACGTCGCTGTGACGCCGCACGGACCGCCCCCTTAGAAAGGAGGCGGTTCGCCGGTCAGAGCGACGTCGCCGGACAGGTAAGTATGTGTGACGGCTCTGGGCGATGTTGTGCGGCACGGGCAGCGATTTGCCCGTGTCGCGCAACAGATGGGGGTGGGTACCCACACTAGCGATATCGGAACCGATATCGCAGTGTGTAAAGTAGCCTTAAGTCATATGGCAAGGCTCATTAAAGGGTCAATTTTGAATTTTAGGATTTCTGCTTCCAATAGGTGGCACACTCTAGCTTCTCATACTGCCAAATCAGATATCATGCTTTTCACTGATGAGGGGTAACAGCCAGAAACACGTATCTGCAAATCTGGTTTGGCTTTTATCCTAAGTCATATGGCAAGACTCATTATAGGTCAATTTTGACTTTTAGGATTGCTACTTCCAATTGGTGGCACTAGAGTTTTAGTTTTCTTCCTCTCTAAAGAGGCAATTTGCGTACTCTACCCCATGTAATGCACACTATTTTTGGCCATTATATAACTTGTACCTTGCATTTTTCACCAGTTTTTATCCCCACTGCTGGCTTTACATCTAATTTTAAGTTGTTGCTGAGCTCCTGGGTGAAGACTTGCTGTTATGATGTCACACATACTCAGCACAATCACTTATGAGGGTTTCCTGCAGCAGCATGGAGGACATCTGTCCTGTATTGCTGTATGATGTACTCCATACTGCTGCTTACAGTTAATATGGAGGCCATCACATAGCAGTACTAATAGTGTAGATGTGATTCCAGCTCCAGGGTGAGATATAACATTTTTTGGAAGAAGCTGCATGTAGGACATTATACAGCAGTACTGGAAAGTGCAAATGTGAATCCAGCTCTAGAGTGAAACAAAACATTTTCTAGAAGCAGCAGCATGGAGGACATTATACAGCAGTATAGATAAGTACAGATGTGAATCCAGCTCTAGAGTGAGAAAAAAGATTTTCTAGAGGACATTATAAAGAAGTACTTAACAGAGAAGATATGAATCCAGCTCCAGGGTGAAATAAAGCATTTTCTGGAAGCATCAGCATGGAGGACATTATACAGCAGTACTAGAAAAGTGCAGATGTGAATATGGTGAATAGTGAGGTTAGAAGGCAGAAGGAAAGGAAGAAGTGGCTCATAAGTGGAGAAAGAAGCAGATTTCTGGGAAAATTTACTACTATATGTACTTGTACGATTGATTCATGTCAAGTTTCTTAAAACATTAAAGTATAAGACTGGAGCAATAAACATTTTATACTTACACACTGCAGCCGTGGAGAGGTGGGCGAGTGCGAGAAGTAATAATACCCGGAGAGACATTGCCGTACCGCTAACCTAGGAAAGAACCAACACGTGTACTAAGTCACAGACAATCAGCAATGGCAGATGCATGTACAGAGCGGGCGTGCTGGGATATAATAATGGCTTGTGATTGCTGTTTTTAGACTCATTAGAAGACTAATTGTGCAAAAGGCATTTTAATTGTTTGTACCTTTGCCAAATAAAATGCAAAAACTCCTTGCTGGACTCTGAATCTGTATTCAGGCGTTGGCCACATTGGCATAATGATGTACTGGAAGCTGCAATCGTGTCTTATTCATTAATCAAATATGCCAGAAATTTTCATAGGAGTTTAGGTGGCCACACAATACTTCCCAGTAGCCACCAAGAGTCCCCCCCATCCCTTAGAAGTGCAACACTGAGGAAGACACAGACGGGGAAACATCAAGACTGACCAAGAAATATCTGAAGTCAGATTGTTCACCGGTTTTATGGACTCATGAGATGAGAGTGACTCCTGACGGAGCAGATGGATGTGTCGCGGGAGGAGGGGACGCGCTCGCCACGCTCGGGTCCAGGGCTTCTGCTGCTGCTGCTCGGTGGCTCGAGTGGTGGGCCGGACCCGGGAACTAGAGCAGCGCTCCTCGTCCACGAGTGAAAAGGGGGTGGTTTGTTTACGGAGATAGTTTGTGACGCCACCCACGGGTCGTGGTGATTATTAGCACCACCGCTGCTGGTGACGGGGTTCCCGGGAAGGATGGTAGGGAGCAGCTAGGATGTTGTCCCCTCCGTGGGTAGGGGTTGGTGATCCCGGGGCCCGGTGGTGATACGGGGAGGCTGGATGGCTGGGGTGCAGGGTTGCAGGGACAGCGCGGCGCGGTGCCAGATGGCACTGGTGTACTCACTCAGACAGTCAATGACAGAGTCTCTGGTAAACCAAACGGCTGGATGGACGGGTCCCGCAGCTGGCTGCAGTGTTGTTGTGCTCTCCCCGGACGGCTGATGGTGGCTGTCTTTCCCTGCACCTGTTAGAATGTTCTGACTCCTGTGGTTGCCCAACGGTAGTCCACTCCCCGGAGTTTAGGTGCCATAGGAGCCCGTTTTGCCCGCAGGCGCTGGCCCTTGGATCTCTAGTCTATGGCGGTGGCTGTATATCCTCTCGGTGTGGACTGTTGCCTTCTGTCGGGTCTTGGTTGTTGGGAAACCCCTGGGGTTCCTGTCACACTCGGATTTGACTATTGTTGGCTGCTCCAAGCCTGGTCGGGGTCCGATGGCCCTGCCTGTGTGCTTAGCTTCACTCCGCTCCCCGGTTCGGTACCGGCGGGCCAATGCCCGACCCCGGTCCTTACGGCTCTGCAGAGATTCACTAACTCCTGCAGACGGCCACCACCGTCTGCCAACCTTGCTGTCAGTGCCTGGGCTCCAACCCAGACACCGACAGTTTCTGACCTCTCACTTTCACCTCCAAACTCTAACTGACTGATTTTCCCGCCTCCAGGCCTGTGAACTCCTCGATGGGTGGGGCCAACCACCTGGCTCCGCCCCACCTGGTGTGGACATCAGACCCTGGAGGGAAGCAACAAGGGTTTTGTGTCTGACTAGTGTAACTATCAAGGGGAGGGGGTGTGTGTGATGTTATGTCTGTGACTACCTGGCTAGTCCAGGGCGTCACAGATGGTCCATGGCTGATTCAGCATAGACTTCTACTTTCACTCAGATGAAAGTGAGGTGGAGGTGGGGTCCTGCTTTGGGCTGGGATTATTACAGAGGAGCTAGTTGGACTATTTTGGGTTGATTATGGATTCAAAATCACCTCCCAAACCTCCTGCCAGTTTTGAGAAGACACTTTCTTGAAGCAGGAGGACAGGAAAAAGTCTGCATCTGTCAAGAAAGCCCAGATTATTCTGCAGGACAAGGCTCCATCAAAACCTCCACTGCTCGGGGCCAGTAACGGCCTTTTAGATGAAGAATAATGACCTGGCCCCTTCCTCCTTGGACCTATACCCTACTGAGGACTTGTGGCCCTTCTTACACAGGAGATTTATAGTGAAGGAGAACAGTCCCCTCTCTGATCAGTGTCTGGGGCTGTGGTTGGTGCAGCTCAAAAACTGATTATCAAAACACAGAACCTCACTTTCCTACATGTTCAGGTTTCAGGTTTATTAACCTTCTGGACTGACTCACAGAACTATAGTTGTCAGTGGCGTACCTAGAGTTTGATGGGCCCCAATGCAGAGTTTGGACCTGGGTCCCCCCCAACCCTACACTGACACTCGGTTGACAGGATAATGACGTCAACACTCGGAGTACAGGATAGTGTCGCTGAAACTTGACTCTTTTCCTCAGCACTTATGTTTCCCATGATTTGAAATCCCTCTTTCTATCAGCACCCAACAATTCCTATGTTCTGATATCCATCTTGTCTTCAGCACGCTCCTTCCCCATGCTTTTCTATACATCTTTACCTCAGCATGCAGCTTTCCCATGCTCTGATATACATCTTTCCCTCAGCACGCAGCTTTCCCATGCTCTGATATCCATCTTGTCTTCAGCACGCTCCTTCCCCATGCTTTTCTATACATCTTTACCTCAGCATGCAGCTTTCCCATGCTCTGATATACATCTTTCCCTCAGCACGCAGCTTTCCCATGCTCTGATATACATCTTTCCCTCAGCACGCAGCTTTCCCATGCTCTGATATACATATTTCCGTCAGCACGCTCCTTCCCCATGCTTTTCTATACATCTTTACCTCAGCATGCAGCTTTCCCATGCTCTGATATACATCTTTCCCTCAGCACGCAGCTTTCCCATGCTCTGATATCCATCTTGTCTTCAGCACGCTCCTTCCCCATGCTTTTCTATACATCTTTACCTCAGCATGCAGCTTTCCCATGCTCTGATATACATCTTTCCCTCAGCACGCAGCTTTCCCATGCTCTGATATACATCTTTCCCTCAGCACGCAGCTTTCCCATGCTCTGATATACATATTTCCGTCAGCACACAGCTTTCCCATGCTCTGATGTACATCTTTCCTTCAGCACACAGCTTTCCCATGCTCTGATGTACATCTTTCCCTCAGCACACAGCTTTCTCATATTATCAGAGCATGGGAAAACTGGGTGCTGAAGGAAAGAGCCTCTTTCCCTCAGCATAAAACTTTCCCATCCCATGCTTTTATCTTTGTCCCCCCTCATATACAGCTCTCCAAATTCTATAATGACCCCCACATAGCCTTCCATATAGTATAGTGGGTCCCACATAATACTTCATATATGAGAATGCACCCCCATAGTCCACCCTGTAGTGTAATGCAGCCCCCATAGTCCTTCATATTGTATTATGCAGCCCACATACTCTTTAATGCACACTCATAGGCCTCCATATATTATAATGCAGCCCTATAGTCCTTCATATTATATTATGCAGCCCCATACGACTTAATGCAGCCCCATAGTTCTCCATGTTTCATAATGCAGCCCCATAGGCCTCCATATTATATTATGCAGCCCCATACTATTTAATGAGACCCATAGGCCTCCATCTATTATAATGCACCCCCATAGTCCATGTATAAGGTGTTTTTCATATTGTAATATGCAGCCCCCATACCATTTAATGCACCCCCATAGTCCCCTGGCCAACGATTACTCACTGATTATAAAAAATAAATAAGTCCTCACCTCTCCTTGTTTCCCCGCTGCTCCAGTCAGTGTTCCGCACTCTGCAGTCTCAGCACAGCAGCATGCAGTAGTGATGTCACCGCGCTCTGCTGCACTGATGTCGAACGCAGGCACAGGGAGACAAAGATGAAGGATGGAGCGGAGTGCTCTGCTCCATCCTTCATCATTACTTTGTGCTAAGATGGGCGAGGGCCCGCAGGCGAGGGGGGCCCAGCGCAGCCTCTGGCACCGGGCCCCCCTGTCTCACACACCCCATAGCGGCTGCGTGGTCTGCCACTGAACAGCTTCTCTGTAGGGTGGGCGCCGGGCCCCTAACTCTGCTGGGCCCGGTCACAGTCGTGATCTCTGTGACCGCTATCGTTACGCCCCTGGTAGTTGTTCAATAATGAAATTAATCATCAAAAATACAAATTGCCTAATAATTGGGCACACAGAGTAGTGGATGTAGAAAATCCTCCGCTGATACACCACATGCGGCTAGATCTCCACAAGACCCATGACCACATGCAGCAGACATTTCGCTTCTCGAGGAAAACCAGAGGATCAGAACATGCTGAAATCCATCTTGCCTTATCCTTGTTTTCAATTTTTGCAGATGTTGGCGAAAAGTTAGCTTCCCTTATATCAATGTTGGCCAATCCCCCCAAATATATGAATGCATGAGTGAGGACGGGTGTCCGACCTCCAAAAATCTGTTACTAATGACTTAAGTGGTGGACATCCCCATATGCATATGATTTGGGCACTACATGGCATTTTGATGATATTGCCTTGCCCTTTGCAGTATATTGCAGTATTAGGTGGACCAAGCTGGAGGAGGTCCTCACTTTTTTTGATGATCTTGTCCTCTTTTTTTCTCCAAACTAGTCTCTAAATACAAATATATACAGTACAACAAAGAATAGCAAAAAAAATACCTCCATCTCTGTGCGCCGCACCCGGTTAAGTGTTCGTCTCAATTGTTGTGCCACAGCAAGAGTTGAAGATGTGAAGCCCATACTGGAAATGACTAAAATTATGTCCTGCTGCTTATAATTAGAGCATTACAATTAATCTGCCATCAATGTGAGTATCATAACATAAATTACTACTGAGAATAATGAGAGTGATGGCCATCCACGCCTTATTTATCATCCCCAGTAAAACCTGTTTCCATTGAGGACACGTCCAAATTACAACACACGGTAAGTTGCCAAAAAAAGAAAGATCTCCAAACCGAGCATGGACGGTTCTAAGCGAATGTCTCAATGGTTATCAAAGACCCCATAAAGGGTTCATGGAGGAACCAAAATAAGAAATCCAAATTTCATGGCCAATATTCTATGTATGCCGTGAATGAGGTGTAAAGCATCAAGGCAATTACCAGAAATGGTTAACAGTGGGTCACTACGTGGTGCCAGAATCTCACCTTGATGGTCTGAGGGCTGCTATATGCAGGTAGGAATGTAATCGATCCTTGTTGGAAAAGAGATCAACTTTGGATTCCTCCAAGATCTACTTCATCTGCAGGACGGCTCATACTAAAGCAGCCTAGTTATTTAGGAGTGAGACCAGGAGGGAGAGAAGATATTTCATGATTTCCCTCCATTCTGGTCCAGTTGCAGAGGGCATATGTCTAGGAGGTACACTGCCTATTGGTACTCCTATTGTCCAGCCAGGTTGAACCTTGAGGGGAACGATAATTACTATGAGCAAGCTTATCACAAATAGTCCTACCACTCTTAAAAGAGATCGATGGATTCAGGGGCAAGATCTCACTAATGTCTGGGTCCGCCTTGAGGATACGCCAATATTTCTTTAGTATCCTTTGCACTTCCTTCGATTGATTGTCAAATTTACCAATAACTCTAATTGTTTGGAAGGTATCTTTGGATCTAGGTCTCAGTATCATGCTTCTGGGTACTGAAATGGCATTCTTGTAGGCTGCACTACGGACCTGCTGTGGGTGCCTCTTCTTGAGGAGAGGAACCTATCTCTCAACTCTCCTACCTGATGACATAAGTCAGTGTGGTGCCCCTGAGGCTCTGGTCGCCACAGGGTACTGCACCTCAATTAAGGTGCGGTATCTATCTCAGGTAAGGGGGGGTTTAATCACCGGTGTTCCACATTCACACTTTACATACTTTTTTGGAGCTTTCCCACAGGGTGGGATAGCTTAGGGTAGGCAGGGGGGTGGCCATCACAATGCATGGGACTTTCCTGGTCACTGAAACCGGCCACCTAGGGGGTGGGTTCCACTTGGGGGTAGAAGGAGGCGCAACACACTCACACAAAACAGACCAGTCGGGACCATCGTTCTGACAAGACACCTCTGTCACTCTTGGACTTTACTAGCCCCGGGGCTTGGAGCGAGAACTCAGCCCGGGTACCTAACTGCTGATGGGGACACCCTAGGAAAAGGACATTCTCTCTCTCTCTCTCCTCAAACACCGGTGGTGGCCCCTTTACTTGTTTGGGATTGACCGGAGCCCACGACGGCAAAGAACAGCACCTGGGTGCAGCTTTAAATTAGTGAGAAAAAGAACCTGGAACCGCAGTTGCCGACTCGCACTCTGTTTAGCAACGCCCAAGGCCGTAACTACAACCGGGGCAGCCAGGGCACTGGCCCGGGGCCCCAACCACCCAAGGGGCCCCAAACTGATGATAAAAAATTGTATTTCAATACTTTAATTTCTCATAAAATACCCAGCTCCTATATTAGGCTGCTTTCACACTATGTCTTTTTAACATGCGTCCTGAACGGTTTTTTGCTGCAAAAGCGGATCCTGCTTTTACAGCAAAAAATGCATGCAAACGCATGTCTTACTTTGCAGGATCCTGTCACTGGTTGTTTAGGGGCGGGCATTGGAGTCATGTGATCGGGAGTGAGGGGAACTAAACGTGCCAGACTGGGAGCCGGCATCTGACAGCTGCGAGGCTCGTAACCAAGGTAAACATCGGGTTTACTTGCTTGGATACCCGATATTTACTTTGGTTACAAGCGTCTGCAGCTGCTAGGAGCCGGGCTCCCTGCACACGTAACCAACGTAAACATCGGGTAACTAAGAGAAGTGGTTACCCGATATTTACCTTGGTTACGAGTGTCCGCAGCTCTCAGGTGGGAGAGAGGGAGGGGGAGAGACAGAGAGAGAGGGAAGAGATAGAGGGGGAGAGACAGAGGGAGGAGAGAGATAGACTGATCACGGAGGCTGGCTTCTGGGCATGCTCAGTAGAGCAAGCAGGATCCGGTCTATCAGCACGCCAGCGTTCACCTGCGTTTGCATGCTGTTTAGTCAGGATCCAGCAATTTGCAGAAGTTGGACGCAGCTCAAAAACGCTACAAGTAGCGTTTTTGAAAAATGTTAAAAAACTGCAAGTTGCTGGATCCTCACTATAACGCACGCAAACGCAGGTGAACGCATGTTGACGCGAGTCCATTGCAAATGCATTGAAATAAAAACGCATTTGCACTGGATCCGTTTCTGCGTTAAAAAAACGTTCAGGACGCATGTTAAAAAGACGTAGTGTGAAAGCAGCCTTATTCGAGTTTAAAGTTAATAAAAATAACGAAAAAGATCCATGAAAGTGCAAACGTAAATGTTTTTTGTTCGTTTACTTTAAACGAAGAAACGCTATTTCGCTTAGTAACAGGAGCTCTATGGCAGACAGTAGACTGTTAGCTGATCGTGTGGTGTCGCGCCAGGTGGTGACTCCGCCAGTAGTTCAGGCAGCGGCCGCGACGCAACGTGCACTGACACCGAGGTCTTGTTTTGAGAGGAGACAGACAGTCTCAGCAGACACAAATATCTCTGTGACAAACTGTAAGAAGCCCCTCTCCAGTCTGCAGGTCTATACTGCTGCGAGGGGGAGGAAGGGGAAGGCTCCATAATCACACATTCCTCCCGGGTCATGCAGTATCTACCGTATCTTCTCAGTCATCTGCCCCTTGTTTTCAATAATCAGAGCTGTGTACAACCCCCACGCTCCTCACAACCGGGAGGGAGCAATAGTGACTGCTGCTGTACCTGTGGTCGGGGGTTGTATTTGATGTCTGCCATCTGCTGGGGGAGGCAGAAATGTCAGCTCCAGTCTCCTCCTGGAGAGAGCGGCTGGACTGTCTCTTTGCCAGTAGGTGGCCGAGGCCGTTGCCGGAAAATACGGTACTGTGATTGTGTGTGTTAATAAAACGGTTTATTATGAAATGAATTCGGCACCAGCCAAGTGGAAATAAAAAAAAGACAGACTGTGAAAAGAAGAAACTTGGAGGCTGAAAAAAGTTCGAAGAACTTAGCAGCATGGCTGGTTGTATACATGGTGTGTTGTATACAACAATGCGTAGCAGGCTTCACCACGTTCCGCACAACCTCTAGTAATTGAAATGTTGAGGGGTCCCACTATGAAGTTTTGCCCCGGGGCTCCAAAGTTTATAGTTACGGCACTGGCAACGCCATCGCCCCCGCGCTTTGGCGCTTCCAAGGGACCATCATTTCCCCGTCATCCACCCGGGGCCCGCTCCGCCTGTGGAGAGCGACACCATCCCGGCTGCCCCGGTGAGGAATTAGGCTACTCCATGGCCGCATACCACAGGTGGCGTCACAACAAACTTTCCCTATCACCCCGCTTTCCCTACCATTTACTGCATGCCTCAGGGGAATGGAATTGGGCAAGGCCACCCGTCACATCGCCTGACCCGACCCGCAACGGCCCGGCAACGAGTAGGCTAACCATCTGCCCCATGGGGCGCTGCATCAGTATCAGAGGAGCAATTTCTCCTAATGCGGAGATACTGACCCCACGGGATGCCCCTCTTAAGACTCTGAGGGTGATGGCTTCTGCAATGCAGAAACCTGTTAGTCAACGTTGGCTTACAGAAAGCTTTTATTCCCCAGATTATTGGTACTGGTGGAGTTCATCACTATACTACATCTTGGGTATTACCCCGAAATTTATTGTGTTTTTAATATGTGTGTTTTCTCTTTATTGGTGTGGTTTTGGTTATTGTCCCTTATTTCATCTGCTTAGGGCCTGTTGGGACAGTCATCGGTGAGTGGGGGCTCCACAAGCGCAGGATTAGGACCTCCGCAGCAAGGTAGGAGTGAGAACTAGCTCCCTTTGTTTATTGTCTATCTATTATTTGGTATCACACTTTGCAATTGGGTGTACGTCTTGTAAAGAGTTGTGAATTGAGGACTTTTCTCATTTTAATATATGTCTAATAAATTTACATTTTAGGAGCTTTTCTTTCATTATATTGATTTCTGTACTTCTAAATTCCCTTTTTTTAAGATTTTGGAGCCATGGACTTGTACTTTGGTGTGTCTCACCAGGTTACAGAGGAAATATTACCTCTGTAACTGTCCGTGGCAGAGGAAACTATGCCTGCTTGGAAAGAGACGATTAAGAGACCACTCTAGTAGAGACCTGCCCTCGTGGCTATCCATAGCCAGGGAAGACTAGAGGATTGACTTTTGTGGGTCGGGGCAGAGAAAGGTAGCCATGTGAGAGAGTGAGGAGAAGTTGTCTACTGAGGACACAGGGGGGTGTAGTCTTCAGGAGATATTGGTGAGGTAAAACTCCTGAAGGAGCTCATGAGAGAAACTCCATGCAAGGAGAATAGTAGCTGAGGAATAACCATATTAGGAATGAATAGTAAGACACTAAGGGGTCAAAAGCCTTAGAGGAAACTGTGTGTATCAGTGCAAGTAAGAGAGCCCCATTAGAAGGAGAGACCGGAGTGAGGGGTCTTGATGATTGCATAGTTTCAACTGTGAGTTTGCGTTCCAGATTTAGTTGAAGTTATCAGAAGAGGTCTTTTCGGGAGAAGTGTCTTCTGACTTAAAATATGTGGTGGCCTGACTGACATCTGCAGCTTGTACTGAGCAGTGTGAGATATCACCAGCAGCACAGTGTCACACGGCGTTTTGCTCTAGACTCTGTTCAGACCACAGACTCTGAAACTCCTCACTTTACTTCCTCAGGTGCTTCTGGGTTGCACAGGAAGGCTCGGGCGTTAACCAGCTGTGTGCTCATTAGTGACTGGGCTAGCACAATTATTGATTTCTGCTAGCCTGGTGGTTACCTTTTTTGATGAAATGTTGCAAGAGACCTATCACAGGTAATCCTCGCCTTTTTAAGATGGAGGAATTTGTCTTCCTATGCCGACTATAGCTTTCTACAACACCAGTCTATGTGCTGTTGTTTTTCAGTCTGGTGATTTACTGCTTGGTGTGCAGTGCAATTCCTCCTGTCGTGTGGTTATTTGCTCCCTGCTTTAATTGTCCTCCTTATCACTTGCTGTCTGAGTACTCTGTGTGAGTGTGCTGTTTTCCCCCCTGTTTGCCTATCACTGTTGGTGTTTTCCAGCTTCTGTCCTGCACACCACTTTGGGGTAGGGAGAGAGGAGGTAGTAGATCAGGGCTGGTCAGGAGCAGGAGGAAGAAGGTGGCCCAGGCATAGTCACCATCAGACATATCTTTGGGATCAGGGGCAGTTTTACCCCCCTAGCTTGAGGGCCAGTTTAGGATGCCTGGCCCCCTGTTTTCCCCTGCCACACCGTGACGCAGATGAAGAGGAGAGACACTGAGTAACTGTCTATCAGACTAGGTGGGTGGAGATTCAGCAGCAGGAAGGAGGTACACTGAGAGGATGGCAATCAGACTAGGTGGGAGGAGATTCAGTAAGAGGAACTGTAAATCAGGCTTGGCACTGAGTGACACTGAGGAGCTGTCAATAAGACTAGGCTGGTGGAGATTCAGCAGCAGGGAGGAGGTACACTGAGGGGACGGCAATCAAACTAGGCGGGAGGAGGCTCAGTAAGAGGAATTAGGGACTCCGAGGAACTATAAATCAGGCTCGGCACTGAGAGACACTGAGGAGCTGTCAATCAGACTAGGCTGTTGGAGATTCAGCAGCAGGGAGGAGGTACACTGGGGATGGAAATCAGACTAGGCTGGTGGAGATTCAGCAGCAGGGAGGAGGGTACACTGAGGGGACGGCAATCAGACTAGGTGGGAGAAGGCTCAGTAAGAGAAATTAGGGACTCCGAGGAACTGTAAATCAGGCTTGGCACTGAGAGACACTGAGGAGCTGTCAATCAGACTAGGCTGGTGGAGATTCAGCAGCAGGGAGGAGGGTACACTGAGGGGACGGCAATCAAACTAGGGGGGAGGAGACTCAGTAAGAGGAATTAGGGACTCCGAGGAACTGTAAATCAGGCTTGGCACTGAGAGACACTGAGGAGCTGTCAATCAGACTAGGCTGGTGGAGATTCAGCAGCAGGGAGGAGGTACATTGGGGATGGCAATCAGACTAGGGGGGAGGAGACTCAGAGGAATGAGGGACTATAAGGAACTGTAAATCAGGCTTGGCGGGGGGGATATTCAGCAGCAGGGAGGAGGTACACTGAGGAGCAAACTTATACGTTATGTCTTTTTGGAGCAGGGGTAGCCCATAGAGACCCACAGCAGCACTGTTAGATGGCCAAAAGTGAACAGCGACTTTGATCACAACTCTACCTTTAATGGATGAGGGTTGTGGGATCCTCAGGCTGCAATATAGGACTGATCAAAGGTGACTACTAGGTCAATTTGAGAAACATTCAAGTAGTTCTGTACTGCCAGCAACCACCAAGAATATCATGTTATTTAAAGAGGGTACCATATTTATTTTAGCGTCCCCTCTATGTACGCACCAGGAAGAACTCACATTTCTATGATGCCCTCTCCCATTACTGGACCCCCATGGATTGTACAGAATAAACCTATACCCCAAAGTATTTTTCAATTATATTCCAATTATATACCACAATGGGAATAATTTTATAATGGAATTGTATTGATATAAAGGACACAAAATGCAAAGGAGGATGTTTAAAAACACTAAAATGCAGAGCAGTGTGGTCACATACATTATAAGGTTGCAAGGACTGAATAAAGATAAAAGTACTGAGGTATAGTTGTTATAGACAATATAAACTCATATATGATACATACTAGAAAATGCCCCTACAGCAACAT